>NC_091128.1:9703689-10311189 GCF_040183065.1 Periplaneta americana | reverse complement strand
ACGGACTCTGCTGTATGTTTCACTGAGACACATTTTAATTAATCGAACTAGTTTCTTGGGAATACCAAATTCAATAAGAATATCATATAATACTTCCCTCTTAACCGAGTCATATGCCTTTTTGAAATCTATGAATAACTGATGTACTGTACCCTTATACTCCCATTTTTTCTCCATTATCTGCCGAATACAAAAAATCTGATCAATAGTCGATCTATTACGCCGAAAACCGCACTGATGATCCCCAATAATTTCATCTACGTACGGAGTTAATCTCCTCAAAAGAATATTGGACAAAATTTTGTACGACGTCAACAAAAGTGATATTCCTCGAAAGTTACCACAGTTCGTTTTGTCCCCCTTTTTAAAAATAGGTACAATTATGGACTCCTTCCATTGTTCTGGTACAATTTCCTTTTCCCAAATAGCAAGTACAAGTTTATAAATTTCGCTATATAATGCACTTCCACCCTCTTGTATTAATTCTGCTGGAATTTGATCCATACCTGGAGACTTGTACTTTTTCAGATTTTCTATCGCAATTTCGACTTCTGAAATCGTGGGTTCGGGTATAAATGGCTCAGCAGTTTGTATTTCAATATCGTCCCGATCATTTCTATTTGGCCTATGTACATTTAGTAGTTGCGCAAAATAGTTTTTCCATCTGTTTAGGATTGATGAAGAGTCTGCAAGCAAGTCACCATTCTCATCCTTGATCACGTTTACCCTTGACTGATATCCGTTCTTAAATTCCTTTATACCCTTATATAAATCTCGAATGTTTTTATTCTTACTATTTGTTTCTACCTCATTCAGTTTTTCCTTCAAGTAACCTCTCTTTTTATTCCTAAGTGTACGACTTGCTTCCCGTCTTTCATTGAAATAATTATCTCTCTTCTCCTCAACTGGATCCTGTAAGAATTTCAATTTTGCCTGTTTCCTTCTTTCTACTACCATGCAACAATCTTCATCAAACCACGGTTTCTTTTTCTTAGTTTCATAATAACCTATGCTCTGCTCAGCTGCAATTTTGATACTATCTCTGATATTTTCCCACACGCTATTAACATCTAATTCTTTCTCAACTTCGTCGGAACTTTCTAAAGTGACAAACCTATTCGAAATTTCGACCTGATAATTTTGCTTAGCTTCCTCGTCCTTTAATTTCAAAATATTGAATTTAGTAATATTAACTTGTTGCTCTACTCGCTTGGCTACTGATAATCTTTCTCTTAATTCTCCAATCACCAAATAATGGTCAGAATTACAGTCTGCACCTCTGAAAGTTCGAATATCTACTATACTAGTATGTCTCCGTTTATCTATCAAGACGTGATCTATTTGGTTGTGTGTCAATCCATCTGGAGAAGTCCAAGTATATTTATGTATATCCTTATGGGGGAATGTTGTACTTTTGACAATTAAATTTTTCGATGTGGCAAAGTTGACTAATCTAACTCCATTGTCACTACTAATTGCGTGTAGGCTCTCTTTTCCAATAGTTGGTCTAAAAATATCCTCCCGTCCTACTTTAGCGTTGAAATCCCCCAATAAAATTTTCATATGATATCTAGGGAACTGATCAAAAGTATGTTCCAATTCCTCATAGAAGCTATCCTTTATATAGTCGTCTTTCTCTTCTGTAGGGGCGTGAGCATTTATAACTATGATGTCGCACCATCTACCCTTAAGTACTAAATATGATAACCTGTCACTGATAAATTCGACCTTTTTTACTGCTGATTTTATTCTTTTATGTACAAAGAATCCTGTTCCTAATTGGTGATTATTGTTTCCTTCCCCATAATACAACAAGTAATCTCCTATTTGTGATATGCCATTCCCATCTAACCTAACCTCTTGTACTCCCACAAAGTCTATTCTATATCTAGCTAGTTCTTTTGCTACTAATGTTACCCCTCCTGTTCTATAAAGACTAGTTACGTTCCAAGTGCCAAATCTCAAAACCTTATTCCTTTGCTGTGGTCGTGCCAGAGAATCAGTCCTATTCCGAGGCTTACTGTAGGAATTCGTAACAAGCTGTTTTTTACGGTGATGGGTTGTTAGCCCTTCGCCCAACCCCCAAGCTGGAGGACCACCCCTTATCGGCTGTCCACGACTGCTTATTCAATATATTCGCAGCTACCCTCCATATCTGGAGGCCGTCTCCTCTATCCGCAACCTGAGGACGCGCCATGCCGTGGTGATAGGGACCCACCATACATGGAATAATAATAATAATAATAATAATAATAATAATAATAATATATTAATGTCTTAGGAACGAGATAGGTACACGCTACTATACTTAAATAATTTTGGTATACAGACGTGGACAAATTATTAGCAAAATTGAAGATTTTTATTACATATTTTTACAAAATATGATTCTTTAGCTTAGACTGCAGTTGACATTTTTGCGTATTTCGAAATTATTAGCAAAATTGAAGATTTGTATTGTATATTTTTTTTTATAAAATTTGACTCTTCAATTTGGACTACATTTGATATTTTTGCATATTTACAAATTATTAGGAAAACTGAAGATTTTTATTATATATTTTTACAAACTTTGACTCTTCAATTTGGACTACAGTTTACATTTTGGATATTTCCAAATTATTACGAAAACTGAAGATTTTTATTATATATTTTTAGAAAATTTGACTCTTCAATTTAAACTATTGTTGACATTTTTGCATATTTACAAATTATTAGCAAAATATGAAGATTTTATTATATATTTTTACAAAATTTGACTCTTCAATTTAAACTACAGTTGATATTTTTGCATATTTCTATCTATTGTAATGATAGAAATATGCAAAATTGTCAACTGTCGTCTAAATTGAAAAGTCAAATTTTGTAAACAAAATTATCATAAAAATCGTCAATTTTGTTAATAATTTGTCCACGTCTGTAGTTCTTATATATTTAATGTAGGCTACTCCAAGTTCATTTGGATTTATTTTTAGACTAAACTATAGTCCTGGGCGGCATTTTATTAAAAACCCTTTGAGTAAACCCAAGCTAAATGCAGTTATTTAGTAGATAGGCATATTTGACTTATGTAGAAAGTCACCTGATATAACCTAGATAACAGAACTTTAAATAATTTTATATTTTATTTTGTAGGTTGAAGATATAAATGAAAATGCAAGTAATTCCACCAACCCTGAAATTTCTGCAGAGTGTCCCAAAATAACTATTTCTGTTCAAAGTGAAGTTGATATATCAGCTCAAAGTAAAGCATCCTCATTGTCATCTGTAGGAGAAAACAGTCGTGATTCTCAGCTTGCGGGTGGAAATAGCGACAAATTAAAAATTTATGTGATATGTTTTTATCTACTGCAAAGATTGTGAAAATTCATGTGGATTTACTGGATCGTAGCAAGAAAGGAATGTGATACCCAAAGGAACTAAAACTGTGGCCCTAAGGAAGTTTTTAAGTCCTAATGTTTATAAATGTATGGAGTACTACAGTTGTCTACAACGTGCTTAAGACAAATGACAGAAAAATGGCAGTACTCTTCTGCCCCAAATGAATTTATATTTTCTGGTGTAAAGTTGAAAGTGAGTAATTTACGTGCGATAGAGAAATATTGTTTTAATTTCAGATGAAATGTCATTTTTTACTTCATATCGAAAGATGAAATAGTAAGGTTAGGTAATACAGGTACTGTACAATGAAATGTGTAGACTAATCTATGTTTGGCATGAACTGGTAGGTCTACAATGTAGATTCTACATATTTGTAGTTGCTTCATAAATGAATGGGAATTTTAAAAAATGAGACAAAAGACACTGCCCGTTTAAGTATGATATTCCTTGCATACCGTATATAATATGAAAATATGTAAATATAATTAGTATCATTATTACGCTATTATTGTTACTACTACTACCACCACTACTACTGTATTTTTCTATTGTGTATAATAACTATAATTTTGTACCTAATACTTTTTCATTTTTGCATTTCTTTGTATTACTGGTATGTATAACAGATCCTTTCAGTAGCCTATATTACTCATTCTCTTCATTACACTATTAGACCTATACATTCAACCAGAGCTAGTAGCTCTGACAATCCACGATCCGCCACAGCTCCGAGATCGACTCTGACTATTTCTCCGGGCCCCTTCTCCGAGAGGAAAAGCGTACTCCGACGTCACAACTCGACCAGTTGGTAATGACTGCATTACAGCGACCTTCTCTATTGCAGAGGCTATTCAGTGTCCAATTTCAATGTATATGCACAAAGTAGGCCTAATCTAACAGGTACAGATTTTTTTACATGTCGGAAATCTTCTGCACGGACGTCCCAGCCTTACTTCCCTCTCAGAGGAAACCATACTACAGGCTTCAAGCATCGGTCGGATCTGCATATTTTTAATTTCATGTCTTTTCACTTATTGAATTCCATATAACTTACTTTAGCATTTGAGCTTTAAGATGAGAAACAAGTCAAGATTTCACAAGATTGCAATTTTTTTTGGCAAGATGAAGTGAGCCGAGGATTCGCCGTAGATTACCTGGTATTTGCATTATGATTGGGTAATACCTCGGAAAAAACCCAATCAGGTAATGAGCCCAAACGGGAATCTAACCCAAGCCCTAGCGCAGCTCCAGATCACCAGGCTACCGAGTCTGCCGACTGAGCTACGTTGGTGGCTCTACAAAAAATATACACTAGTCCTACATAGCATACAAACCTACAAAATTATTCATCTTTTGAGCTATACATGTATATATTAATGGGTAAACTTCAATAAATACGGTAGGCTAGTTAATGTACTAGAAGCAGAATTAATTATTATACTGCAAAATGTGCTAATCTGCAAATATCAATTCAATCTTTACTGTCAACTTGAAATATTTCTCTCCATTCTTACAAAGACACTGAAAGTTATTTTTATCCAAAGAAATTATTATATTTACCCTATATGGGAAATTTCTGCAGACAACGAAAGACCGTCTCTAATATAAAAATCTTATTCGCAACACACATGGGCCAGTTGAGTAAATTAATCACAAAATAGATGTAATATTAGTATTCCTACTCATCTGTATTGTCTGCATGTGTTCCCATATCATCATCATCATCATCATCATCAATATCATCAACATCATCAACAACATCACAAAGTGATGGTGTGGTCAAGTCACTGTCATTTAATATTAAATGTAGGCGTCACTTAGAATGATGGCTGAACGGCTGTATCTTCGTAGTCAGTGCACTGTTTATTTGCATGTGTTTATTAGAACTGCAAATGGGCAAACACGCGATGGCACTGAAGACATAGTTACACAGAATAATTACATTTGATAATAATACTTACTTACTTTCTGGCTTTTATGGAACCCGGAAGTTCATTGCCGCCCTCACATAAGCCCGCCATTGGTCCCTATCCTTAGCAAGATTAATCCAGTCTCTACCATCATATCCTACCTCCCTCAAATCCATTTTAATATTATCCTCCCATCTACGTCTCGGCCTCCCCAAAGGTCTTTTTCCCTCCGGCCTCCCAACTAACACTCTATATGCATTTCTGGATTCGCCCATACGTGCTACATGTCCTGCCCATCTCAAACGTCTGGATTTTATGGTCTTATTTATGTCAGGTGAAGTATACAATGCGTGCAGCTCTGTGCTGTGTAACTTTCTCCATTCTCCTGTAACTTCATCCCTCTTAGCCCCAAATATTTTCCTAAGAACCTTATTCTCAAACACCCTTAATCTCTGTTCCTCTCTCAAAGTGAGAGTCCAAGTTTCACAACCATACAGAGCAACCGATAATATAACTGTTTTATAAATTCTAACTTTCAGATTTTTTGACAGAAGAGTAGATGACAAAAGCTTCTCAACCGAATAATAACAGGCATTTCCCAAATTTATTCTCCGTTTAATTACATCCCGAGTGTCATTTATGTTTGTTACTGTTGGTCCAAGATATTTGAATTTTTCCACCTCTTCGAAGGATACATCTCCAATTTTTATATTTCCATTTCGTACAATATTCCCGTCACGAGACATAATCATATACTTAGTCTTTTCGGGATTTACTTCCAACCCTATCGCTTTACTTGCTTCAACTAGAATTTCCGCGTTTCCCCTAATCGTTTATGGTTTTTCTCCTAACATATTCACATCATCCGCATAGACAAGAAGCTGATGTAACCCATTCAATTCCAAACCCTCTGTGTTATCCTCAACTTTCCTAATGGCATATTCTAGAGCGAAGTTAAAAAGTAAAGGTGATAGTGCATCTCCCTGCTTTAGCCCGCAGTGAATTGGAAAAGCACCAGATAGAAATTGGCCTATATGTACTCTGCTGTAAGTTTCACTAAGACACATTTTAATCAATCGAACTAGTTTCTTGGGAATACCAAATTCAATAAGAATATTATATAAAACTTCTCTCTTAACCCAGTCATACGCCTTTTTGAAATCTATGAATAACTGATGTACTGTACCCTTATACTCCCATTTCTTCTCCAATATCTGTCGAATACAAAAAATCTGATCAATAGTCGATCTATTACGCCTAAAACCACACTGATGATCCCCAATAATTTCATCTACATATGGAGTTAATCTTCTCAGTAGGATATTCGACAAAATTTTGTACGACGTCAACAAAAGTGATATTCCTCGAAAGTTACTACAGTTAGTCTTGTCCCCCTTCTTAAAAATAGGTACGATTATGGGCTCCTTCCATTGTTCTGGTACAATTTCCTTTTCCCAAATTGCAAGTACAAGTTTATAAATTTCGCTAGATAATGCCCTTCCACCCTCTTATATTAATTCCGCTGGAATTTGATCAATTCCTGGAGACTTGTACTTTTTCAGATTTTCTATCGCATTTTCGACTTCAGAAAGTGTGAGTTCCGGTATAAATGGCTCAGCAGTTTGTATTTGAATTTCGTCCCGATCATTTCTATTTGGCCTATGTATATTTAGTAGTTGCCCAAATATTTAGTAATAATAATAATAATAATAATAATAATAATAATAATAATAATAATAATAATAATAATAGTAATATTTTAAAGTAACTAATTACTTAAAGTAAAAGTAATTTGCCATTACAACTTACATAGACACACACACATACATACATACATACATACATACATACATACATACATACACACATACATACATGTGCATACATGCGCATACAAACATACATACATGTGCATACATGCATACATACATACATACATACATAGCCTACATACATACATACATACATACATACACACATACATACATGTGCATACATGCGCATACAAACATACATACATGTGCATACATGCATACATACATACATACATACATAGCCTACATACATACATACATACATACATACATACATACATACATACATACATACATACATACATACATACATACATTACAATATATATTCATTCAATTATTTATTAATTCATCATTTTCTGCAAACCCAACTGTCTCTAATCTTTCCTACACCCTGCCTTCCTCTTAGTCCCCGCACATGATGCATATTATCTTGATGTCGTCTATCACCTGATAGCTTCTTCTTCTCCGAACTCTTCTCCTGTTCACAATTCCTTCCAGTGTATCCTTCAGTAGGCAGTTTCTTCTCAGCCAGTGACCCAACCAATTCCTTTCATTTCTCTTCCTGACAAGTTTCAGCATTATTCTCTCTTCACTTACTCTTTCCAACATAGCTTCACTTCTTCTTCTGTCTGTCCATTTCGCACGCTCCATTCTTCTCTTTGGCACTGATACTCTTTCACTACTTTCACTTCACTCTCATCTCACTCACTGCACTGGCACTATGGCACACTTCACTGACGCTATACGAGTAGAACACATTTCACTGACACTATAAACTTTTCACTGATCAAAAAATTTCACTATCACTATATATTGTGATCATTGCAATCACTTTAATGATTACAGACCAACTAACCAGATAAAAAGGTTATCCAGACGATTTTACGGCTGTATTTCAATATCTCTCAGATGGTAGTTTCAGTCATAACTGAATGCGGAAATTTCATACGAATTTTAATACCAGAATATAAACACTGTTGACTACAAAAATGCAGAAAAGGATTTTTTGAAGTACTGCAACAGACAGATTGCGGCTCGATTTACGAGATACGTCGTTCTATATAATAATAGTATGGTAAGTTCTAAGACGCTGTTTTTCTGAATGTTACGTGTTACGGTAATCAAGTGATATGTCAAAACTTTTCTCATACAGTTCGTAGTTTCTTCCATCGGAAAGGAAGAATTATACATCCCGTGATAATAGAGTATTTCGAAATACTTTTTTCAATTACTATGTTTATTGTACTCGTTGAAAGACATTCATCTCTAAACAGATTTCCCACAGGAACGTACCCAGTCAATACTTAAAAAAACTTACCTTACAGTCGACGTCGACAGAGCTGGCTCGTGAAGGGGACGCTTACCTGCAAAAAACAAAACAAAACATCTCACATTAATCTTATATGGCAATATACTACCACTGTCACCACCACCACCATTATTATTATTATTATTATTATTATTATTATTATGTTTCTAATGCTTTGTTATCCGAGCTATAACGCATTTTTTGGTGTAATGACGCAATTATTATTATCAGCTACCCCATGTCGCCGAAATTACGCCAACTTGCACACACGTAGACAGCGTGCTCAACATCACGAATCGCTCATTGTTTATATTTTAATATTTGAGCCGTTCAGAGCAAAAGTGGTGTACAGTAAGTCAAAATTTGTTAATGAGGTTTAAAGAAAAAATTCTGTAAAATACAGCGCAAAGTAGCAATTGATATGTCCTTCTTGCTGTCCACTGACTACTAATAGTTTAAATAAATTATTGTTTATTAATTGCTACTTTACTCTGTATTTTACAGAATGTTTACTTTAACCCTCATTACCCATTTTTGACTTACACCGCTTCTGCTATGAACAACTCATTTAGTTGTATTGAATTGCAAATTGACTGAACATGACTTGGAAATCATGAGTTTGACAGTGACGATGGCGTGAAAGATAAAACATACGTACCTGGTGAAAACGACAATGGCATTTCCTCAGAAAATGATTCTGATGAGGTTTGTATTTCAAAATTATACATATTACGTATTAAAAATGGGTAGCTTTAATGGTCAAGTAGTTATTACTGTTTTATATCTCCAATTGATTATACTCTTATACCGTAGTTTCAAACACCATAAGACGCAAAAATATGAAGTAGTAACATCCCAGAGAAAACTGGCTGGTGGAAAATAGATAAAGCAACGTGGAAGAGGAGCATTAACAAGGAGCGAGTAGGGGTACAGTAAAAAGGAACCTGGTAAGTGGAAATGTAACAAAGACAGTGGAAAACGATAAGTGAAGCCAAAATTTTAAATATTTCCACTCTACGACGAATAAAGCCAGAGGATGTCCAGAGATACTACAACAGAAATACGCCATAGATAATACACGTTGCATTATCATTTTTTAATTAATGATAAAAGGGTTCATGTTTGTAATACCATATTTCTTAACACACTCTCTGCATTGGAGAATGGCGTGTAAGGAGCTGGGGAAAAATAGGATACGGGAAAAGTCCACTATCTGGTTCTCATAACTAGGCAGAGTGCAATTAATTATTACCGCTTTAAACTTCAGCTTTTTTTTGTTTCATATTTCATGTTTTTTTTTGTCTATATAGATGTTAGAATTTGTTTTTACTTATTACATTATTATATGATTTTCAATAAATATAATGTTAATAAAGAAGAGAATTGTGTTTAGAGTTATTAGCAGTAAAATAATGTTGCCACCAATTTTCCTTTCAAAACCTCGTAAGTCCATTTTTGGTTGGGAAGTTAAGAAACAACATAACGTAGCCTAATTCCATTTATGGCTCAAAGTGAAACAACAATAGAAAATCATATACCTCATCATCAAGAAGACTGATTTTATTGCAACATATCAGTGTTTCGTTAAGAATGCGTAAAAACCTCGTTATCTAGATAGTTTTTTGCTTCCCTGTAAAATTTTGTTTCTAGGAATTATGAAGTTCTGTTCATCATGCGACATGCAAGACATTCATGGCCGTGTGCACCATTCTCGATCATCTAGCCCGTTGATCAGCAATCACGGAAACATGGTTAATTCTTGACAATGATCAAATTACAGATGCGGTGCACCGACATTTTCCCTCGATCAACTCAGTACCGTCAGCTGGCGGTACGCTCGCTTGAGAAAAATCATCTGAGCGATAGGTTACCGCGTATAAAACAGCGAACGAACGCACTCTGTCAATTATCGCTTCGTTTTTGTTTGTCGGACTGCTTTCACACATCCTCGCAGTTTTCAAATAACAAGTTTCAATAATCATGGAAGAAAAAAAGAAAAGAGCACCGAACTTCTCACAGTTCGAAGTGGGAATTCCTTTAGAACTCGTCAGCAATTATGCATCCATATTACAGAATAAAAGTACTGACGGAAGTTCTCTAAGAGAAAAGCAGGCTACCTGGTTGGATTTAACCTCACAATTCACACGAGTTATACGTGTTTACATAATTCCACATAATTTGTAACGTAATTTACACAGTGGTTATTTCATATTATTGATAATAATTGGGAAAATTTCAGTATACGGATACCTCACTGACAATTATTTTGAAATAGGCTACTAAAAAGAGCAGATTTGTGTTTGTTGAATTCTCATCTTGCTTACGAAAAGACACATATCAGTGCCAATAATTTATTTGGGAAAATTTCAGTATACGGATACCTCACTGACAATTATTTTGAAATAGGCTACTAAAAAGAGCAGATTTGTATGTGTTTGTCAAATGCTCATCATCTTGCTTACGAAAAGACTCATTTCAGTGCCAATAATTTATTTGGGAAAATTTCAGTATACGGATACCTCACTGACAATTATTTTGAAATAGGCTACGAAAAAGAGCAGATTTGTATGTGTTTGTCAAATGCTCATCATCTTGCTTACGAAAAGACACATTTCGGTGCCAATAATTTATTTGGGAAAATTTCAGTATACGGATACCTCACTGACAATTATTTAAAAAAAAAAAAAGCAATTCGTCTGTGTATGTCGAATACGCATCATCATGCATACGAAAAGGAAGTTTTTAGTGCCAATTTATTTTGTGTGCACAAGGTTGGAATTCTGGAGTAAGAGGGAAAGGAAGGTATCCGTATAATTTCTCTTAATTCAAGCGTAAATAGCCTAATTGTCCAAAACGTCATGTAGGTTCTAATTGTTTCAAACGGCAAATCTATATATAGCTAATAAGTGATAATCTCGAATTCTACAAAATGATCATTTAGTTTTGCTATATTATTGCCGGCATAGAATAACTACTTTATTATTATGTTAACAATATTGGACAATTAGGCCTAAATAATATTTTGTCCTCAAGTAAAGTCCCGATCTTCCAAAGCAGAAACATATATAAAACATTAGTCTATTTTGAGAAAAAAAAAACATTTTTATTATTCATCTATAAACTTACTCTTTCTACAATAACACCAATTCTATTATTTCCGCAGTGATTTGCGTTTTCAAGATACATCATTTCATCTTCAATTCCATGAAGCACGTCAAATCGTGCCGCCATTTTGGTTTTCTCGATTGACCATGTTCAATTCAAGATAATCGGTCCCACACCCGTGATCAAATTTGATAATCATCAACTAGCTTGTTTAACTTTGATCGAGATTGATACTCCGCAAATTGGCTTTGAAGATGGTCAAGTGCCGACTTAACCATGGTCAAATTTTAATCGAGAATGGTGCACACGGGCATCAGAAGTCTAAAGTAACCTGGCCCGTCGCAGATTCGTAAATTCAAAGCATGCGAAAAGCTTAAGCTAACCTAACTTAACCTGTCTGAAATTGCTTCACTTCTCCGTCAGCCTCTACTTTCATAGCAACTTCCGACCCTCATTTTCAGTGTGAAATTGGCATCGGAACTTTTTTATAATAGGTATGACTCATGGTGGAAACACAGTAGAGGTGTGGGACAAGCTGTGCGTGTTTTCGTTCAGTCTGCGCATGACGTCACCTTCACTGCAGGCCGCACTCGAATGACACAGTCAACATAACAGATTGTTGGCGGTTAGATCTGCGTCCATAGATTTAAATGAATAAATAAAACTCATTGTTTGTGTATTCAGTAAATATTTACAGTATATATAATAGGGTCTACCTTGAAGTGATAACATTATAAAATAGTGAACAATAAATTAAATTCATGAGTCAAGAAATAATGTAATATGGTAGTGCAAAGTTAATAATTGCCTTCTGTAGTATACACGTACTTTTATAATAATTATAATACATTATGCTACAAATATGCACAAAATTAGGCCCATATAACACAGACATTATTTTACACATGAATTCAAGTACAATATAGACTACTTGAAATGATAACGTAATAAAATTATGATCTATTACATATTAAACCAAGTTTCAAGAAACAATGTGATATGGCAGTGTCTCATTAATAATTGCTTCTGTAATATACACACATGCTTTTATAATAATTACAATACACTGTGCAATAAATATATACATACTTAGATCTATACAGTTATTTATAACATATTGAATTCAAATACTTTTGAACCTTCATTAACGTATATGTATATGCGTTTCTTGAAATAATTTATCATTATATAGTAAACAAATATTTTTATATATTTAGGCTATTGGAGACATAATATATTATAGTCTACTAGATTATTTACCTTACTACTCCACTCAGGACATAATATAATTTCACTATTCTAAATCCTACTCTGTTAAGTAAATACATATTCTTATGCAATCTTTTTCATTTTCTTTATAATATTGCTCTTTGAAATTCCAGACATTTTTATTGTTTTATTAATTTATTTAATTCTAATAAATGTTCTTGTTGTAACCAATGTCGTAATTACTTCTAGTGGAAGAGGAGAACTGATTTGTGCTTCGTTTTTCATGGCAGAATTAACTAAATTTACAGTCTTTTTATTATAAATTTCTCATGAGAAACGGAATCTCCGTGCACATCTGAGAATATACTGTCAACAAGCATGGCAACCAATTGTAAATCCTTAGAAGGGAGAATTAAGTTTCCACGTGACATTGTAGTAATCCAGTCTTTTTGATTACCAGAAGTTGACAATTTTGTGGGAATTCCAAGATTCGGGTATTATATCCTGCAATATATTTTAATCCTTCCTGATATCAGCTGTCTTGCAGAGATTTCATATATTTTTTTTCTGGGAGGCCTATATTTTCTTCAGGATCTCCATCGTGGTAAATTTAACCGGTTTCAGAATGGCTTTAAGAAATTCTGCCGTTGCACACAGTTCTTTCTGCATATTATCATTGACTTCTGATTGGCTTGTACTAGGACCCACTATTAATGCCTCTTCTTCCGAAAGCAAATCGGAGGTGTTTTTGTTCTCACAAAATTGAGATAATGGATTTCGACTTAATATGCATCACTTCAGTCTATGTTTAAAATCTAAAGCAGAAGGATGATCGTTTGTTCTATCCATGCTTCTAATTTCCGAAAAAAAAAAAAAGTTTTCTACCAGGTCTTTGTTAAATTTTCTTGTGATGATGTATTCAATTTTGTACTTTCACTTCATTGCCTCATACAATCCTGTTAATTATTTATTATTTATTAGAATCCCCTCCTGCTAAGGTAATTTCCTGTTTGCTTCTCCTACTTTAAGTGTGGTCATGAAGTCATTCATTCTTGAGAGTATAATATTATGATCTTGAAGGTTTATTCCGTAACTATGCAGCCCACGGTGGGTACCGAATTTAGAAATGGTATTAAATAAATCAAACCAATCATTAGCTAATTCTATTGCCTTTGAAGTTTCTTTCCATTCATTTCATTTCAACAGCTCGTTTTCACCACACCATTTCAAAGCACTTGCTACCCTCTTGGAAAATAGTTGTGCTTCCAAACTAGCTTTTTGTCTTTGGGTACCACGGACACTTAAGTGTAAAGGAATTAATTTGTAAGCTGATTTTGTATGAGAGGACGAGGATGCACCTAAAGTTCATGAATGGGTTCTGATGAAATGTTCAATCCGTTCAAATTTAAACCATGGTCTAGAAAGTGATTCCTGTGTAATTTCAATAAATGTGGAGCGTCTGATTTTGATAGAGGGTCTTGGCGTTTGCAACAATTCTTCCATTTTTCACGAAGATGTTTATCTTTCGGGAATGAAAAATATTTAATATTACTGCCTCTGTTTTTTCTATAATGATTACTGCAACCGTACACTCAACAATGACTCATTATGTATTGTAATTAATGTCTAGTTAGGTAGCATATATTAAAGAAAATGTACTCAACGCAATGAGCTGCGATCGCCGTCTGCAGTGAATATGACGACACATGCCTCAGCCGCTATCGCAACAGCATGCGCAATCCCACACCTTTACTATGTTTCCGCCATGCTATGACTCGAGTAGAAGCCAAGAATGTATATACAATCGCACCTTAACGTGATACGCAATAATTCAGAAAAACCTAAACTAACAAAACTTAATCTAATCTAATCTAATTTAATCAAAGCTGTAACCTAACAAAACATAACTTTAAAAAAATCCAGTGTACACTGGCGTGAAACTTTCCTAATGTCACGCCAAGTTATGTTAGTATGACTGAAGAAGCAGCTGTAAAACAATAGGGGTGCTATTCATAGACATTTCGCTAGCCCGCGCTACGAGGGTACTAAACTAGCCCCGGCTATAGACTGGTTACTTGTACAGGATTCATATATCATATCGCTAACACTGGTTTGTGAATTCGAAAAACGTTAGTTCGCTCATCATTCACCAGAAGCCCGCGCTAAGAATGTCTATGAATATGGCCCTAAAGGTTTATTAACGGAGTACGATTGGAACTATCTCTACGCTAGTTTAGCTAAAATTAATTGACCTGGATACCTACTCGCCCTAAAATTATTATTGTTGTTGTTTAGTCAATTTTCCGAAGAGAGGTCTGAACCTCACAAGTGATACCAGCAAGACACCACTTATGAGGCAACTAGACCAGGAGATAATGGGGTAGGATGACTAGTTTCCTTTCCCCTTCATTACATACATCACGGATTAGCTGCAAGTACACTAATCAGACTTCAGATGCATACAAACAATTTTTTTTTCTCTGACAGAAATCGTCAAGTGAGATGTACTGCCTGTTAATAGACGTACATAGCCTATCAGCCAGAACCTCAATCAGAGGCAAAATTAGTATTGCTGGTATTAAAAGGAAAATGTAAAAAATTACATTATTGACCCTCCTATAGTTTATATACCTACCCCATTATCTCCCGGCTTAGTTTCCTCTTGAGTGATTCCTGATTGGTGTTCAGACCTGTCTTCGGACAGTTGCCTAAGTAACAACAACTACAACTACTATAGCTGATAATGGAAACCCAAGCTTATGGTGTGTTTATACCCTCGACAAATTACAGCAAGTTTTCTGTCGACAGACGCTGCGAATATTAATCAAAATTAGCCTAACCTACGTGCCTCAACATCACATTGAATGGATCATTAATAATAATTTGTTGCAATATTCTTAGACTGAAAAAGTTGCTTTGATTTTTTGTACTATGTTAATCTAACAATAAGTAAAACTTAGCATAGTGACAAAACATACTGAAAGCATATGGACACACTTAAATAAGAGTGTTAACTAGGATGTAATGGTGTTCCATTCTAAAGTTA
This sequence comes from Periplaneta americana, assembly GCF_040183065.1. Taxonomy (NCBI): domain Eukaryota; kingdom Metazoa; phylum Arthropoda; class Insecta; order Blattodea; family Blattidae; genus Periplaneta; species Periplaneta americana. Next base: position 10,295,412 of record NC_091128.1, on the reverse strand, counting down.
TAAATTGACATATAAACACACACATGCACCACAACCATTCATTTTGCGATGCTGCTAACGAATTAAAGTTGGGAATGGAGTCTATGCCTTTTGTATTACACGACAGAATGATGCATTGCGTCTATACTTTCTTCCATAATGTCTGAAAGGAGAAGTAAACATTGCCAACAGAGCAGAAGAGACGTATATTGTTACACAACCAATGGAATGAGATCTATGCCATTGGTTGAATAGCAGTTATACTTCTCTCCACCTCTGCCGGTAACTTTTACGTCTACTGTCAGACATTATGGAACGGAGTATACTCAAAGAATAAAGTTCTATGACGGCGCAGAGTGGAGAAGGTGAGTTACACAGTAGACTACATGTGGTCATTGAAGTACTGGACATACCTGTTGAATTCCCAGCAGAGCTTCATGGCTGCAACAGGTTTATGGAGGTTTAGAAAAATATTATGCATCACTGAAAGTATCCCTCTGCAAACGACAGTAAACACGCAACGCACTACTACACTGGTACACAGTTTTGGAACAACTACATTGCTGTCCGCGGAGTCCCTAGCCAACTCGAGCGCCCCCAGCAGCTGGCGAGTTAAGTGGAAGGTGCGAGAGACCAACAATCATAGTTACATCATACAAAAATTCAAATTAATTCAATCATTCTGAAATTAAGTATATAATCTTATTTTATTTTTGTTATGAAAATGTTATATATATTTATTAATTTAGATAAATTCATACGTATTCCTCTTAGTTTAATATCTCTGCATTGTTATGCAGTATAGATGGTTCGTTTTCTCTGTCTTGAGCACTCATAAGCATGACACGGGCAGAGTAAATATGACCCAGACTATACGAACCGGTCATAATCAATCCGCGTTCTTTTCTTATAGAGTAGCTTTACATATTTACGTAAGAAAAAACCTTATAATTATTGTGGTATCCCACAAAGCTGCTCTCTGTCACCACTAGTATATATATACAGTATATATATATATATATATATATCAGTTCAATCATTCGACATTGGCGTTTGACGGTACATGAATCTATGATACTGCAAGAAAATAACACTCTGTATCAGCCCTGGGCACAAAAGAGAAGTGAAAAGTAACTCAGAAACCTCCGCCCATGTGCTTTCCGCTTACACTGCCTTATAAACAAACGCACAGTGGGCACTGTGCATCAGAGATGGATTTCAGGCGACCAGTGAAAGTCGAAGTTCAAAGAAGCCTTATACAATCCGTCATTGAACAATGCTTACTTTCCTGTGTACTCGTCTCAGCCGGGGAAGGTGGAGTGGAGACTTAAGGGGAGATCTGCATTGTATCAAATCAGTTATTAGTATGCAGGCCTGCTCTAGATACTCTGTTATATGCTAATCATCAAGACCTTTTTGACAACACCGAAGATCAATTGCAATACTCTATTCACCAAATAAATCTTATGACAAAAACTTAAAATTTAGAAATTTCAACAAGAAAAAAAGTCTTTTAAGAATCAACACCCCGTGAGATGTAAGGTGTACATCAGGTATGCTCATAATTGTTAAAGCGCCGATTACACGGATGATACTGTACTGTATAACACACACAGTGTAGGGACTGGGCTCCGCAACTACATTGCATGTACTGTACATTGCAGCACCGCCAGTGGCATAGTTCTTACACTCTTACAAATACGGATAATAAACTGAATTTGAAAATGAAAAGAGTATACACTGTAATATTCAGTTATTACATTATTTATTACACAGTAATTAATATATTTATGCTATTATTATATCATAGATAATGTTATTTTCATATTCCACCACACATTGCGGTCTATTCAACATGTGCATTCTTTTCTGCAAGTAATCGGAAATCTATTTCCAACGAATTTACTGCAATGCGAAGCTTCAAAAGATGCACATCTGTTAATCGGGATCTATGTTTGGATTTAGCAACCTTCATTCTCGAAAATAATTTTACTGTTCGCACACATATGTCAGGCAAAGGTAGCTAACATAGTGGCAGCGAATGAGCTCATCTTGGGATATTTCGTTTTGTTAATTTTTTAAATAATTCTATTCTTGTCAAGTCATATTTCTGAATTTAGTTCAGAATTCTACGTTACTTTGTAAATCAATTAACTCGTCCTGGAACTGCACTCTCACGAACTGTACTAAATTTACTATGAAAGGATTAACAAAAAGACTAATATCACTCTCCATACGTTCAAAATCACAAAATCTATGTTCTGTGAATTCACATTTGAGCTGTTCCAGTAGGCTACAGAGATATAATTAACTATATTTTGTTCAGGCACCGTACATCTCTTTAAAAGTTAACCATCCGTGAAGGGTTTTAGTGCCTTAACTAATTCCCAACATACTACATAATTTGCTCCTAAACACAGACTCTGAATTGTTCGACTCTCTTCAATGTTTGACCTTTCATTAAATGCTTTCAATTCTTGAAGCTGTAGTGCACGTTGCACCCCTGAAAAATTATTTTATCAAAACATGTATTTCTGCTGGAATAAAATCATTACACTAATAATAATAATAATAATAATAATAATAATAATAATAATAATAATAGGCCTAATAATAATAATAATAATAATAATAATAATAATAGTAGTAGTAGTAGTAGTAGGCCTAATAATAAAAATAATAATAATTATAACAATAATAATAATAATAATGATAACAATAACGTTGGTATATGAATATATATTACAGAAAACAGCTTCCCTGTCACTTCGACATTTTCTGGGTGGCAGACCCTATAATGCTGTTTTATGTTGTTCAGTAGTATTCCTGACAGTACCTTACAATATAGTAAACACTTTATGTTTTCACAACAAAAATAGTCTTCCTCTCACACTGTACGGAATGATCGTTTGCCATTGTCCCGCACTGTTCGTATGTTTACTAAGTACTTGAACTGCCTTCCGCAGTCATCCGTCAAGCTTCGAACGAGGAACAGCACGCTCTACATTGGAAGGTCGCGATTACAGAAAGTAATCGGGAGTCAGAGAATGAGCATACCTGGTGTACATCGATAATTTCATACTGGAGCAGGTCAACCAACTCCTTCAGATATTTAGATTACCTTTAGGTAAAGATACCTTGAAGAATGTGATATGTCTAATAAAATCCAAAATTATAATAAATCTTTGAGAATCATTAACCAAGTCTTTTCAGTGACAAATGTACAAAGACATAGAAGACTTAAATCATATACAATTCTGGCATAATCAGTTTTCAGCTATTCGACTCCAAGATGACCAACGATTCAGAATGCAGAAATGAGATTTCTACGAAGAACTGCTGGCTACAGTCTTCTAGATTACATAAGAACACTGACATTGCAGACGAATTAGAAATAACACCAACTGTACAATATACAGAGTGTTTCAAAAATACAGGGCATAATTTCAGGTATGTATTCCTCATATGTAGACAATACAAAAAGTTCATTACAACATGTGTCCGGAAATGCTTGGTTTCCGAGTTATAGCCTTCAAAACAGTGATATTCACCGGAAAGGTTTTCTTCCCGCAAGTAGTTGCTTTTACAGCAGATGTTCAAAATGTCCACCTCCTGCTTGCATACAGGCCTCACATCGATGTCTCATGGCCCTGTGAACGCGATTCCAAATTCGAAGAGTATTGCGTATTTCCTCACAACCTGCCACAATTCGATTCCGAAGGGATTCCATGTCAGACACCGGAGACGATTTTAAATCGCCTCACAAGTAGAAATCGATAGGGTTGAAATCAGGTGAGCGCGGAGGCCAAGCAATCGGGCCAACTCTACCTATCCATCGATCACGGTACCTCTCCTGGTACAAACGACGAGCCAGCGCAGCATTGCCGTTAAAACAGTGATATTCACCAGAACGGTTTTCTTCCCGCAGGTAGTTGCCTTTACAGCGGATGTTCAAAATGTCCACCTCCTGCTTGAATACAGGCCTCACATCGATGTCTCATGGTGCTGTTAACACGATTCCAAATTCTATGAGTATTGCATATTTCCTCACAACCTGCCACAATTCGATTCCGAAGAGATTCCATGTCACGCACCGGAGACGATTTTAAATCGCCTCACAAGTAGAAATCGATAGGGTTGAAATCAGGTGAGCGTGGAGGCCAAGCAATTGGGCCACTACCTATCCATCGATCAGGGTACCTCTCTTGGTACAAACGACGAGCCAGCGTAGCATTGCCGTCCGCTTTACCGTACATGAAGTGCAGTTCTGCTAGTTCCTGATTTGAGTACATGTCGCACAGTTCAACGCCAAACACAACACTCAATGTACCCTTCGCCTCGGAATTAACTCTGTTAATATCTTCTGTCACGGCACCTACCTGCGGGAAGAAGAACGTTCCGGTGAATATCACTGGTTTGAAGGCCATAACTCGGAAACCAAGCATTTCCGGACACATGATGTAATGAACTTTTTGTATTGTCTATATGTGAGGAATACATACCTGAAATTATTCCCTCTATTTTTTAAACATCCTTTATATAAGAATGCGGACACAACTGACTTCAGCATGCGCAAAAAATGGAGCGCCCAGAGTACCTAGACAGATGCTTCACTATACATCATGAGGAAAAAGACTTATTGGAAGACCTCACGAAAGACGATTCGAGGCTAACAGGTCCTAAGTTTACTATTTAAGAAGATGATAATTTTATCATGCAAGAGGCAGCTTACTCAAGTGTCATAAATAATTTATTATTATTATTATTATTATTATTATTATTATTATTATTATTATTATTATATATACACTTAGGATAATTTAGGTGCAAAATAACTTCTATCCATAGTCGTGTGGACTCGGCGCTGCCCAAAGTGGACTCGGGCAAATTCACGCTATACGAGAGAGAGAGAGAGAGAGAGAGAGGGAGGGAGGGGGAGGGGGAGGGAGAGGGAGAGGGGGAGAGAGAGGGAGAGAGAGAGAGTGTGTGTGTGTGTGTGTGTCAAACACTGCACATGACCTACAAAACATAATTTTAAAAATTTAAAATAAATTTGAATATTAAATGGCACTCGCAAATCCTTCATTATCAATTATGACTCTTTCTATTTTATTTATTTTTGTGTGTTCATTTTGTAATAACTACCGATTTAAGTTGGTTAAAATTTTGATCGGTAATTTTGAAGATATAATGGAAAGTTATGATTGGTGAAACTAGGATTGATGTACTTCCGGTGATTTAGGAAGTGAAAATCATTGTGAATTTTTTTTTTTTTTTTGAGTTGCAATTGATCATATGTGCACGGCATAACATTAACCTAAACTAACCAAACCTAAGCTCTTACAGATTCGTATATGCAAGGTGTTTCAATCATATCTTTAAAATTATCTTTTATTCTTGTCAATTTTTATTTTTATATTATTTAAACAGTTTACTGAAAACGTAAAAATGAAATAATGTAAACATATGGAAAGACTCGGTAATTTAATTATCACAGAAGATAATTCATCCAATAATAATAACATGGAAGTTCAATACGTAGGCCTACGTGTAATCACAAACGCGGCACACGGGAAATGTCACGTAATCATCAGTGGCGTAGCATGAAATTTTGAGCAGGGGAAGCTAACTCAAGTTGTCCTTCATGCAATATGAGAAAACGTATTACAAAAATATAGTCTTAAAATAAATAGTAGTCAATGTCATGTCAGCAGTCAAAGATTGGTTGGAACCTCGTAACATCAATAAGGCATGACCTCAAATGGTACATAGTAAAATATGATTTCACGGTTTACACATATCTCTAACAAATAGACACGTATACGTATAACATTCGCTCACTCCCTGTGGTACTTAGATAAATCACAATATTAACGGTCAACAGATACAGCATTAGTATCATTACGTAAGTATGCATCTGTATTTTGAGTGTGTCCTTCATTGACAGCAAGGGAGTCGGTCACTTTTTTTTTAGATCACACTTTTGTTCGTAAGTCAGTCTTGATAACAGAATTGTCCTAAAAATTCAAGTAAATTGGTGTTAGGAACTGTTATTTCACTCATTATTTATTATATCATCCACAATGCACACTAACACTTCAACTGAACACAACTGACGAAAAGGGATAACTCGGAAACTACTTATTTTCAATGTCAAAGCTAGCTTCTTGATAGCTTTACGACCAGGGTAGTTTAGTTAGAAAGGGATGGAAAATCTGCGGGGTGGGTTACACAGAAGAATGAGTGTAAGAAACCAGTCTGCTTGGAAGCTTGTGTGTGCAGGCATCTTGTTTACTGCTGCATCAAAAATCATCCTTAGCTGCCGCATCACAATATTTAATGCCTAAATATAAATTCTATTAAAATTAATAAATAATTTTGTCCATAGACTGCAGGTTTATTATGAAATTATTATTAACTGGGGAAGCTGAGCTTTTTAGCTTACATTGACGCTACGCCACTGGTGGCTGTAGGTGAAATTGACGGTGTTTGTGTTTGTGACATTCCTGTCTTTAAATATGACGTCCTGTGATATGGAAAGATCGTTTTCACAGTATAAGTCATTGTTCAAAGATAATCGGCATGCATTTGTGATGAAGAATTTGGAGATGACCTTTGTTGTTCACTGCAATTCTCGGCCAATTACTAGCACTCAAGTGTGGTGGGTGAGTACCTAGTAACATTTTTTTTTTTCCAAGCTAAATAAGGTATTTTGTCATATTTAAAAGAAATGTTTTTTATTTTTTAGAAAATATTTTCGTACTTTTTAGCACATAAAAATAAGTTAAATATTTAAATTTTTTAGCACATAAAAATCCGCTCCCTAATTATTACACCTACTTATCATCATCAACAACATCATCATCATCATCGAGCTTTTAAGAATTAGGTCCTTGAGGTCTGTAGCTTTGATCCTAAGACAATCCTGTCTTTGCATCTCTGTTTTGAGCGTGCTGTCACATGGTAATTTACTCAAATGTAACTGAAAATTTATTAGTTTTAGTATGATAATTTATTGCCTTTAGACCGTTACAAATAACAGTCAATATTAAATTACTATGCTAGTCACTTTTTCAGTCCATCCTTTGTATCAATCCGCAAGATCCAAGCTCACTTTAACATACTGTGCTTCACATGCTTTAATATACTATTGTCCTCATAGACTAGGCTTTGATATCTACCCTCCAACTAACTTATATTGATGGCTAAAAAGTGATACCTACCTCGTATCTACAAAAATGGTAATTTAGTTTAACTGCAGTACCTACATTATTATGTTTACAAAATTGGATAGTCAACTAATATTTTGTCTTCAAGTAGAAGATCTTGCAACACAGGAACATATAATACATGTATGAAAAGTTTGTGTGGTTTGAGAAAAATTAATTTTTGAAACAATTGTTTGATTCACCTGCAAATTTACAGATGCAAAGTATCACTTCTTAGCCATTGATATATATTTCCTTAGAATCTGCGCTAATGCCATTTATATTATATTCACCTCAAACTTGAAATAACCAGTTGTGACTTTTTCTCACTTCAGATTGACGACACTACAGACATCACACAAAAACCTCAGTACTCCTTAATTGTAAGACTTATAAACACACAGTGAATTAGTGGAACAATTTTTGGGTTTTTGCATTGTGAGTTGTGATCGAACCTCGGAAGCATTGTTCAGTTTGGTGGATACTGTGTTAGGGACGTTTGATTATAAGACAAAGCTTGTAGGACAATGTTACGATGGGGCAGGTGTGATGTCTGGGCACTTAAATGGATTACAAAAGAGTGAAAGAATTTGCACTTCAGGCGATATTTATTTATTGTTTGAACCTGGTATTACAAAATTAGCTGAAACAGGTGTCCTAGTGCTGTATCTTTTTTTCTGATATTAGTGGCATCCCGTCATTTTTTCATCATTGTCATAAGAGAAGTTATGTTCTGAATACAATTGTAGGAAGGCGAATACCTACATCAACAGATACTAGATGGAGTTCAAATTAAAAATTGGTGAAAATATTGCAGAAGAATGGAATGATTTGAAAGTGGTCTTTGAGGCAATAGCCTAGCTAATGATTTTGAATCTGATCAAACAGCAGTTAGACTTTGAAACACGTTTCTCAATTGAGGGGCTGGGTGCAAGAAGGGCATTTTAGAGGATGTGCCCTTTTTGAGTAAAACGCTGTATTGTGTTCTCTGATCTGTTATGCATATGATCATCAAGTTGTAGTTCAATATTGTGATCATAGAGGTCAGGAGTACCCAAAATGTTGTTGTTTTCTAATGCCAGGCATTTGACAATAAAGTCATTTGACCTCTTGCACTCCAATATTTTTCAAAGATATTATCATGGCCAGCCACTGAAGCACAGATTTTGAGGTGTTCCGAATCCATTTGTACCCAAAATGTAAAGACGTGCATAGATCACATTATTACGGTCTGAATTTTCAAGATCAATTTTCTCGAAACTTGCATTAGAGAGAAGTGCCTTTCTTGCACCCAACCCCTCAATTGTATGAAGGATTTTGAATTTGTATTTCTTGTTATTGTTTTCAATGGAATCTTTCACATCACTAGCATTTTACTTGATATCCTTCAAAAGAAATCATTGGACATTTTTTTGTGAGAAAAAGTAAATAATACTTTCATTTGATTACATAATAAAGAACAGATGAAGTTTTTGTCAGTTTTTTTTAAAGGCTACACAAAGGGGTGAATTTTCAGGGCAGAAATATGTTAAGCTGTCAGAAGTACAAGTAATTATTTTTTTAAATACCTGATGTCATTTTGATGCAAGTTAATGCTATATTTCAAGATATTGAACAGCTTCAGTTTTGTTCTCTTGCCAATACTTCAAAAAATCGCCTCAATGTTGTTGCCCCCCTCCTTCCAACTAATTACTAATATAACATACGAGAAGTCCTGGGAGAATTATTAGAGAAATAGTGTTATATTGGTAATAAGTGGGAGTGTGGGAGCTACAACAGTGCAATGCAGTATATAAGTAACAGTACCCAAGTAACTATTAAACGATTTTTATGTTGAAAGTATTTGTGGCTGCTGACTAAAACCACATGTTTATTTGGCCTACTGTACATATGTCACGGAAGTCAGTGAAGCAAAGATCTATTGTTCCTCCTTCAATGTAGCTTTTCTGGAGAATTACGAGAAGGTCAAGCAATACATCAACATAATACATAGATGAGCAAACCTAAGATAAATTTAACTAATATCATCTCTTTGATAAAAAAAAACAGCACCTTTTCTATTGCTTCATATGTTACTGAAGGCCTTACTTATGAAAAGACAAATATTTTGTGAAACCTGATAATTCATTTTATGTTACAGTACTGTTTTTATCACAGCTCTTCTTTGTGATGGAGTCAATGGTAATTATTTTTACTTGCAGCCTTGCCAAATGACCTGTTTCAACTATAACTTTCATTATCTGAAGTGTTTAATAACTACTTTGCAAATGTTACGCAAACTTTAGAACCTGCACCAACAAGGAATCCACAGTCAACCTTTCAACATACAGGGAATAAAAGTACAATTTTTTTAAAACCAGTAACCACAGAAGAAATTCACAAAATAATGGGAAACCTAAAATGTAGCCTGGCATGTGGAATCGACGGAATCCCAGATGCAGTAATAAAAGCTTGTAATCATCTTCTAGCTCTGCCAATGACAGACATCTGTAATTTATCCTTAGTCACTGGTAAATTTCCAGAGATCTTTAAAGTAGCAAAAGTTTGCCCAATTTTTAAAAAGGGAGTTAAACAAAATATTGAGAACTATAGGCCTATATCCCTATTATCTGGGTTCTCGAAAGTCCTTGAAAAGGTTATGTACAACAGATTAGTCTCATTCCTAGAATATAATAATATACTGTCAAATTCTCAGTTTGGTTTTAGAAAAGGTAAAGGAATCAATAATGCTGTAATATCGTTTATCGAATCAATCCTCAATGCTAAAAACAATAAAGAACAAACCGTTGGACTTTTCCTGGACCTTAGCAAAGCATTTGACATGGTTAATCATGAAATTCTAATCTGGAAACTACAACAATTTGGCATAAGGGGATTAGCAGGGAACTGGTTCATCTCGTACTTAAGCAATAGGGAACAGGTTGTACAAATTGGCTCAGTAAAATCAAAATCCGTTCCTATGCCCCTTGGTGTCCCTCAAGGCTCAATTCTTGGTCCAATATTATTTCTCCTATACATAAATGATCTCCCGTTAAATATAACTGAAGGGAAAACTGTCTTATTTGCAGATGACACAAACATAATACTGAGTGATAATAAGGAAGAGAACTTGCAAATGAAAATTAATGCAACATCAACGAAACTAGACAAGTGGCTAGCAAATAATAAGCTTAAATTAAATGTAAATAAAACTGTATATGTATCTTTCAATCAATATCCAACTGACCAGATTCACATAGTTCTTAGTAATACCATAATTAAGGAAGTAGAATGCTCTAAATTTTTAGGTATATGGATAGATTCCAGTCTAACATGGGAAAAGCATATACAACATGTAACTGAGAAGCTGAGTCGCTTATGTTATGCTTTTCGTGTCCTTGCGAAGATATCATCCATGGAACTTTTAATATCAGTCTATTTTGGATATGTTCATTCAATACTATCATATGGCATTATTACCTGGGGATCTTCACCAAAAGTGACACAAGTCCTCGAATTGCAGAAAAGAATACTCAAAATCATTAAAAAAGTTCCTATTCGGACTGAAAGTATAAAAATTTTCAGAGAACTAAAAATCTTACCTGTACCCTGCATATATATTTTAGAAACAGTGTGCTTTATTCATCAAAACATAGATTCCTTTAAAACAAATTCAACCTATCATGAGTATAACACCAGAACATCCCAAAACATACATCTGAATTTCCACAGGCTTACCAGAAGTCTTAACAGCATATCACATAGAGGCAGCAATTTATATAATAAACTTCCACAGAAAATCAAAGAACTTAACATAAGAAAATTCAAAAAAGAGGTAAAGAACATTTTATTAACACATATGCCATTTTGCACAAATGAATACCTAAATTTAAAATTTTAGAATTTAACGTTTCTTGATACTGCCCTTGACCATTTATGTTTCAGGTAACTCAGAGTTGAAGAAAAGACAAGGGAAAGCAAAAAGAGAAGATACTAGGTAGAACAGTGGAGACTGAAGATCAAGCTTGTCCTATATGTATTTTTTTTTATTTTTTTCTCTCTTTTTTTGCATGTCACTTAATATTAAACTGTTAAATTTATTTAGAATTAAGTCTATTTTTGTATTATATTGTATGTTATGTCATTTTTCTTGTGTACTGACGACGCCATGAATGCTTGTAATTCTATTCGGCTAATAAAGATCTAATCTAATCTAATCTAATTTCTCTGGAGATGGTATGTTTTCATTTCTTTCAGGTGTTTTAAGAATTTGTTGTTTCATTTTGTTGTTGTATTTCCTTTTACACTCCATTTTAGACAGTCTCTTCTTTTTTAACACTATATGGTACTGCTTGCATACTTGAATGTAACATTTTTTCTTTGCTTATCACATTCTCTCTTTTAGGTAATATATGCAGGATAAGACTGAGGATCTGCTTTTAATTTCTCTCGAAATTTCCTCACCCTTTCTCGGTTTAGTGATGCTGAAGATGAAACTATGGAAAATATTATGGGATCATAATGAATGGATTCATAGAAATATGTTTCAAGTTTATAGGTTAACTAGCTACATGTTTTAGGTTACTTTTGCAAAGCATAAAGAAAATCCAAAGTATAGGCGTAGAATTAAAATTAATTACTGGAATGTTAATTTTTGCGTTATGGGTGAGACACACATTATATAAAAGTGTTGAATTTATATTGTGATGTCTTAACTTCAGAGTGGCATGCTTACACAACTGCTGTAGGCTGTTAGCAACTCTAAATATCAGAATGAAAAAAACTCAAAGAATAAAAACTATTGCTTAGTTAAAAAAATTCAAATTTTTTACCAAATTGCACAAAAAAAGGGATACATTTCACTTATATGAGAGACAAATCACATTCGTAACTTTCATTTGTGTACCCACATGACAGTTTTTTTTACCAGTTTTAATTTTTTATAGAAATGTCCTTTATGAAATTGCTAGTTAACACATATATTACCTTATTCATTTCAGGTTATAAGTGATGCAAGTTTCCAAATTCTGGATATAGTGGCACGTTGAAGAGGAAGTGCCCATGACTCTCGCATTTTCAATGAGATTAGAATTAAGAAGCGATTTGAACAGCATGAATTTGGACGCTTCATTTTGTTGGGGGATAGTGGTTATGGTGTACACAAATATTTGTTAATGCTTGTAAAGTGAATTACTCTGCTTGCAATGTATTGTGTATTTTTGTATAAGCTTAACTGATGAATTCTATATGCTATAATTCATTAAATTTGTTTGATAAAATGTCTAAACTTGTAAATTCAATTAATCTGCTTGCTATATACCTAAATTATTGTGTAGTTCAACCAATTGTTTGTGCCTTTAAATTGAATTAATCTGCTTGCTAGGTATTGTCTTAATTCAATTGTCTATGCATGAAAATTTAATTGATCTGCTTGATATCTTTTTATACTATTTTAATTGTTTTATACCTATTTGCAGCTGCTCTCAGGCTTGGGTTAGATTCCTGCTTGGACTGATTACCTGGATGGATTTTTCAGAGGTTTTCCCCAACATTAGGGCAAATGTTAGGTAATATGTGGCGAATCCTCGGCCTCACCTCATCTTGCCAAGAATTTGTGTAACTCTTGACTTGTTCCACATCTTAAAGCTTCTATGGAACACAATAAATTCAATTAAAAAAATGAAATACTGTGTTATTATTCTAAATGATCATGTACAGAATCCAATGAAAAGTAAGGGAGAATGTTAAACTTTTGTATACCACGTAATGTAACTGTGTACACCAATCACACTATTACTTTCTTATATTATATGTTTTTTTTTATTGTTTAAGTTTGAAAGATTATCATTTTGTTGGAAATTATTTCATTCTAACATCTAAGAAAATATAAGATACTCTAAGTTATGTGAACTGACTGCACAAATCACTGGTGTGCACTTACTTTGTATTTCATGTCAATTTTATTTCTTATGAATCACTTATACATTCGTTTCTTGGGTTGCTATACCTGCAATATACACCTCAATTTTTAATATTCTAATTATTATTATTATTATTATTATTATTATTATTATTATTATTATTGCAGCAGTCCAGTACCTGTTTGTATCACTGAGCGAGTATCCCCAGCTTAGTTTGTGCAGTTCATTTTTGAAATGTTAAAAAAATGGACTCGAGAGAATTACAATTTACAAAGAGAGTTCTCTTCAGCCTTAGCCATCTGCACAAGTTGGGAGATGCAAGATATGTCCGAGAAATAGGGATGGGAAGTGTAGTACAGAATGCCATGTGAGTGCAATGACCATTCAGACACTACACAGTAAAGGTGTGCATAAATTGTAAAGAAATTATTTAGAAAGAAAAAAGAGAACTGTTAATGATAATTTCTTCATAATATAAACGTTTCCTCGATAAAAGAGAAATAGTACCAATTTTTCAAAGGGCATTTTGTAAACCTGTACTCATTTGCAGGCATATTCTGGGGTATACATGTAACAAGATTGGTGTAGGCCTACATTTAGAGGTTGGTATACAGAAGGTTAATATACATACTGTACCGTGTGACAAATTACTTTCTATGCTTCCTTATTTATAGAAGTCACTGAAAACCATTATAGTCCATATATTAACATCTTCGTCAATTCGAAGTAAAACAAAAAGTTAAAGTATGTATAACGTGGAATGTTGCTAATAAACTTATATTTGAATCAGTAATTTCTGAAAGGGCTTTATTTCAAAATCTCATTTGCATAAAAATCACCTTACTGCAGGATTAGGGCCCTCTGAGAAGTGCTGTGAACATTGTGAAGCCTGCATAGATCTGAATAAAATACATGGAATAATGCCCATCATCAGAAAGGCGTATTCAAGTGAGAATATGATAGCGTTCTAAATTGATTTTAGCAAAAAGATTGGATAAAGTCCTTTTAGAAATGACTGATTTAATAATAGAGTTACTGTCTAATAAAAAAAAACTCTCACATAAATTACTCCAAGTATAAATAGTGCATCCAGTGCTAATGCCCACACGTCACTGAAACAGATGGCAGAATGCAATTATTTTTAATAGGATTTTATGATAATATACCTTTCCATTACGTACAATAAGTTCAATATAAAAATATTTGATTTTAGGTACTGGCACCATAGATAGCACATTCTTAAGTCTTGGAGAACGTTCACAAATAAACATCAAAGAAAGGTTAATATTTGAGGAGAAAAATTTGCTACGGCACCGGGGATCGAACCCGGGTCCTTGATTCTACATACCAAGCGCTCTGACTACTGAGCTATGCCGAATTCAATCCACAGCACCAGATGGAATGCTCCTCCTTCAATGTTTCCCTTTTTGGCCTGACTCCATGTTAGGTATATATGTTGACGTATATGTCCAATGTCAACTGCCATTATACTAGGAGCGCACTCAGCTGAGTGACTTGTTTGGCCGGGAATCCGCAGTTAAGTGCACAGTAATCTGTATAGATATATGCACTGCTAGCTATGAGAATATTATAGACATATTAATTGTCAATATTACAGATATTATTCTGTAGGACAAATTAATAAGTCTATAATATCAAAGAAATGGGCAGTATAATGGAAGCTCAGGGGTTCTGTAAATTAAATTAAAACTCGTATGTAGGTTTAAACTTCGCTTCATACAATAATTTTATTCATATTTTGCATATTCACTTATTTCTAAGTTACAAACTATTGTACATTCTAAGGACAAAGGGGGAAAAGCCAAACAAAGCATATCAACATAATACAAGAATAAGCAAACGCCATTACAAAAAAAAGAAAAACAAAATCGTTTAGCATAGAGTGAGAGTATTAAGAAAATAAATATAGACCTTTATTTTTCTCCTCATTCCTAAGTTCCATATTCATTTCAGGTTGTAAGTGATGCAAATTAGTAACTTCTGAATGAGTTTCATGCAAAAATACAGACGAGTCACCAGTAAAATGATCACAAGAAATGAGTGAAGCATTGCAGATTTAGCCCTGCATTGGAAAGAATCCTGCAACCAGATATTTACTCTAACATACAAGCTACATTTATTCAATTTACCTGAAGGGGTTAGGTACAGCTTACAGCAGTAAAATTTTGCAAATATTCAACATTTTTTCCACCATTACTGTATCTTGTACAATTATGAAAATTAGTACGTGTAAAACACTGTCCTTCTACTATATGAAAAAAATATTTTTACGATTGGAAAAAATATTTATATATATAGTTTTTTTTTTTTTAAATTCAAAATGTTGGCAGTTCACTGTGCAGTGATGAAGCTTTCCCTCATAACTAAAAAACTATCCAACATTTTGTGATGAAATTTGTTGTGTATTTATGCATGTCATACCTACAATATGATGCAAAATCACATCTCTACCTTTGATAGACTGTCTGATAAAAAATAAATTCATTTAAAGAAGTGGTGAAATATAAAACAAAATATTATTTATTAAGGAATGTAGTTGAAAGAGCATGATATTGTAAATATGAGTTTCAGCAATGTAATAAAAGAGAGAACATTACACTAAAGTACTACATTTCCAGTTTTTGTTCATTGTGCATCTCAAACCAAGAAATGGATTCGGAACACCTCAAATCTGTGCCTCAGTGGCTGACCATGACAATATCTTTGAAAAATATTGGAGTGAAAGAGGTCAAATGACTTTATTGTCAAGTGCCTGGCATTAGAAAACAACATTTCTAGCTTTTCATTAGGCCCTCCCCCTATTCTTTTCTTTCTAATTGTGTTTTCTTAACATTTCCATTTCTAATAATAATTTTGCTTTTTTCAATTCATGGATCAATTCATTAGAGACTTCCAAGCATAAATTAAAGACTTCGAATTAAATTTCTCTACTAATAACACCTTAATTGCTTAGTTATAGACATTAGTGTAACTAAATTGCTTTAGATAGGTACTTAAACCTCCATCAGGGAATATGTTCCAACTGAGGAACTACAGGTTTGATGAATGATGAATCCAGCAAAAAAAAAATAAATAAATAAATAAGTAACCTGTCTTATAAATCAGCAAATCTTTTAACCGACATTAAAATAAGAAAAAGGAACACACACATATGTATAGAATTCACTAAACAACAATGTGAAAATAAAAAGTTGAAAACACTACTAGAGCCCAATATACAGTAATACTAATAATCCTCAATCTGATGCAGTTGCCCCATTCGGCCACAACTGTCCAGCAGCATATCTCCATCAAATAAACTTGTTACACTCATAACACTGTGTAGCATGCAACAACACAAATATAATAATGAACGAGGAATACTTACTACTCTACACCAAACTCCAGAAAATGATTGAGACAGAAGAATTTCAAGTTCCTATATACTGCTAGGAAGCTCGCAAGGAAATGAAGTAGACAAGAACTCAAGAAAATTTCACTACTAGTGCTACTATTACCATCACCACCACCATTACCACTACTACTAAGTTACATTTCTAGTTCTTTCATTTGTCCCAGATAATTTTTAACTTTGCCTTTAATAATATTTTATTTCTAATAACAATTTTGTTTTCTGCAATTCATAGAACTTCTCATCACGTTTAATTTTTGGGCTTCATGCTTAGGAGGAACACTTCTTCTTCATACTCTGTCATTCTCGATGATCTTGCAGCAGAGTCCTATGGAAAGACGAAAGAAATGTTAATCATTTGCATACTACTGTACACAAAAGACACTACTTCTTATCAAAACTGTGAATTTTTTTAATTGTCTAAGTTTGAAAATTTATCACATTGTTTGAAATTATCCATTTGATCCAAACGTGCACTCCTGTCTTTATTCTTAGGGCCTTCTATTGTAACACAATAAGAGGTAATCTATGTTTACATCACCACAACTACAGATTACATTGGTGTATGAGGTGATGTGTTTTCAGTGCTGTAATAAATATGAGTTTGATATATATTGTGACAGCTGCAACGGGGTTTGAACACGCGTCCGACGAAACGCTGGTACGGGGAGCATCTGCATGCTGAAGGGCAGAGGGGGTGTATTACGTCAACGTGACGAGGGGAGATTGCACGCGCAACTGCTACATGCAGAGTGAAGGGGGGACGGACCCTCCCGACTCTTTGAGAAGTCCGTCGAAGTGGAAAAATCGGGAATTCGAGCTTTCCAGGCTACGTCGCTGTGGTTATAAGAGAAGAAACGCCAGCGAACTCGGGCAGTTTTCAGTTGATTAGTCAGCCAGTCAGTGAGTAAGCCAGAGCAAGCAAGCCAGTCTTGTGTACCGGAGTTCGACTCGAGTGTGCGTCCACAACTGTGTCAGCATCCGAAGGCCTGAGTTCGAGTGCAGTGGACCGCAGTTGGAGGGACCTGAGTTCGAGTGCAGTGGACCGCAGTTGGAGGGACCTGAGTTCGAGTACAGTGAACTGTCTCTGAAGGTCTGTGGTTCGAGATACTGTGAACTCGAGTGACTGAGCTAGAAGAACTGTGGACTGAGAACTAATAGTTCTGATTTATAAATAATGCTTTGTAAATATTAGTTAAGATTAACAGTTCATTGTTGTTCGTAATAGTCCAAGTAAATTGCCATTGCCGTCAGTGGAGTGCTATAACGAATACTGTGTTGAGTGAAAATCCTATTGTTGACGAGAGCGTTTAAGGTGAATTGTAGAAAGGAATTATTGTTGGAAGAATAAAAATCCTACTGTTGAGTTGAAATAAATTTACACTGGTGTCAGAATCGGGACATTATCTACAATGGAGAACCTACAGCAAATCCTGCAAGCCATCGCGGAAATGAAGGCTGAAATGAAAGATAACATGAACGACATGAACAGGCACATCAGTGAGGTTAAGAACGATATAAGTGAAGTGAAAACGGAAATGAAAAGTGACATAAGCGGAGTAAAATATGACTTCACTACGCAAATTGAAAGCGTTTCAGCCCACGTAGATGGAATTGTCGCCATCGTAAAAGACGAACTTAAGGCCGATTTGGATAAACTAAACCAGAATTTTACAACTATAAACGAGACAGTAGCCGAGTTGAGACAGGATGTAGACCATTTTGACGGCAAAATTCGCGCTCTCGAACGTCGTCAAGAGGAAACGAGTGTGCTGATGGACCAACATGCTGTAGAAAACAAGCACATCCTCGCGTTGGTGGATCGCCAGGCTAGAGAACAGAAACAGATAGTTGCCGAGGAGGTTCGACGAGCCATGCAAGAAGCGGCCACAGAGTTGAGGACTCCATATAGTGGCCCTGCGGAACCATCGCCTTCAGCCAGACATTACAATGTCAAGACGCCGAAGTTCGACGGTACGACGTCTTGGGCGATATTCCGTCGCCAGTTCGAGGCCATCGCAGAGCACAATGGGTGCACGCCAGCAGAGAAAACCACTCAGCTGCTGGCCGCGCTTCAGGGACAGGCGTCGGAGATTCTTCACAGCATTCCAGAAGGTGGGACAGCCGCTGAGATAATGGCGGCCCTGGAGGGACGTTATGGTGACCATCAACTTGCGGCAGCATTTAGGACCCAACTAAAAACGAGGGTCCAACAGTCAGGCGAGTCCCTACAAGAATTTGCGATGGCAGTGGAACAACTGGCCCATAAGGCCCTCAGGGGCCTACCTAATGATTTCATCGCTGGAGAGGCGGCCTACACCTTCGGCAGCGGAGTTCGAGACCCGGAAACAAGACAACAGCTACTTCTGGCAGAGCATCGTACCATCAACGCAGCTCTGGCGGCGGCCCTCAGGATGGAGGCAGCAAAGTTGACGACGAACGTCTCGACGTCGCACCGGATTAGGAGTATGGCGGCGGCCGATGTCGAGGAGCGTCGACCGAAGTCACCCGAGCGCCGAAGACGAGGAGTGCCTACCTGCTGGTCCTGCGGCGAACCTGGACACCTGAGGAGGGACTGTGACCGATCTGGTCACAAACAGGAAAAACTAAAAGGGGCCAATGCGATGAGGGGCACGTCGGCGCCGTCATCACCATCCCCTTGGCTGATCTTAAAGACGGTTAACAGAAGATGCGACGATGAGCTGATTGCTGACAGATGGATAAGAGGCCGCCCATGCAGAGTACTGGTAGACACCAGGGCGTTGCTCACCATCGCCAGACCGGAAGTCGTGCGTGGCCTACCTGGGAGGACGCCGCTGCGCTGGTATGAGCTACGTACTGCCTCAGGCGAGAACCTGCCCATCCAAACAGAGGTTTTCCTGGATCTGACATTGGGAAAGAGGAGACTGGAGATGTGGGTGTTCGTCGCCAACATCACTGAAGACGTCATCCTGAGACTCGACGCCATGCGGATCTTCGATGCAACGGTGGACGTCCAGCGCTGTATACTCCGTTTTGGTCAGGATGAAGTGTTCCTGAGGGACGTCGAAGACCAACCCATGGCCAGCAGACTCACCTTGGAGAATCATGTGACAATCCCGGCAGGCTGCGAGATGGTGGTGACGGCAAGACTGGACGGACAACCTAAGAGAAACCTGCTCTTCAATTCGTAAACAACTCCGATAGATGGGGTTTATGTGGCCAGATCCCTACTCCCGAATCAGAAGGTGGTACCGGTGAGGGTCCCGAATGTCACCAATCGGGACAAGGAGGTGCCTAGTGGAACTGTACTAGGTAGCATCGAGCCGGTGGTGTCTGTGACGTCTCTGGCAGATAACGAGGTGTGTCACCGACCACGTCCAGATCTAGACTCATCACTGAAAGAGGTGGCTCGAGAATTGGAGGAGAATTTAAGTAAAGGAGAAAGAAGACAAGTCCACGATCTACTGACAGAATTTCAAGACGTGTTCAGTCTGTCTGAAAACGACTACGGGAGAACGGAGAAAGTTCAGCACCGCATCGACACCGGAAATGCTCGCCCAATCAGACAACCTCCTCGACGCGTCCCTCTAGCTAAACAGAGGGAGATTGACAGCCAACTGGAGGGCATGAAAGCAAGAGGGGTCATCGAGGAATCCGACAGCCCTTGGTCATCACCTGTGATGCTGGTGAAGAAGAAGAATGGGGACCTGCGTTTCTGCGTGGACTACAGAAGACTGAATGACGTCACCAAGAAGGACTGCTTTCCCCTTCCACGAATTGACGACACCTTGGACACCCTGGCCGGAGCAGAGTGGTTCTCGACGTTGGATCTCAAGTCAGGATACTGGCAGGTGGCGCTACATCCTGAGGACAAGGAGAAAACGGCGTTCTCTACAGGCCAGGGACTATGGCAGTTCACCGTTATGCCGTTCGGCCTCTGCAACGCCCCGGCTACATTCCAGAGACTAATGGAGTCCGTAAATGAGAGGCCTGACATACGACACCTGTTTGCTGTACCTTGATGACGTCATTGTGGTCGGCAAGACTTTCGGCGAACAGCTGTTGAACCTGAGGAAAGTGTTCGAGAGACTGTGACAAGCCAGGCTGAAGTTGAACCCGAAGAAATGTCATCTGTTCCAGAAGAAGGTCAGCTACCTGGGGCACGTAGTAGGAACCAACGGAGTGGCCACGGACCCGGAGAAGCTACAAGCCGTCAGAGGATGGCCGAGACCGAGGGACAAGCAGGAGTTGCGCCGCTTTCTCGGCCTCTGCACTTATTACAGAAGGTTCGTAGCTGGGTACGCCAACATTGCTAAGCCTCTAACCCAGCTGACCGAGGAGAAGCGACAATTCCAATGGACGAGGCGGAGTCATCCTTCCAGTCACTGAAAGAGGCACTCTGCACTGCTCCTGTACTGGGATACCCAATCCCTGGAAGGAAGTTCACACTTGACACGGACGTTAGCAACATAGGCATCGGAGGAGTACTCTCTCAGGAACAGGACGGGCAAGAGAGGGTGATTGCCTACTTCAGCCGAACATTATCCAAGGCTGAGAGAAACTACTGCGTGACACGTAGAGAACTTCTTGCCATTGTGGAAGCCCTGAAGCATTTCCACAAATATTTGTATGGCCAGGAATTCCATCTGAGGACAGACCATTCTGCACTCACCTGGCTATTGGGCTTCAAGAATCTGGAGGGGCAGACCGCCCGTTGGGTTCAACGTCTGCAAGAGTACAACTTCACCTCTGAACACCGCCAGGGGAAGAAACACTCCAACGCTGATGCCTTATCACGACGCCCGTGCCCGGATGGCTGCAAACACTGCCTGAAAGTAGAAGAGCGGGATGGCGCCCACGCAGTCCGGGCAATTGCCGCCCAGGCGATCCCAGGATGGGATAACGCCGCCATAAGGAGGGAGCAGCTGGAGGATCCAAACATTGGACAGCTACTACGTGATGTGGAGTCCGGCCGGAGACCAGTATGGGCTGATATCGCCAACCGTAGCACCACTTACAAAAGCTACTGGGCCCAGTGGGAATCTTTCACTGTAATGGACGATATCCTGAAGAGGATTTGGGAGTCGGCCGATGGAAAGACCCGCATAGAACAACTCGTCCTGCCCAGGAGCAAGGTGAAGGAAGTGCTGGAGGAGACTCATGCTGGAGTGACTGGAGGCCACCTGGGAGCCAACAAGATGCTGGACAAGTTAAGACAGAGGTTCTACTGGCTACATCAGAGATCCGACACGGAACAATGGTGCTGAAGATGTGACACCTGTGCAGCCAGTCGCGGACCAAGGACACGCGGCAGGGGAGCCATGCAGCAGTACAACGTGGGAGCTCCTTTTGAGAGGATCGCCATCGACGTTGCTGGACCGTTCCCGGTCACGGATCACGGGAACCGCTACCTGCTAGTCGCCATGGATTACTTCACAAAATAGCCAGAGGTGTACGCGATTCCCAACCAAGAGGCTTCGACGGTGGCCGACGCGGTGCTTGACAACTTCATCTGCCAATTTGGGGTGCCCCAGGAATTGCATAGCGATCAGGGGCGCAACTTCGAATCCAACCTGATGGGCGAATTGCTCGAGCGTCTGAGGGTGCATAAAACCAGGACCACTCCCCTCCACCCACAATCCGACGGCATGGTGGAACGCTACATCAAAACCGTGGAAGAGCACCTGCGGAAGGTGGTGTCCAACCATCAACGAGACTGGGATGCCAGAGTCCCACTGTTCCTCTTGGCCTACAGAGCTTCAGTCCACGATACAACAGGGATGACACCGGCAAACATGGTCTTCGGGAGAGAGCTGCGCCTGCCCTGTGATCTGCTGTTTGGCACGCCACCCAGCGCCGACCAACCAGCGACTGACTATGTGGCAGAACTCACCGAGAAGTTGAATGGAGTTCACCAACTGGCCAGAGAGCACCTCAAGATGGCCAGCGACAGGATGAAAGTGCGCTACGACAGACTAGCCAACTCTGCAGGATTCCAGGAGGGCGTCCTGGTGTGGCTGTATCGACCTACCAGGACCAAAGGGAAATCACCAAAGCTGCAGCGTGCCTGGGATGGACCATACCGCGTGGTGACCCAGATCAACGACGTGGTGTACCGCATCCAGCGACAACCTCGAGGGAAGATGATGGTGGTGCATCTGGACCGATTAGCAGCCTACCAAGGGACTGCCCGGGATGAGCAGCCCTAAGGAGGGAGCAATGTGACAGCTGCAATGGGGTTTGAACACGCGTCCGACAGGGCGTGCGGCAGACGAAACGCTGGTACGGGGAGCATCTGCATGCTGAAGGGCAGAGGGGGTGTATTACGTCAACGCGACGAGGGGAGATTGCGCGCGCAACTGCTACGTGCAGAGTGAAGGGGGGACGGACCCTCCCGACTCTTCGAGAAGTCCGTCGAAGTGGAAAAATCGGGAATTCGAGCTTTCCAGGCTACGTCGCTGTGGTTATAAGAGAAGAAACGCCAGCGAACTCGGGCAGTTTTCAGTTGATTAGTCAGCCAGTCAGTGAGTAAGCCAGAGCAAGCAAGCCAGTCTTGTGTACCGAGTTCGACTCGAGTGTGCGTCCGCAACTGTGTCAGCATCCGAAGGCCTGAGTTCGAATGCAGTGGACCGCAGTTGGAGGGACCTGAGTTCGAGTACAGTGAACTGTCTCTGAAGGTCTGTGGTTCGAGATACTGTGAACTCGAGTGACTGAGCTAGAAGAACTGTGGACTGAGAACTGATAGTTCTGATTTATAAATAATGCTTTGTAAATATTAGTTAAGATTAACAGTTCATTGTTGTTCGTAATAGTCCAAGTAAATTGTCATTGCCGTCAGTGGAGTGCTATAACGAATACTGTGTTGAGTGAAAATCCTATTGTTGACGAGAGCGTTTAAGGTGAATTGTAGAAAGGAATTATTGTTGGAAGAATAAAAATCCTATTGTTGAGTTGAAATAAATTTACAATATTTTATAAATCACTTACTAGCGTTCTATAAACACACAAGATAATGAAATCTTATAGCTGGCCATCAATTTGGATTCTACAAATTTCTTATGCTTATGTAGGTAATTCTAACCTCAAATAATGCTATTTCTTTTGACGTAGTAGAGAAAAGGATATCTCAGAAATCTCTAGGCATTCCTACTGCCCTTTAAAATAAGGTCTCAGTTTTGATAATTCTTGTACACAAGATATTAGGCCTACGTTAAGGTATGATTGATAATTGTGTGGATTGACATCAGATGTTTGTGGCCCAATCCCCTATGGGTATTTACAAAGCCATATTATCCAAACTGCATTTATGATAGTTGAGTATAGGCGTAGCTTGCATTTTCACGATTGTTGTGAATTACATTTTACTAGCATTATCAGCTATATTCCTACAAGATATATTATTTACGTTATATTAATTAGGCTACTAAGTACCTATTCAGAGTAGCCTTAGGCGACATAATCATACCAGACCCACATTAAACATTTACCATAAAGTAATAGGCCTATCCACAGTATAGAGAACATACAGTAGGGACATATAAGCTGTTTCGTGGGAACAAATTCTGAGTGCGCATGTCACAAAACCGGGTGTATTATCTGAAACCTCCACCAGATGGATCTGCATGTACAACAGTGCTGGCATAATTTAATATTAACTGAAAACATTACATTACTCATCTTTTAACAATTTGAAAGACATAAGGCAAAGGAATGGCAATATAACCATAATAATAATTACTTCCGTATGCAATCATCATGAAAATATTCACTAATTGACGCTAACGTTCAAGTCACTGTTTGAGGCTTATGTTGGTAGAATTGATCCAAGTACAACGTAGTACATCATGGCGTCCGTTGCGGTGAAGTGCGAACATGAACGTCAACAATAAGTATTTTGACTTCCTAGCGACATAATATTAATGATAGATAATGATAATGGCTAAGAGCACAAAGATTGTATGTACAAAAAGAATGTAAAAAAAGTGTGTGTTATTGGTACTGCCTGATTTGTCTTGGTGTAACTTACTCTTCATCGCAAACTGAAACCGTTAAATTCGGAGTTGCGCTTGGGCGTGGTTTCGATCCCCGCTTGGACTGATTACCTTGTTGGGTTTTTTCTGAGGTTTCCGTACTGCAACGCGAATTCAGGTAATAAATGGCGAATTCTTGTCTTCGTCTTGTCAAATGCCACCTCGCTATCACCAATCCCATCGATGCTAAAAAAAACCTAGTAGTTGAAACAGCGTCGTTAAATAACTTCAAAAACACTCTTCATAAAAACTACAGAGCATTGTGACAAGATAAAACCCATTTCGCCACTTCACAACATTTGTTTTTCATTGACATACAACCTTTGTATTCTTACTCACTGCTGTCTAATAATGAAACGAAATTAACCTAAGCTACATTATTTCCCGATTATCTCTGATCACAGGTATTAAGTGGCAGCAATCTCAAAGAAAATGGATACTCAGAAAACAACAACACGAGGTGGTATTTGCACTGTGAAATTTTGTTGCAATAATAAAAGGAACCTAAGTCAAAATATAAGCTTATTTCGTTTTCCAAAAGACAGAGATAGGTAAGTACAATGAGATGATCACATATCTTAAAAAAATTACGAACTTCTTCTTCACTCAAAAAAAAAAAATTCTGATACATACTCAATTTAATTTCAGATGTAAAATATGGGTTCAAGCATGTGGCTGTGAACACTTATTCCGGATTATGAGGGATCTTAATGGCTCAATGTATAGGGTATGCAGTTTACATTTTCCACAAGAAATGATTACAAAAAAAGGCACTTCCAAAGTATCCCGATTAACTGCAGATGCTGTTCCAGTGCTAAACATACCTGAATCTCGAAATAATTCAGTATAACATGCACGTTCAGGTTAGTATTAATTTTTGGCAATTGTGAAAGTTTTAACAAAGATGCCAGTGAAAACAATTCCATTTCTGTGAGTTAACCTAAATAACAATTAATTCATCTCTTATTTCTAGATGGAGGACCGCATACTGGCCCATTCCACATTGTACCAGAATTTCAAGAGAGTGCAGTACAACCTACACGTTCTGGTTAGTATAAATTTTTGGCAATTGTGAAAGTTTTAACAAAGATGCCAGTGAAAACAATTCCATTTCTGTGAGTTAACCTAAATAACAATTAATTCATCTCTTATTTCTAGATGGAGGACCGCATACTGGCCCATTCCACATTGTACCAGAATTTCAAGAGAGTGCAGTACAACCTACACGTTCTGGTTAGTATAAATTTTTAGCAATTGTGAAAGTTTTAACAAAGATGCCAGTGAAAACAATTCCATTTCTGTGAGTTAACCTAAATAACAATTAATTCATCTCTTATTTCTAGATGGAGGACCGCATACTGGCCCATTCCACATTGTACCAGAATTTCAAGAGAGTGCAGTACAACCTACACGTTCTGGTTAGTATAAATTTTTGGCAATTGTGAAAGTTTTTACAAAGATGCCGGTGAAAACAATTCCATTTCTGTGAGTTAACCTAAATAACAATTAATTCATCTCTTATTTCTAGATGGAGGACCGCATACTGCCCCATTCCGCATTGTACCAGAATTTCAAGAGAGTGCAGTACAACCTACACGTTCTGGTCAGTATATATTTTTGGCAATTGTGAAAGTTTTAACAAAGATGCCAGTGAAAACAATTCCATTTCTGTGAGTTAACCTAAATAACAATTAATTCATCTCTTATTTCTAGATGGAGGACCGCATACTGCCCCATTCCACATTGTACCAGAATTTCAAGAGAGTGCAGTACAACCTACACGTTCTGGTCAGTATATATTTTTGGCAATTGTGAAAGTTTTAACAAAGATGCCAGTGAAAACAATTCCATTTCTGTGAGTTAACCTAAATAACAATTAATTCATCTCTTATTTCTAGATGGAGGACCGCATACTGCCCCATTCCGCATTGTACCAGAATTTCAAGAGAGTGCAGTACAACCTACACGTTCTGGTCAGTATATATTTTTGGCAATTGTGAAAGTTTTAACAAAGATGCCAGTGAAAACAATTCCATTTCTGTGAGTTAACCTAAATAACAATTAATTCATCTCTTATTTCTAGATGGAGGACCGCATACTGCCCCATTCCGCATTGTACCAGAATTTCAAGAGAGTGCAGTACAACCTACACGTTCTGGTCAGTATATATTTTTGGCAATTGTGAAAGTTTTTACAAAGATGCCGGTGAAAACAATTCCATTTCTGTGAGTTAACCTAAATAACAATTAATTCATCTCTTATTTCTAGATGGAGGACCGCATACTGGCCCATTCCGCATTGTACCAGAATTTCAAGAGAGTGCAGTACAACCTACACGTTCCGGTTAGTATAAATTTTTGGCAATTGTGAAAGTTTTTACAAACTTGTCGGTGAAAACAATTCCATTTCTGTGAGTTAACCTAAATAACAATTCATCTCTTATTTCTAGATGTAGATCTACCTGGACCTTCGAATGTATACAACAAAGGGAGTAGATCTGAAGAATGTTCATTATCAGTGACAAATGTAAACACACAAACACCAACTGTGCTCAGTTCCAATACCCCTAGAAAGTGAAAACTAAAACGTAGCATCTGTACTTTAAAGAGAAAAAATAGGAAAATGGAAAAACAAATTGAAACCAATAACGAGAAATCTGTATTGTCAGATGTTACATGTGAAGACTTTAAAGTGTTATGCGAGAAATTCCTCCCTAAAAAATGTATTGATTTTGTTAAACAGCAGGCCGATCTTCATAACAAGACACCCCATCAAAGAAGATACTCCGAAGAATTTTTGAACACTTGTTTGAAAATATATTGTATGGGTCCTAAAGCTTACAGAGGTATGTCCAAAATATTTACATTGCCAACGAAAAGAACCTTGAACAGGATCACAGAAAGTATAGATTTTAAAGCTGGCTTAAACAATTTCATCTTTGAAGCTCTCAAAGAAAAGATTCTTACATTTTGTGACGCTGATAGAAATTGTTGCCTTTGTTTAGATGAAATGTCCATAAAATCTAATTTGTTTTATTGCATAGGGAAAGATGAGGTGGTGGGATTTGAAGATTTGGGGGAAGGAAAAAGTTTTAGGCCAGCTTTAAATGTTTTGGTGTTCATGCTGAAAGGTATATATTACAACTGGCATCAGCCTCTTGCCTATTTCTTTGTTCATAATACATGTTCAGCCTCAAAACTGAAAGATTTGCTGTACACGGTTATTTCAAAAGTGAATGCTATTGGTTTGAAAGTTAGAATAGTTATTAGTGACATGGGAGCCTCAAACATTAAGCTAGCTAATACCTTATTCAAGGATGAACCAGTATTTCTAGTTCAGAATGAAGAAATAATTTATATGTTTGACACTCCACATCTTAAGAAGGCGACAAGAAATAATCTTCTAACCAACACTTTTCACTTCAGAGGGGAGACGACCTCTTGGCAATATATTGTGGAATTTTTTAACAAAGACCAAGCATTGCCAAACAGATTGGCTCCTAAATTAACGGATTCACATATGCATCCCACAAATCCAGAAAAAATGAAAGTGAAATTAGCAGTTCAGGTTTTAAGTTCGACAGTTGTAGCTGCAATGTCGATGAAAATTTCTCTTAGAGGTAGTGTTACAGAAGATTATAAATATGGTGATAAAAAAACAAATCATTCACTGTCACAAAACACCTTAACAGGATTAGCAAGCAAAGCAGTATTATGAGAGAATCAGTACATGTATCAAAACCTAAAAGAGATTTAACTGAAATGTATAATAAAATTATTATTAGTATTTATCTTGTATGTAGAGAAGTTTCCATGGTGTGTTTTCTGGCCTGTATGCAATATTACATTATAATTTTTGAAAGAAGATGCAGTCTTGTGTGTATTTATATTTTCATATGTTAGCGCGATGTATTTTTTTGTGTTCTTGTGTGGTGTTTGTTTCTTGTGGTCATAGTATTAATAGTGGTAATGTTTCGTCTTTTTTTTTATGATGTAGTCTGTTATGTTGAAGTGTATCCATTCTCTTATGCTGTGTATTTGATAATGTAAATTTCCTCATTGTTGGGCCATTTGTATGTTGATTAATTTGTATACCATGGACCAAAATGCTGCATGTTTGTGTTCTATTGGATAATTAGATGTGTTGTGGATTCCCTATAAAACTGTCAGCACTTGTTTAATGAAGTATTTCATTTCAATGATGAACATTGAAACTGTCGTATGTATTTTGGTATTAGTACTGTAATTGTGTTTTGGATACATAGTTATGTGTTATAATAGTTCAAGTAAATAATTACTATCATACATCAACCCCTATCAACATCTATGGATTGTAACATATACCTGAAAATTCACTTCCTTCACTCCCATCTTGACTTTTTCCCCGAGAATTATGACGATTTCAGTGATGAGCATGATGAGCGCTTTCATCAAGAAATTTCAACTACGGAGAAAAAGAAAATACCAAGGACAGTGGAGTACCAATATGCTAGCAGACTATTGTTGAACTTTATCTCGTGATTTACTTCATGTCCAGTATAAAAGAAAATGCAGAAAAAGAAAGCTGTAATCTTCTAAACAGTGAATATTTAACATTATTATATAAAGCAGTATTTTGAATAGATATAAATTCTAAAATTTCTCAAAAACCGTAAGCAACAACGGTTTTTGTCATTTTCGTATTCAGGAGGCTCAAATTATATAAAAAAACATGTATCACATGATCAGCGCAGAAAAAAAAAGTTAAAATTTGTTCGCAGTGTTATTAGGCCCACTTTGTACACCCAGGTAGTTAGGCCTACAATTCTGCAATGCTTGGGGAAAGTGGCATTAGTTTCCACAAACATTTTGTAATAATTTATTGACAATTTACGGAACATCTGCTCGCTTGGGAAAAGAGACACAAGTATTTCTCCCATTACAATAATTCATACAGAATAAAATCAAATCGACATAAACCAGTGTAAAGACAGTTTCCCTGGTGTATGTGTTTTGCAACATATGATCCAAGACGAAATGCAATGGATATGAAGATACAGAATAAAACATAAGCACTTAGCTAAAAGTTTATTTCATTTCGTTGATGAACAATGAAATTGTCGTGTGTATTTTGGTATTATTACTGTAAATTGTGTTTTGGACTAAATATTATGTAGTTACATATAATAGTTAAGGTAGATAATTATTAGGCCCACTTTGTATATCTAGGTACGTAGTTTGGCCTACAATCAGGTACTGGTATACAGTGAACATACATTTTTAATTGCTACAAGCTACCCGAATTCTTGTTTATTTATTGAATGTTTCCCTGGTGTATGTATTTTACAACATAGTGTGATCCAAGACAAAATGCAATGGATATTGTGATACAGAATAAAACAGCACGCACTTCGCTAATAGTATATTATTTTATTTCAATCATGAACACTGGAATTTTATATGTAACTTGAAAAGAAAAAGTAAATTTTCATTAGACGTACATTATAAAACAAATATCGCTATATAACGAAGGAGTACAACAGTTATTACATATGAAAGTTTAACCACAATAGTTTAACATGTCTAAATGTGATCTGAACAGCTGAACGTTAGCTCAGCTGTCAGCTCTGCCGATACTAGCGACATAGTTGGATTCATTGAGAACTAGACCTTGCTGAGCTCGATTTTAGTACCAACAACATCAAAGGTGCCGACAAGAATTGTCCCTACTGTATGTTCTCTATACTGTGGCCTATCTTACTTACAAAAACATGTCCTAAGAACCAAAAACACATACCTCATATGTTAACATTCCATATAGTTTAGTAGGCCTACGTCATCAATTTCGGGACAGGGCATCCTCCACCAGTTGTTTTTAGTTATTTCTTCAACTAAAAGTAAATAAATATATACTTAATTAGAATAATTCACTCTTTGAAATCCAATATTTTATAATAGTTACGTCTAGGCCTAACCTAAAAATATTACGTATAATATTATAACATTTCTACTTACATTTTCGATATTTCTTCTTGTATAGTCAAATTCCCCCACGCTGCCATGTATATTTCTTGTTTTTTTTTTTACCACAGAAGAAAAAACAAATAGTTTATTGTAGTTTAATAGCGTCAATAACCTCACAAATAAACAGAAACGATCCGGAATCGCTTGCGTCTGAGCATGACAATTGCCAGTCTGCACATGCGCAGTAGCAGTTTCAGCATCGTGTAACAGTTTCCAAAGCTAATACGCCGACTAATGTAGCCACTGATTAATCGGCGTCTCTGAATCCTGTAAAAGTTACCTGGCTATAACCGGGGCTAGTTTAGAACGCTAGTAGCATGGGCTAGCGCGATGTCTATGAATAGGGCCCTTAAATTTTATGGTATAACTCCCCCTAGTAGCCGCAGGACCTTGACATTGGTGGGGGAGCTTGTGAGTACCAATGAAACCGGGGGCTGTACTGGTAGAGTTACTCATGCCAGAGAGATCCCGGTGGAGGTACCTGACAAAGAAGCGGCTTTCCAATAACACCAACTGAAATCCAACCCAAATGGGGCTCCCAGCTGGAGAACCTTGGTGGGACTCCCAGTTGGAGCACCACTTTGGTGTACGGGTTGGTCTACCCAAGCCAAGGTGGAAAGTATCGTGCCGAGGGCTGAATGGCACTGGGGTAGTAAAATAATCAGTGTTGCTAACGATCTCTGTAGGGCACCAGGCGACACCCTGCAGTACTTAGCCTTCCCAACATATTCTGGGCTCTGTGCTGGGTGACCTTTAGTTCCCCGGTTCTCGTGGGACCAAAATGCAGGACACTAGAACAAAAGAGGATGTTAGAGACTCTCCAGCTGAGGGACATCTAACATCGGATAAAGGGATGGGGATCACTGCCTCTTCCATAAACAGGCTGCACCTGGGCTCAAAAAAACTATCAGGGGCAGAAAGAAAGAGAAGGAGAAGGGAAAGGGAAGCGATGTTGAGAGCCGGGAGCACTGCGCACCCAGGCCCTTCATCTCTACCAACTGGTGTTGTGAGCGGAGCCAAACCAAAGACTCCCAAGAGGACTAGGTCTAGCACTGCCACTCCACCCTCGGCAGGGATTCAGCCTGTAAAGAGACCCAAGGGCATTGTTCCTGAAGTCTCTTACTGCGAGGCCTTAGCAACTTTTAATTTTATTTTTTTATTTTAGTGGGTTATTTTACGACGCTTTATCAACAGCTTAGGTTATTTAGCGTCTGAATGAGATGGTGATAATGCCGGTGAAATGAGTCCGGGGTCCAACACCGAAAGTTACCCAGCATTTGCTCATATTGGGTTGAGGGAAAACCCCGGAAAAAACCTCAACCAGGTAACTTGTCCCAACCGGGAATCGAACCCGGGCCACCTGGTTTCGCGGCTAGACGTGCTAACCGTTACTCCACAGGCATGGACAGCAACTTTTAAAATAGCTATCGTCGGGACATCATATCCTGATGACAAGCTAATAGAAAGTGACATTGGTCACATTCAGGCGGCGATCCTGAGGGGATTAGACGGCGCGCAATCTGGTGAGCCTCTACCACTCCTCAGGACATTTTCATTACAGGATGGGGCCCTGATCTACTATTGTGAGGATCAGAACTCATGTTTATGGCTCCAGAAATGCCTTAATGGAACAACAATTAGGGATAATTTTGTTCTAAAGGTAATAGATGCCAAGGAACTACCTAAACGAGTTAAGGTAGCCTTTAGGACCCGGATCCTAAGGTGCTGCTGAGACGAGTCCAACTACTCAATCAAGGGCTCTGCACAGAGCATTGGAAAGTGGTCAATAAGCAGACCGATCCAACTGGTCAGCGTTTAATTTTGCTGATAGACCAGGAATCGGCTGAAAAAATTTCAGAGAAGGGGCTGACCGCCTATACTGGGGTAGACAAGGGTCAATTCAAGATCCTACTCGACCCCAATAAAAAGGCGACTCAAGACGCTCAAGAGGCAGCTGCTGGAGTGGATGATTCTCCGGAGTCCATGGAGACTGGAATCCCGGAGGAAATTCCCGCTCAAGAGGCTGTATAAGTGAGTATTTTAATTGGGTAATTATGAAAGTAATTCAAATTAACCTTCACCATTGCAAGGCAGCTTCTGCCTTACTAAGCAAGAAACTGGCTAGTGAAAATATAGACATTGCTCTCATACAAGAACCATGGGTATACAGGGAATTTGTTAGGGGAGTTAATTGTACTGGAGGCACTCTTCACTGCCCCAATACTGACAATCCAAGAACTTGCATTTATGTTAGAGACTGGATGGATGCTTTGCTTAAAGTAGAGTTCTGTTCCAGGGATGTAACTACTATAGAGACGTCCATAAGGGAGGGGGGCAGAAAGAGGATTTTACAATTCTCATCTGCCTACCTTCCTTATGATGAACCTAACCCACCATCGGAAACGGTGAGGAGACTTGTCTCCCACTGCAACGAAACGGGTAAGGAACTCATCATAGGGACTGATGCCAACGCCCACCATGTGCTGTGGGGAAGCTCTGACATCAATCCAAGGGGCGAACAGCTGCTGGAATATCTGGTATATTCTAAATAAAGGTAACGAACCAACTTTTGTTAATTCACAGAGAAGGGA
The DNA here is from genome assembly GCF_040183065.1 of Periplaneta americana. Classification (NCBI taxonomy): domain Eukaryota; kingdom Metazoa; phylum Arthropoda; class Insecta; order Blattodea; family Blattidae; genus Periplaneta; species Periplaneta americana. The sequence continues at coordinate 10,262,308 of NC_091128.1, read as the reverse complement.
AGTTATTGATTTAACGCTGGGGACTAAATTGGTTGAGGACCTAGTTTTTAACTGGTATGTATAATCAGATACGTCTGCCTCTGATCATAGATATATATACTTTAGAATTAAATCACAGATCACTAATCCAATGATCATTAGGAACTCGAGGAATACCGACTGGGACGCATACAGGATGGACCTATCGGCATTGACAGCGGGTATATCAATGGACATTCGTTCTATAATAGATGTGGAGTTTGCAGTTGACCAGTTGCAACAGTCAATTCTCCTATCATATTATAATAATTGCCATGCTAAGGTCGCAGGCTCGCCAAGACTGGTTCCTTGGTGGTCAAAAGAGCTAAGCGAACTTAAACGTAATACAAGGAAACTTTTCAAACTTGCTAGGAGAACTGGTGACTGGATTACCTATCAGAGGGAACTCACCAGTTACAACAAGGCTATTCAGAAAGCAAAAAGGCAATCATGGAGGGAGCACTGTGAAGGGATCGAAAGTATTCCTAGCAGTGCCAGACTCATGAAGCTAATGGCAAAAAGTGCTAACAGAAATGTTAGCACAATTAAACTGCAAGATGGCAGTTATACACAGTCTGGAAAAGAAACGTTGCTTCAATTAGCTAACGCACATTTTCCAGAATCAGAGGTAGTTAACAATGGTCGGATGGCTGATCAGGTGCAACCGGAACTGTTCCGCTTGTGTTCGAGCAAGGAGGACTGGGCCCTGGTCAGGGATGTGATCACGTTAACTAAAATAAAATGGGCCATTTATTCTTTTGACCCATATAAATCAGCAGGACCTGACCAGATCATACCTGCACTGCTGCAACAAGGTATGGACTCTATACAGTCCATACTATGTAGCATCTACAGGGTCTGCCTAGCCTCTGGATATGTTTCACAAGCATGGACGCAGACCAAGGTTATATTTATACCTAAACCGGGGCGTCCAAGCTATGCTGTTGCGAAAGCATACCGCCCGATCAGTCTCTCCTCGTTTCTTTCAAAGACACTAGAGAGATTAGTGGATAGACATATTAGGGACAAGGTGTTGAAGGAATTTCCTTTACATAAGTACCAGTTTGCCTATCTACCTGGGAAATCTACAGAAGCAGCACTTCATCAGGTAGTCTCGTCTATCGAGAAGGGGCTGGCTTTTAAAGAAATTGCCATAGGAGCTGGATGTTGAAGGAGCGTTTGATAAAACTTCTTGCGAAGTAATACTAACAGCATTTCAAGAACACAATGTACCTCCGCTTATTTGCAAGTGGATACATTACATGTTAAAAAGCAGGCAAATTACCATGAGCTTGGTTGGGGAAACACTCAGGGTGTCTGTGGCTGGGGGCTGCCCACGGGGAGGCGTTCTTTTGCCTCTGCTGTGGGACCTAGTAGTGGATGCCTTGTTTCGGGAACTCAACAAGGCTGGGTATCTTGCCATTGGATATGCAGACGATATTGCTGTAATCGTAAAAGGGAAATTTCCCACCACAGTCATTGACGTGCTCCAAGTAGCACTGAAAAATATTGAAAATTGGTGTAACAGAACTAAGCTTTCTGTTAATCCTAACAAGACGGTACTGGTACCTTTCACAAGGATGAGATCTGTGGGGAACCTTAGGAAACCCACACTCTTCGGTGAAAGAATACCATACTCTCACAGGTTAAATACCTTGGACTTATTCTAGACAAGAAATTAACCTGGAAAGATCATTTAGATTATTGCATAGCCAAAGCATACAGGGTCTTTTGGACCTGTAGAAGGATGCTTGGCAAAACATGGGGTCTAAAACCTAGGATTGTGTACTGGATATACATTACTATGGTTAGACCTATACTCTCTTATGCTGCACTTATGTGGTGACCAAGAGTTAAATTAAGGAACTGTAGAACAGAACTCAACAAGTTGCAAAGAGTGTTCTGCATTTCAGTAACAGGAGCCTTCAGAACGACTCCTACAGCGGCAATTGAAATGCTAATAGGACTCACTCCTCTGCATATTTGGATTGAAGCTGAGGCCCTTAAGGCATTTCACAGAATTTGCCGTCAGACAAAGGTGTTCAATGTTGAACACCTTAATCATCTCAAACTCCCTTGGGATAGGAGTGTCGGTGATGCCCTGAGCATGGAAACTGACATCCTAGAACCAAGGGTTTTGTTTGACAAAACGTTCACAGTTACATACCCAGAACGCAGTGAATGGAAGGACCGGACTAAACTGGTTAACAATAAGGGCCCAGTTTGGTATACTGATGGCTCCAAAACCAAATCAGGAACCGGGGCTGGATTGTTTGGCAATGGTACCAGACTTTCTTTTAGCCTAGGTCAATACGCCACTATCTTTCAGGCTGAGGTCTTTGCTATCTTAGCCAGTGTAAGTGAAAGTATTAGAACGGGCTATTCAGGTAGACACATCCTTATACTTTCTGATAGCCAGGCGGCACTAAAGGCGATTGAATCACCTTTGGTCAAGTCGAAACTGGTACTGGAGTGCCGGAATACCCTCATGACACTGGCAAACACTAACTCGGTTCATCTGAGGTGGGTACCAGGACATGCAGGGATTCACGGAAACGAGAAGGCGGATGAGGCTGCTAAAGATGGAGCTGAGACCCCATTTATAGGACCAGAACCTGTGTTGGGACTATCTTCAAGACCAATTAAGCAGGTCATCAGGGATTGGGCTCACAGAAGACATATTAGCTACTGGAACTCAATTAAGGGCTGTAATCACAGCAAGGCCCTTATCAAAGGTCTTGCAAGGACAAAATCGAATGAGCTGCTGAGACTTAGCAAAAAGCAGCTCTCTTGGGCAACAGGATTTCTTACAGGACACTGTGCCCTGAAGAAAAACTTACATTTCCTCTGTGTGGGATTTGTTCAGTTTTTTATGGATTACTCCTTGAAGTGGGCAAACCCTACAAATCGCAATAACATCTGTTTCAACAGCTGAGTCAGAACGGAGTATCAGCACATTAAACAGAATAAAAACATTTCTCAGAAACACCATGGGTCAAGATAGGCTGAATTCGTTGACTTTCTGTCCTATTCATAAGGAGCATCTACATAAAATTCCGAACTTCAAAAACAGGGTCATCAAAAAGTTTGCCAACCAGAAGGACAGACGAGCACATCTTCTTTATAAATAATTCTGCAAATTGATGAGTTTAATGTTGAATTTGCATTATTATGTAGCTAGTAGTTTTACTTGTATTGTGCTGAACTAATTTTTAAGCAGAAACAATTAACTAAAGTTAAATAAAAAATCTTGGTGCATTATTTAACATATACCGCAAAATTTGTGAAACATCTGGCCCCACCAACAAAACTGATCACAAGCCGCCACTGGCAACAAGTAAAGGAAGAATGACAGCAAGAGGACATAATCGTGATGTTCGAAATGATTACACATGTTTCGAGTGAGACTCAATTTAGTGAGCTGAAAATATCAAACTTAGGCAAACTTGGTTATGTTTTATCACTTAGACTTTGATAAGATTCCTACTGTTATATTTTAAAATTCTAGTAGGGGCCTGACAATCCCCGTTATTGTCACTGAAATAATACGATGGAGCAAAAGCATAGCAAAAGCAGATTTATCCTTCGAAGAGGTGGAAAAATTCAAATATCTTGGAGCAACAGTAACAAATATAAATGACACTCTGGAGGAAATTAAACGCAGACTAAATATGGGAAATGCCTGTTATTATTCGGTTGAGAAGCTTTTGTCATCTAGTCTGCTGTCAAAAAGTCTGAAAGTTAGAATTTATAAAACAGTTATATTATCGGTTGTTCTGTATGGTTGTGAAACTTGGACTCTCACTTTGAGAGAGGAACAGAGATTAAGGGTGTTTGAGAATAAGGTTCTTAGAAAAATATTTGGGGCTAAGAGGGATGAAGTTACAGGAGAATGGAAAAAGTTACACAACGCAGAGATGCACGCACTGTATACTTCACCTGACATAATTAGGAACATAAAATCCAGACGTTTGAGATGGGCAGGACATGTAGCACATATAGGCGAATCCAGAAGTGCATATAGAGTGTTAGTTAGGAGGCCGGAGGGAAAAAGACCTTTGGGGAGGCCGAGACATAGATGGGAAGATAATATTAAAATGGATTTGAGGGAGGTGGAATATGATGGTAGAGACTGGATTAATCTTGCTCAGGATAGGGACCAATAGCAGGCTTATGTGAGGGTGGCAATGAACCTCCGGGTTCCTTAAAAGCCAGTAAGTAAGTAAGTAAGTAAAAGCATAGCTGACTGTAAAAATGCAGCAGGGGTAGTATGGTACCTAACTTACTGCATTAGGCACAAAATAAGAGGAAAAAAATAATTATGTGTTAAAATTATTAAAGCGCTCTGTTGGTAGATTTATGTATATGGACTTACTGGTACTTCAAATTAATAATTCTCCATATGGAGAATGCGATGCTACTACTAACCTCAATTTCGATAATTTCTGATTTATACAACTAGGCGTCCAAGCAGGCCAATTGACATACAGTATTATAGAAGATAGATTTATTCATTTCATAATATTCTTAAAGTTGCTTTACAGCATAGAATAAAGAACATGTCCAATTCTTATGTTTGACATAAAAATGTTAATCTGAAATATATTCAAAATTAATACCGATACCTTAATAACAATAACATATTATACAATGCAATATGTTTACCATTTAATAATATTAAATATTTACACAGTACTGTGAAATGTCAAGAATTCATCTACAGAATAAAAAGTGTGAGATATTAAGTAATTTTTTAGTTATACCTTAAATAATGCAGGGTTTTGGTTATGATTCTTAATGTCTTCAGGAAGACTATTGAAAATTTTTACTATCATGTAACACATTCCCCTTTGATAGCATGATAAATTTAATGATGGTGTATGAAAATCATTCTTTCTGCGAGTATTTATACTATATATGGCTGGATTAGTTGGAAAATTTTCTTTATTACATAATATGAAATTTATTAAAGAGCATATAATTATACTAATTTGTTAAGGTCAGAATCTCTAATTTAAAAAAAAAAGGTCTACATGATTCTCTAGCCTTTGCTCCAACTATTACCTATTCTAATTGCTTTTTTTTGTAATAAGAATAGGATATATTTTTACTACCTGCTGTCCACACCTGTGGAGTAATGGTTAGCGCGTCTGGCTGCGAAACCAGGTGGCCTGGGTTTGATTCCCAGTTGGGGCAAGTTATCTGGTCGAGGATTCTTTTGGGGTTTTCCCTCAACCCAATATGAGCAAATGCTGGGTAATGTTTGGTGCTGGACCCCGGACTCATTTCACCAGCATTATCACGTTCATCTCATTCAGACGCTAAATAACGTAAGATGTTGATAAAGCGTCATAAAATAACCTACTAAAAATACTATCTGCTGAATTTCCCCAAAATATTATTCCGTAGGATATAACGGAATGAAAATAGACAAAATATGTTGTCTTTAAGATACTGCTGTTGAGAAACTGTTGTAACAACCTAATTGTGAAGAAATATTTAGAATGTAAAATGTACCAAAAGTCAAAAGGAGAATAGCAACGGCAAAGGAAGCTTTTAATAAAAAAGGAGCATCTTCTGCGGATGTCTGCAGAAAGAACTAAGGAAGAGACTAGTGAAGTGCTTTATGTGGAGTGTAGCAGAAACATGTATGGGGGGAGAAATATGGACATTACGACGAAGTGAAGAGAAGCGAATAGAAGCATTTGAAATGTGGATATGAAGAAGGATGGAGCATGTGAAATGGACAGACAGAGTAAGAAACGAAGCTGTGTTGGAAAGAGTGGATGAAAAAAGAATGATTCTGAAACTGATCCGAAAGAGGAAAAGAAATTGGCTGGGTCATTGGTTGAGAAGAAACTGCCTACTGAAGGATGTACTAGAAGGAATGGTGAACGGGAGGAGTTCAAAGCAGAAGAAGATATCAGATGACAGACGACATTAAGATATATGGATCATATGAGGAGACAAAGAGGAAGGCAGAAAATAGGAAGGACTGGAGAATGGTGGGTTTGCAGTGAAAGACTTGCCCTTGGGCAGTACACTGTGAATGAATGTCAGTGATGTGCGGTGACCCAACAGATTACCCAACCAGCCACGTAGTCAAGTTTTCTTTTCCTTCTTACTATTTATATTTGATTCAAATACTTATAACATTACTAATTATAAAAATACGTTGGTATTTGGTACCAATTTTTTTATATATATAAAATCTATAAGATTAGGCCTACTGCAACTACTGCCTAAAATTAAAAATACTATTAAGTATTGGTAAGTTGTGACGAGCTATTCCATCTTGTTGGGGAAACATGTGGTAATTGTCGACCCAGAAATTCATCAAGAAATTTTGTGTGCTTTGATGATTTGGAGAAAAACAATGCAAGCCCAGAAAGAGTAGCAAAAAAAAAATACGGCATTCAGGAATACTTGAAGCACTTTGGGACAGTGCTAAATTTAAACAGTGTGCATAACAGTGAACAAAGAGAGCTTGTGGAAAAGACGCCTTAATATTAGCTTGACACCATGTAATGAAGAGGCCATCACTGCACTTCCACCGTAGCTCTGTGCGACAAGTTTCTTACTGCAGTTTGAAAAGTCTTGAATATGTCTTAAAAATAAGATCAGAATGTGCTGCCGCTGTTTTGTCTTCACTTACATCATGGAGAAACACAAACCGCTCTACCACCCTTTCTTCAATTGTATATCGATAAACGAGAGAAAATTATGATTTATTCGAGACGTCAGTTGTCTCATCAGCTAATATGGCAAAAGAAAATTAGATTTCTGTAATTGCTGTTCAATTTCCTTATGAAGTGCACTGGCAACAGATTCAATTAAATCATTTTGAATACGATTTGATACACCTTTGAATACTGTAGATGTCTCCAAGTGATTTTTTAGAAGAGGGTCGTACTGGGCGGTGTAGTCCAAAAGTTCTAAATAATTACCGTGGTTGGGCATTTTCGACTTACTGTTTCCTCTAAATGAAAGTTCCAGTTTTGCAAGTAAATAAATGGCGTTTATAAGCCTTTTCAGAATGTCTCTATTGCGTGTTACCTTTTCATTATGTAGAATAATATTTTGTTGTGTTTGGTCACTTAGCTCAGTTTCAATATGCACAGTTTCAAAAGTAGCGAGTGCGTTAGAAGCACGAATATGTGCAATAGCAACATCATGACCACGTATTGCTTTAGTTAAATTACAGTATTTAGTTTTTGTTGCTGAATTAAATTATTATTATCACCAGACATAATCAAAACTTTTCATTGCACTTATATACACGTACACAATGTAACTACAAAGTACCGGTACAAACAAACGTGAGAGAAACAGTATGTTTTACACTCATTCGACTTCGCGCACACAGCCAGCCCAGGCAGGCTACAGGCTGCTTGGGGTATATGCATCTACTATAGTCTCGTGAGGCGCCCCTCATTGGCTAGAAGTTATGATGATGTGGGTTGTCATGGCAACCTCCATGCTAACCTGCATTTAGCACTGCTGGCACACTGGTGCCAGCTCGGGAACGCAGTATGTGCATTGTATATGCCCCATCACGCGACTTACAATTAACAAAACGTATTTAGAAACGTTTCAGGACTTCATGATTAAATAAACAGAAAGTTTAATCATGGATTTACGTAGATATCGTGATCCTTATAATCAATCAGTGCTGCCCAAGCCATGCTTGGGTTGCTTGGGTGGACTGCACGTCACTGATGAAAGTGTCAAAAATGATGTGAAAAAGAAAATAAGATATGTAAGTCTATGAACGGAGTTATAACAACAGAGTTTATTCATGCCAGGTCTCAGAGCATGTACTGTATAATGAATGAAACAGGTTTGTTTTCTCTCAAATGTTCAAAAACATAACCTAAAAATCCTAAATCTGAAATCGATATGGTCTTCCTACTACCATTTTTAAATACATGCAAGATATACTACCTGAGCATCAGTTTAATAGTAATTCAACTTACCGACTGGTGTGACAAAATTATTTCCAGGAGGACTGGCTGGTTCAGGCAGTGTGGGGACCTGATACAGCAGCCAATAATGATAACAAGATGGCTCCTCCTTGTAGCCTGCTATGGTGTGTACATAGTGTCCATTGGGCCACTCTGTTGCCTCAAAACTGCAAAAAGAATTGTACAGGAAGCTATTTTATGTGTAATCAGTGGTGGTGTTCTAATTTTCCAACAAACAGTTCTTTCGCTAATGACCCAAATTTCATAATTTTAATATGAATTATGTTAAGTAAGGTAACAATAAGCAGCTATAAATAAAGAGAAACTGCACAGAAGTATGTGTAGGGCAATGGTGGACATTCCTGCGGCATTGCAGCAGTGATGTCAGACCTCAGCAAAGCATCAAACTTACCTCCTACCTTCCCCTTCCCCCAATCCATGAAAATACTGCACGTGTACATGGCGGATTATACTGGACTGCTGTACTTTGAAGCTTCATTAGTGATACAATGCCTTTCGCAGAATCATATGAATCGAGAGGATATCACACTTACAAGAAAGGCAGTTCTTTCATTTCTCACGTTTAGGATTAGTTACAAATATTCAGGACGCGAACTTAAATATGTACATTTTAAAAATAGATCATCTATTATACAAGTTCAAAGAACACAGATTCAGTGGTTTTCAAAGGATGGAGAAAGATTTCAATATTTTTGCCACTCCTTTTCATGTTTAAATTGAAAATGTTATCCCAGAATTGCAGTTAGAGGTACTGGATTTGCAGAATGATGGCTTCTTGAAAGCAGAATGTGAAGGCTACTGGGGGCTAAAATTTTTTAAAAGATGTCCAGTACTACATATCCACTGCTTAGACAGTTTGCTTGAAAAATAATGAGTACCGTCATTTCCCATAAATATGGTCCTGGAACATAACTACTGTCCATGATACAACTATTCAAATTTTGTACTCCATAACATAGTACCTCGTTTATCTATATTCTTGCTGTACTGTAGCTTGAATTCAAGTCACTGCAGCTATCTACGAACGGTCTATGTTACTTCTACAATGATCTTTGAATGGTTGTATCGTAGACCATAGTTGTGTTCCAGGACCACAGTTATGGGAAATGACGGTATGCATTCATCAACCTACCAGTGCAAACAGCTGATTTCTAAAATTAAATTTATAAAGTCCAGCTACAGATCCCGCTTAAGCGATGCTTGCGCAACTGAAAATAGCATGCACAGATAAATCCCAATTTCGAAGAAATTGCTTTGAAAAATGATTAATTAAATATCACGTGAATGGACTATTCTAATTATATATGGTAGGTAGGAGTGTAGTGGTGCAACTGTCTGTAAATCCGTCACTGCACTGTAGAGTGCAACCCCTCCCACGGTATGTAGTTGCCATTTAAATCCTGTCTTGTGGGTTGCGTTCATTTTGCCCACCACTGGTGTAGAGTTATTTAAAAACTCACAAATGCTGAGAGAAGAGAAATATAGAATATTTGCAACATCAATTAGCTTTGAATATCTGACCACACTGACAAATTGTTTGAAACATGTGAAAATGCATCTACACATGCACTTAACCCTCTAGCTTTTCACTTTCAACCACTCTATCATCTAGTTTACTTTTTTCAGTGTTATTGCTACCGCCACTACTGAAAAAAAAAAAACTTGATCAAATGTTTTGACGTTTCATTGCACTACAGCACTATACTGATTGCTCTCTGCAAATAAGAGAAAAGAGATTCAAACATAAGATTCAGTATTGCCAATACCATATTCTTAATGAAAAAAGTAATTTATTTCATAAAAATGAAATTAAAAATTGTAGGACAAGTATAAAAACAGGAAAATTAAGTACCGTCATTTCCCATAACTATGATCCTGGAACACAACTATGGTACATGATACAACTATTCAAAGAACATTGTAGAAGTAACATAGACCGTTTGTAGATAGCTGCAGTGACTTGACTTCAAACTACAGTATCTCTAAATATGTATTATATAAAAGTGTATCTGAAGTTAAAAAATATCCATTTAGGCCTACAGGAAACTACAAAAAATCCATAATTGTCTTTATATTAGTTAATTAACTCAATCACCAGACAATGACCATTTTCATTTCTTAGCACGTTAATTTTGCACTAATTAAGTGAACTGCAATATGCTGCCATCTAGTGAGCAAAAGTTCGATTCTTGCCGTGAGTGGAGTGTTATCTTCATTCTAGGGGATTCGTACTTCACCCTTGTCTTGCTTTCAGACATTCAAATAAAGAAAATCTCATCCAGAGAAATTGGCGTCTGGAAAGGTTCCCAAAAGGCTGGCTGCGTTTCCTATTCATTGCCGTAGGTAATTGGTGCAGTGAGGATCTCCAGTAACAGTCACCAAACTTCTACAGTATAGAAAAAAAATATAGATAAACGAGGTACTATGTTATGAAATACAAAATTTGAATGGACCATAGTTGTGTTCCAGGACTATAGTTATGGGATGACGGTATCTTATTTATGTACTTAATAGTGTACAGGGTCTTTCATAAGTAACGAGTCTATTGAAAAATTAATTATTTTGGATCATTTTTTGAAATGATGTTCATCCTCACGAGAAAAAACCCTTCCCTGTGCCGTACAGTCGATTTGGAAACAAACACCCTCTCCGCTTGCTGCCAGAGCTATTAAAATAATGAAAGAATGGTTAGCGTTTTAAAGCTTGATTAAAACAAATAAATGTAAAACCAGTTTCAATTGTTGACAAATTATGGTGTACAATTTTCAAACTATCTTCCATTCACTGAATGCACAAATGTAAGCGACGTATCACCTCTTCATGGACTCCAGTGAGCATGTCATGCGTAACCATTTGTATCGTGTGTTCAATTCGTTCCATTAATTCAGGAACAGTGTGTGGCTTAGTCGCAAAGATAGATTCTTGATGAATCCCCAGAAAAAGAAGTCTCAGGGCAGTTAAATCAGGTGATCGCAGAGGCCAACAGACTGAGCCTGTTTGGCTGATCCACCTGCCTGGAAACACTTCGTCTACAGAGTAAATGCTTAATTTGAGCGATACTGTTTCCAAATTCAAACCAGGCAGCAATTTTTCTCATCTGCAATAATGTTAAGCAGCTGAGTGCCATTCTATCATTCCAGTCTATCACAACAATGTATATAGGCATGGCTGTGTGCCATTATCCTTGGCATATAGAAGGCCATGCTCCAGGTCATTTTAAGTTGGCATCAAATGCACATTACACAAGGATAAGTAGCTTCCTCTGGTGGCAGGGGGAGGGGGGTGTTTGTTTTCAAATCGACTGTACGGCATGGGAAGGGTTCTTTCTCGTCAGGATGAACATCATTTCAAAAAATTATCCAAAACAGTTGATTTTTCAATAGACTCGTTACTTATGAAAGACTCTGTATTTTGTAGTAGAAAGTCTATATATTTTTTAAGTTATGTTTTTTATAAGAAGAAGAACGCACTAACATGCATATTGTTGAGTGTTTAACTTTGCTATATTCTTTTATAGAAACAGACCAATTTCTGCATTTTGTTATGTGTTATCTATCGCAATGTGATTCACATAAGAGTCATTCCACGTCAAATCGCACAAAATTATACAAATTTTGACCTTCATATTTCTGATTGCGTTTATATTTTTTTACCAACTCTATGGGTCTCATAAACCAACAAGTGTATTTTTATTTCCTCCAAAGTCCACATGTTTTTTAAATATTACATGTTAAAATTCGTTAAAAATGTCGCACAATGCAACATTTAAAGCGTCATATTTCTGACAATATTGATGTTAAAATTTTTTTGAAAAATGCATTTAAAAGCTTAAAGTACTGTCTTTTATTAAATATTTACTAACTAATTTTAATATAATTATTTCAAATATTTTTTTATAATTCAATTTTTAAAACATATACATCAATGTGAAAGAGACCTATTAAAAATCTAAAAAAATTCCTACTAGGTGCACTGAAGTATTCTTAATAATTCCAGAAAAAATCAGAATGGGATCTCCAATAGTTTAATGGAAATTTAATTACTTATGACAGAATGTGTAGCAGTCGGCGCAGCAGCAGTGGATGGGAAGCGTTAAAGCGCGCTAAGAGGTTTATCGGCAATGGATAATTGACTGAACGTTACAACATTACACCCAGTACGGATCAAGTTACTCGAGGAAACACTGCTAATTTACTTATTATGATATCTTCAAATAATTGTAAATTATGCTTTTCAAATGTTTCTTTTCATTCACATTTTAAATTTTCATTCGCCTACTTTCTTTCTTGAAAGAAAATTGTTTTACTAAATCTTCAGTTTTTGACAACGGAATGAAAGAATATAATTTTAATGTACCAGTTATTGGTTTTAGATTATGGTATCTGGCCTGCAAATTTTCAGTGTGGTTTTTGTGCTTATTGAATGGACAAAATATAAATGACACGTTAGAAATGTTTTTTGTGACTAATCAAACAGTTTTTTTTTGTGTTGTTATAGGATCTTGTATAGGCTAACTCTTGTGGCAAGTCTTTTAACAGTATCTCCAATGCCAACACATGGACCTTTACCATGCGACATTGCAAAGAAGTGTCATTCAGCACTAATTCCATAATCGTCTTCATGTAAGCAATTATTTTTTAATTTTTTTTTTTTTTTTTTTTTTTTTTTTGTGAACTTGATCCATTGGAAAAGTAGATGATTTTTTCCATATCGTTGAATTCTTTCTTTAAGAAATTGATTGCTTCGGACTGAAAAAAGTGAAAGGGATCGGTGTCATGTTTCATAGTTTCTGAGATGACATTACTTTTGTAACGAATTTCTGTGTCTCCTTTGAAATATACTACGAAAGGATTTATTTATTTATTTATTTAAATATACAGAATAAAGAATATAATTACAAATAAGAGAAATAGAAATAAAATAATACAATCAATATAAAAAAAGGAGATACAGTAGTATTAACAAAATTTGAGACTGAATGAGCAGCGCTCGTGTTCGGTCACAGTTCAGATATAATATTAATAGGCCTATAAGAGAATATAAAATAAAATAAAGTAGGAAGTAAAATTAAAATTGTACTGTATTGTGGCTTGGCATATGTTCCAATGCACACCTTGTATTGAATCTTGTATTACAAATGAATAATTTTCAGAAAAGTCTGCAATAACTATGTAATTTTCAGGCTGTACTTTCTTTGCATTCCGTCAAAAATAAAATATGGCTGACTTTTGAATGGATGATGATGCATCTTCTACATGAAAAACTTAACATGCTAGGGAGCCTTTTACTTTTGAAAATTTTCACGGGGGTATCGTTTTGTTGTACCTTTCTTTTCTTGATAGGGGATTCTATTGACATCAAACTCTTGTTTAATCCCTCAATATTACTGATTTCTAGCACTGTATCCATAGAACTGCTAGAAGAAATACTGGGATAATCAGTTTCTCTGTCTGCACTTTCATTTGATTCATGTTTATTAATATCACAAGAACTACCGGCTTCACATATAATTTCACCTGACCTATGCGGAAATTGATTGATTTTTACGGAACAAATCACATATTTGCACACTCAAAGACTCCTTTAAATTGAGCTTTATCAATAAGCCGCGACTTACGCGTCTTAGTGTACTTTTCTTTTTAAAAGCGTGATTAGGAAGGTAAATGGATTTAAACACTTGTTATATATTACGTGATCTTTACCATCACTCATGTTGTATAGAAGTCACATCACTGCGCGAAATTCAAACCCAAACTGATTATTTTTCTCTCATGCCATCTGTTTACTGCCTTACCCAGTCTTGCTATCATCAAACACTTGGCTATATTACAGTATAAACTGTGAAGGGCTTCCCCCTGAGCTGACAATAATAAAATAATTTTATGGGCTGAGAGGCCGTGGTCTATTAGTTGGTTTTATACCAGACGTTTCGTCTGCAACTGCGGCAGACATCTTCAGTGGAGTGGTATCCGAGGTCGCAAGACTCTTCTCGGCGTACCTGAGGCAACTGATCCTGTGTCTGGTTGTGCGGGCGTATTTATAGTGCGGCTCACGGGCCGAGGCCTGTTGTCACTGCAGTCCGCGCCGCTTTGTTCGCTGCTCCCGTCCTTTTGTTGTAGTGCCACCACTACAACAAAAGGACGGAACCCAGAACGGGAGCAGCGAACAAAGCGGCGCGGACCGCAGCGACAACAAGCCTCGGCCCGCGAGCCGCACTATAAATACGCCCGCACAACCAGACACAGGATCAGTTGCCTCAGGTACGCCGAGAAGAGTCTTGCGACCTTGGATACCACTCCACTGAAGATGTCTGCCGCAGTTGCAGACGAAACGTCTGGTATAAAACCAACTAATAGACCACGGCCTCTCAGCCCGGAAAATGAATCTACATATAGACTCCGGCCGTGAAAGCCTACACTGCAAAAATAATTTTAGATAAGATATTTACTGTTCCTTAAGGTATTAATCATTTGATGATTAGTATGGTGACATCAGATGCAACGGGAAATTTCCACGGGCAGCCTTCTAGCCTATGGCTGCAAGCAGTTCATTAGCTGGGCATCGCGAGCGGCCTCCGGAAAATAAATTGTTACAAATGTATGAGTGCCGATCCCATATTTATAAATGCAGTAGTTTACAGATAATACATCAGCGAACAAGTCTATATTTTTTTCAGATTTTTAACTTGGCTATTTAATATAGTAATTTTGCTTTGAAAACGAAATGATTAAAAAAATAGGCCAAATTTTAAATTTATTTGTGATAGGCCTAAAATAATAAAAAGTGTTGTATTTAGTCTTTCAAATGCGCCAAACCGCAAATCTCAATTATATGTAGACACAAAGTTCCAAGCGAGTTTATGTAACAGTGCGCGCATAATTTGCGTAACTTCAAATATTCATAACTACACAAATAATTAATAATTGTGAAAATAAAAAAATACGGGTCTCCTTATTTGATGTCTGGAATTCATGAAAAAAAATTCGACCATTTCCGAGAAGGTCGTGTTTTATTGCTGTGCGATTTGACGTGGAATGACTCATAAAGAACACACAGTCATCATCAGGTGTATAATAACAGGTTGTCTTTTATATTTTGTGGTGGTAACCATGAACTGCCAAGCTTGTAAGTATGTGTCGTAGATCTTAATTTGGTTGTGTCCATTCTCTATCCATCATATCACCCATGCAGTAGAAGTCTGGCCATATCTCTTCTCTTTTCAGGTGACTTTCTAGTAGATGGTCTGATGAGTTGAAGGTAGAGGGTGGTGAGAGTCGCATCCTCAGGTCTTCAAGGAGAAAAGTTTCCTTGGCCAGTTCGTAAATCGCCGGGAAAGTGTAGCCTACATTTCGAGAAACCAAGGTTTCACTTGCTGAATAGTGATTAGGCCTTTGAGACTTAGTTATACTAATTAATTCTAGTCCGTAACTGATTATCAGTATAGAGACAATTTTGAAATAGAAAAGTACAGTAGCAGTGTCCAATGAAAGCATGTGATAGTCTTTATTTCGAATATAGCTTCTGTTGCAACTGCAGTTCTATCCTGTATATGAATGCAGCATGACGTTGTTGTTGGTTGCAGGGTGATCCCTAAGTACTTGAAGGAGTTGACAATCTCAAGTTGTTGACACTAGCGCATTATTGAGTTCTCTTTTGCAAGTCGGTCTCCTTTTCTAAAGACCATCTGGACTGTCTTTCTTTCATTAATGCATAAATTATTTTTGTCTGTCAAAGCATTCAAGGTTCTTTAAAGATCTTGTTTATGTGGCTATATAAGATTCATATCATCTGCGTACATAAGCAAAGTTGTTTTCTCCGAATTTCGCTAAATTATGTTTTTGAACACTACATTTCATTGTTCTACATGCGCTATTAGCATTGAAGCGGAAGGGGTACTGGACTGTCGGGTTTCAAGGTTGCAGGCATAATTATCATATTCCTGTTCTGATTGCCTTCATACGTTGGCGAGAAATAACAATATAATAATATGATCACTTGGAGCTGTATTGTCGTTTATTTTTGCATTATCTTTACTGCAATATTAAAAACTGGGAAATTTCTTGTTGAATTAATGTTCTTCCTTTCTGTAAAGAAGCTTACATTTTCACTTAAAAAATTAACAACTGGTTCTATGAACTACGACAAATTTAACAGCGGTTCAGGCAAACCAGCTGAATGACATAAATGTGTGTCATCCATCTTGTAACCCTTAAAATAAAATACAATTCATAAGTACAGCTCCAAGTGATCATATTATTATATTGTTATTTCTCGCCAAAGTATGTGACCTAAAGGGACCAAAGTTGAAATTATGCTTCCGAATTGCTAACTCTACTTTTCTCAAAGGTCAAATGACTTTATTGTCAAATGCCTGGCATTAGAAAACAACAACAACTTTTCTCACTTTCTATTTACAGTCTTCAACATGGTTTTTTTTTTTTTTTTTTTTTAACCTTCCAGTGGTTGCATACAGATTATCACTCCACTGAGAATTATTCATATGGTTTTCCCGCATACCTGTCATCCCAGTTTCTTCCCAATTTTCATAGCTTTCAACAAAAGACTTCTCATTATTGCCACAAATTTTAAGCTCTGAACTCGCATTTGCTTATCAGTTCTTAACAGTTGAGTAACAATGAACTATTGTAGAAATTTATAAATATAGTTTACTAACTTACTATCACAGAAATCTGATAAAACATAAATCTAATAGACATGAATATCATACTCGACGACAAAAGTCTACTTTCCCATTAACTGAGCCTAAATGTCATACAAGTACAGCACTTAAACATGGTGCTAGTTTCGGTCCCAAGACTTTATAATAAAATTACAAACCATTTTCCAAATTTGAAATATTTTAAAACTGAACCTTTTAAAAAAGAAATTTATAAAATTATTCATGATATACAATATTAACAAATGTATGTATTTTTATCTTTTCATTTCTGTCGATTATATTCATGTTTTTATTGAATACCACTGGCTTCTGTCCGATTGTCAATTTATATTAAATGTGTTTTTTTTTTCTCTTTTTTCCTTTCTTCTTCTTCTTCTTTTTTTTTTTTGCACTTGTTTGAATCAAGTTGATTAGGCCTACTGTATTTAGTATGTATGTATTTATTTACACTGCAAGTGGGCAAGCACCAGGTGGCAGTGGTATATACAATATTAACAATACACAATAAAATGATAAGCAATACACAATAAAATTTACAATACACAATACAATTTTACAACACATATACAATTTTATACACAATACAATAAGGATACAAAATACAATTTAACACAATAATAATAAAACATAAAATAAAATACCTAATTTTACATTACAACCTACATAATTATGTATAGGTCCTACATAAGTTTCAATAGTCTTTCACTTTACTCTCATCTCATTCCCTGTAGTGGCACTATGACGCATTTCACTGACACTTTAGCACACATTTCACTGACACTCTGTAACACATTTCACTGACACTATAGAACACATTTCATTGACGCTATAAATTATCACTGATCGGAACTGTTCACTGCACTATAAAACCATAACTTCACTGACTCACCTCGCTTCACTGATACAACAGTTCAAATAAGTCAAATAATTACATCCTTATGCATACTTATAAACAGAACTACATTTAAACTAAACATTTCTAGTCTAAGGCCCTCTTAAAAGCTATTTTTAAATAATTTACAATTCAAACCAAGGAAGTAAGCTCGTCAGGCTAGATAAATACATGTCACCTTAAAAAAATTAAATGTTGAATGTCACCTTAATTTTAATTTTCACTTTAGACACAACTTTTTAAATTATTCTTGAATCTCCTTAAGGAAGGACAGCCCTCAAAGACCGCTGCAGGTAGGTCATTCCAATCATTTATAGTTCTGTTTAAAAATGAGAATTTACCTATATCCGTTTTCTGTTTCCTACATTTGATTTTAAAATCATGATCGTTCCTACCATAGTACGTTGGCTTTTCTAACCGAGCCGTTATGTCTACCCATGCTTTCTGACCTAGATGTGCTCTATACAATGATGTTATTCTAGTTTTCCTACGTCTGTTTTCCAAAGTTTCCCATTTAAGTTCTTTTATCGTATCGTTTCCATCTTCTCTTTTACCTTTAACAAATTTAGCTGCCCTATACTGGATTCTTTCTAAGGAATTTATCTGATATATTCTATAGGGATCCCAACACGTAGTTCCGTATTCCATTAACTGTCTTTGTAAAGTTTATGTTCTATTATTGGCTAAGACCACATCGTACACGAGCCTGGCTGTTACGGTAGTGGCTAGAAACATTTTTGTTTTATAATTTTAATTTGTATTCACGTTGCCTACTAGCTAGCTAAATAAAGTAAAGAGTCCGCAGCGGCCTGTAATGTCAGTTAAAACTGCAGCAGTTACTACTGTCACAATTAGTTCTAGCTAATCTGTATAAGTTAGTAGGTATGCTTGTAATTCTATTGGCTAATCTAATCTTATACAATACAATACATCACATACATATTTATATTATGATTCCCATGTGTTGCTGCGACAAAGATGAAACTCGAGCAGCATGTAAAAATATTTTGGCTACATGGGTGCGAGCAATATCTTACAAAGCGTCTTGTCTCTCACGTCCACATAGTTAAGACTCTAATGATTGAATGATTTCGCACATCATTTTTTTTTAAGATATATTTTTTCCACAAAAATATTTGTCCATAATTTCTTTATGACTGTAAATAAATTTAAACCCTTTTATTTGCTTGTGGAGTGCCAGTCCACAGCGACTACTATGTGACAGTAACTTACAGCAACTACTGTAGGGTTAAAGTGAGGGGTTGATCAGTCCTCTACACAATGTCTATATTTTCCTTATTGGTCATTCGAGCTTTATGGTTTCGGAAACTGAATTTAGAAAAAGACTCGATTATGAAAGACTGAATTGACAGAAGTATCATTCCTAAGAGCAGTAATAAACTACAAATACTGGACAAGGAAAGAACGTAGGCTTAGATACAACAACCACAAATCCACAGTAAGAACTGATGATGATACTTTCCATTTCGAACTCAACGTCAATTTTTATCTTTAGTAGGTATCTCATCATTTAATTTTCACAATTTCTGAACTTAATCTTCTATTAAATCCACGATCTTTTTTTCGTTTTCTTTCAACATTCACGTTAGTGTATGCTTGTTCACAGTCTGACAAACACTAAAGTAAATTAAAATTGAAGTTAAACTGAAAACATTACACATTTTAATACATATCGCCAGAGTTAATTTTCGTTACTCAATTAGTACATCACTCTGTGATTGTTTTTTTTATTCGGGAAATGAGTTAAGCAAAAAAAAAAAAAAATGAAAGAATTGGGCTGGCTTGAATAATTGCAACTGTGCTGTAACTCAACATTCTACTTGGAATACAACTCTTTTAATAAAAAAGGTTTTAATAAGTAGGTACTTCTAGAGTGACCAGACGCCTTCTTTTGTCCGGACATACTCTCCTTTTTAGGCCTTTGTCCGGGGTCCAGGCGGATTTAAAAAAAAATCGAGAAATGTCCTCCTTTTCGTAACTTGTATGCCTGATATTTTGAAAGTATCTGATTTGACCCTTTTCTCAAGTAATTTGCCTGTAGGTGGCAGCAGCAACGACAGAATATACTCTTTGCCAATGATCATAACACTCTTTGCTCCTATTTGTTATGCTCGTTGTTTTCATATGTAGCTAACTGTAAAATCATTTTATATTATCAAGTTTTGTCATAAGTATCTTAGAGCACTCTGGTTAAAAAAGTAATATACCGATATGCGAAAATGTCACATGTTATGTTTCCAAAATAAGCTATTCAATTATAGTTCCATTGACTTTCATATGTAGCTAACTGTAAAAACATTATTATTAATTTTTTCATAATTATGTTGTAATGAAATAGATATTAATATACTTCTAAGTATGATATAAGCCTAAATCTGTACTGTAAATATTTTGTAATAAAATAGATACTGACATAATAAGTACCGGTATAATAAGTGTAAGTCTAAATACATATTTTCTGTCCTCTTTTTTTTCAAATAATGTCCTCCTTTCCGAACCTTTGAGGTTAAATAGTAAAAAAGACAGATAAATTTATAATAAATAATAATAACACTGATACTGTTCAAGAATTTAAATATTTGGGTAGTATAATTGACAAGGATTGTGGAGCCTTTGAGGATGTAAAGAACCGAATAAAAAATGCAAATAGTGCATTTGTCCAGTTGTACCCAATATGGAAATCTTATATTATATCTCGATTTACAAAAATTAAAATCTTTAACAGTAATGTGAAATCAGCCTTATTATATGGCTGTGAGACATGACAAACAAGTAAAATTATAGAAAATAAACTGCAAACATTTGTTAATAGATGTTTACGAAGAATCTTAAAAATTAGATGGTCAGATATAATCACAAACTCAGAACTATGGAAGATAACAAATCAGAAAGAAATCACAATAGAAATCAAAAGACGAAAGTGGAATTGGATAGGGCACACAATCAGGAAAGAAAAAGGAGCAGTAGAAAGAATGGCTTTGCATTGGAACCCCCAGGGTAGTAGAACAAGAGGAAGGCCAAAAAATACATGGAAGAGAACAGCTTTGGAGGAAATTGCTAGGGAGGGGAAAACATGGAGTGCAGTGAAGAAGTTGGCTACAAATAGGATCCGATGGAGGCACTTTGTGAATGCCCTGTGCTCCTCATGAGGAGATACAGGAGTTTGATTGATTTGATTGATTTTGAACCTTTGTGCCATCTTTTTTATCGATGTGAATTTGGTCCCCCCTAGGTACTTCGGTATTTAAATGAAGTGAATGATTATCAAAATTAATGTGTTTGAGAATATCGGAATTCAGGAGGGTCTATACAGTCCACATCTGGAGGCATCAGAATGTGGGTATCTATGTTTCAGTAGTGGTAACAAATGATACTCACACATAGTGGGAATCTTGTTCTGCAGCTATTTGCATTATGTGATAAAAAGTCGAATACTTCTCAGCTGTCACACTGATGGTGAAATTCTGTCATGTTTGTTCCAACCCATAACGTATATGTCACAGTTGCAAGGTCATCTCCTTTAGGATATTGTCGAGGAGTCGTGCCTTCCACTGTCAAATTTGAATCCGCACTTGCCACAGCAGTAGGAGGAAGTGTTGTTGCTGTAGACGGCTGGAGTTTAGCTACTGGAAGAGCAAAGATTTATCAAACGTGAGTGTTGTTTTGACTTTCCCTGAGTTAAACATTTTGGTTATTGTACAGTTTTGTTTCTACATTACATATAATACGTATAGTCTACCTAAAGAATTATAAACATAAAATATGCAAACTAATAAAGGAAGAGAAATGAATAAAGTATAGAATAATAAATAAATACCACTCCGAAGACGGCCAGGTTGATAACCTCAACCTGTCCACAATTTTGTGTTGGCAGAACTATTAATATATGAAAAATACTCTAATTTCTAGATGAAAATTTTCTGACAGGACTAGGGAATGTCTCAGAACAAATGAAGACTATAATTTTATAATGAAAATGACAAATAAAATGGTATGTAGATCTTTAAAGTCATTTTTGACATTTCATTTTGTCCTTGGAACAAAAGTCAAATCGTGTTTCTAGAGTTAATTGCCACTGTCTAAGCTATACAACTGAGTATAATAAAATATGATTACACATATTTCTTCTCCAAATTCAATATTATTGATGATTTTTACTACCATTCTACCATACTTAAATAATTTCATTTTTTTTTTTTTCCTTCCTTTTCATTGCAATCTGTTTTATACTGTTCCAGTCTATTTCGACAGTAAGTTAACATGGAGCAACCATTTAAATATATTTCTGAAAAAGCTCGTAAAAGATTCTCCCTTCTAAAAAGACTAGTAGGAAAGGAATGGGGATGCTCTAGAAATACTTTGAACACTACATCCAAATGTTTGTACAGCCAGTGCTGACATACTGCGGAGAAATTTTAATTACTTCACCTTTCATAAACGAAATAGAACGTGTTCAAAACCAAGCTCTCAAGCTCATTAGTGGTGGAATCAAAACAACTCCAACAGATTCTATGAGATACTTCACTAACATTAACAGCATCAAAATGACAATAGAAGAAAAAGCACTGATTCAAAATAAAAAAACTTATCAGATTACCAGGAAACAATTGGCATTCATACATTCCTCTCTGTAGATTAAAAACCCAAAGAAGTTTCATATCCATGCTTCAAGAATTAAAACAGAAAATCAACATCCTGAATTTAAAAGAAAAATTACAAGGTGCAGGTGCAGGTGTTACGTGCTTTCTCTTCTCACTTTATAGATCTCTTGGATATGGAACAACAAGTTTTGATGGAGAAATCATTGCAATAAGTGAAAGTCTCAGAAATCTTCTATGCCACATCTCTATTAAATATAGAATATAATCTAAATTTAACAAAAGAAATACTGAAATCAGAAGTAAACAATGAAATACTGAAACAATTGTCTTTAGAGACAATTAATATTAGGTACCCTCCACAAAACTGGCTTCATTTATACACCGACGGATCCTTGATCTCCAGAGAACAAGGTGCCGGTGCAGGTGTTACGTGCTGTCTCTTCTCACTTTATAGATCACTTGGATATGGAACATGTTTTGATGGTGAAATCATTGCAATAAGTGAATGTCTCAGGAATCTTCTTTGCCACATCAATAAATTTAGGAATGCAGTTATATTGTCAGACTCCAAAGCAGCTATTCTATCAATCGTCTCTAAACACACACCTTCATCTCAAACAGCAGAAATAACTAAAATGCTCTCTCAATTAATATCACTCAATAAAAGAATTGTATTCCAATGGATACCATCCCATTGTGGAATCCTGGGAAACGAGAATGTGGATGCTTTAGCAAAGAAGGGCAGCACTGCTACTTACAGACCTGTTACTAAATCTACGTATTACTCTGTGAAGAGATTTATTAAATCTACATACTTAGACTTCAAAAAACAAAATTTGATAACACAATCCCAAGGGAAAAAATGGAACTCTCTGCATCAAAATCCACAGTTAATTCCTGATTTACCACGAAAATCGCCTGTAGCTGCATTTAGATTGGCAACAAGCCATGATTGTTTGGCTAAACACCTGCATAGAATTGGAATATATCAGTCCCTTAACTGCCCATTGTGCAACTCAAACCAAGAAATGGATTCGGAACACCTCAAAATCTGTGCTTCATTGGCTGGTCATGATAATATCTTTGAAAAATATTAGAGTGCAAGAGGTCAAATGATTTTATTGTCAAACGCCTTGCATTAGAAAACAACAACAACATGAATAAATTTAAGAATGCAGTTATATTGTCGGATTCCAAAGCAGCTATTCTAACAATAGTCTCTAAACACACACCTTCATCTCAAACAGCAGAAATAACTAAAATGCTCTCTCAATTAATAACACTCAATAAAAGAATTGTACATCTTGATTACACAACTTTTAACACTGTATCACTTCGAAATATGTATGATAAGACTTTCTTGTGTTAAATTTTAATGTACCTTGTTAACATGTTTCGACCTATTTTGGATCATCTTCAGAACTGGTCGTTGTTGGTCCTGGTGCCTCTTGTTTCCTGTGAGGGTGCGTTCGTAGTGTAGAGTCAAAGAGTGTATGTGTTTTGAAATTGAGTTGTGTGTTGAGAATATCGTTGGGGTGTGTTTTCGTGTGTCTGTATATTTCATATTGTTCTAGTGTGTTGAGTTTCTGGCTTTTTGTTTGGATGTGCAATATTTCCATGTCTGTGTTGATGCCTCTGTAGGTGTGGTTGGCATTTGTGATGTGTTCTGCATATGTGAAAGTGTTTTGTAATTTTGTTATGGCTGTGATGTGTTCTTTGTAACGTGTTTGAAATGATCTGCCTGTCTGTCCTATGTAGAAGTTGTTGCAGGTGTTACATTTGAGTTTGTATACGCCTGTGTGGTTGTATTTGGTTGTTTGTGTGTTGAGATGTTTTTGTAGAGTGTTATTTGTTCTGTATGCGATGTTGTAATTTAATTTCTTGAATGAGGTTGCAATTTTATGTGTGTTTTTGTTTTCGTATGTTAGTGTGATGTATTTTTTGTGTTCTTGTGTTTGTGTTGTATTCTTCTGTTTTTTGTGGTTTTGTTTTGTCTTACGTATTATGTTGTCTATTATGTTGGGGTTGTATCCATTTTCTTGTGCTATGTATTTGATTGTGTTTAGTTCTTCGTTGTAATCCTGTTGGTTCATTGGTATGTTGAGTAGTCTGTGTACCATTGTTCGGAATGCAGCTTGTTTGTGTTGTGTGGGGTGGTTGGATGTGTTGTGTACGTGTGTTGTTGTGGGTTTTCTGTATACTTTGAATGTGTGTTTGTTGTCTATTTTTGTTATTGTGATGTCTAGAAAATTTATGGATTTGTTGTTTTCAATTTCTAATGTGTAGAACACAAGAAGTCTTATCATACATATTCCAAAAAGAATTGTATTCCAATGGATACCATCCCATTGTGGAATCCTGGGAAATGAGAATGTGGATGCTTTAGCAAAGAACGGCAGCACTGCTACTTACAGACCTGTCACTAAATCTACGTGTTATTCTGTGAAAAGATTTATTAAATCTACACACTTAGACTTCAACAAACAAAATTTGATAACACAATCTCAAGGGAAAAAATGAAACTCTCTGCATCATAATCCACAGTTAATTTCCGATTTACCACGCAAATCATCTGTAGCTGCATTTAAATTGGCAACAGGCCATGACTGTTTGGCCAAACGCCTGCATAGAATTGGTATATATCTGTCCCCTAACCGCCCATTGTGCAATTCAAATCAAGAAATAGATTCAGAACACCCCAAAATCTGTGTTTCAGTGGCTGACCATGACAATATCTTTGAAAAATATTGGAGTGCAAGAGGTGAAATGACTTTATTGTCAAACGCCTAGCATTACAAAACAACAACAACATAATTATATGAAACAACAAGTCAAAGTCAGGATAGGAGAAGAAATGTCTGAAGAAAGTGAAATAGGGAGAGGAGTATGACAAGGATGCCCTTTATCACCTATCTGTTCAACATCTACTTGGAGAATTTGGTAAAGAACTGTTTTCAGAACATGGGAGGGGTGATAGTAGGAGAAAGAAGAATAAAGTGCATAAAATTTGCTGATAATATGTCGTTGTTAGTAAAAGAGGAGACGATACTAAGGGATATGCTACTGGAGCTAACTGACAACCGTGAGCAGTATGAGATGAAGATAAATGCAAACAAGATGAAGACCATGGTTGTCGGAAGAAAAATAAAGAAAACTTGCGAAATTGATTTGTTCATTAATCATCAATAAATTTAAATGAAATTAAAATTTGAAAGCAAAGTCGGCATGGGTTAAAGCCATGCAATTAAGTAAAAATTTTACATAAGAGGAACTGTGATAAAACAAAATTAGGGGGTATACGTTTGATACATAAAAAAAAAAATTCCCATATAAGGGAAACCGTAATGTAGAGCTTCTCACTTAATGGTTGATGTAAAACGATATTAATTAAGACATTAAAACAACGATTGAAATTCCTGAACTATTTACTTTTGTTCACAGGATGAACTTAGCAATGCTTAGGCTACTTTATGTTCGTCATGTCAAAGATCAACCTGTGTTCATTATCATAACATTACCAGTGTTAGAGATACAAGTTAGTACCTAGGCCTAGCCTATTTTATATGAATATAATTTTATTGATTTCATACCGGTACCCATTTGCGGCTGATCTATTTGATTCTATATTTCTTGAATCCTTTCATTTTCTTGTGCTTGTAAACACTTGACTGTTACACTTAAATGTTACACTTACCACTAGCGGTGAAAGTTCCTGCAGAATTACCACTACCACAATTGAGGTCTCTAACAGAGCTGAGTCATCGTGGTCCCAAGCCAAGCACAACTTCAGTGGTTGTAAACACATCTCCAAACGAACCATCAGGAAATCCTACACATACAACCCAAAAACCAAAAAATCAACAGAACAACAAAATAATAGAAGTGCACGGCACATGTTACAACAGGGAAGCAGAGAACAAAGAGTGCGCTCAGGTGGTCTGGCTGTGAAGCTTAACATTTGAAATTTTGAACGTGATATTGGTTGTTTTGTTGATCAAATTATAAAGACTGTTAAAGATGAATGTTATTATTTTTGTGTGTTTGTTACATAATTAAGTTAATAAGTAAAAATTAAAAAAAAGAAGTATAAATAAAATATTTCTTAAATATTTTTAAATAAAATAAAATAGTTGTCCTGATGAAATTTTCACATATTTTCTTGATTAATAACATAAACATACAAACAACTTATGAAATAGTCATCAGGCTCTCGTCTCAAAAGAAATATAGCTGCTATTTTGTTGTTCTGTGTGGCTTTCTGTTGCCTACGAGATATATCTCGTATACAATGGTGTTTCCCAATAGCTGCTGGTTTCCCACATGCTATATATATAATTTGACCTGGTAATGGAAATTACGGTAAAACAGCTGAATGGATTTTAATAAATGACTCCTCATTTTGAAGCTTGGAACCCAAAGTTTTTCGGAAAAATAGTAGTTTTCAGTGAAATGTCAATTTTCCTACATCATTTTCCTTTTTTCCAAAATCTATCTTTCGTCAGTTTTGAGAACTAATTAATTGCATTCATGGCCGACTTGATGTTCGCTTCCTTAAGCGAAGCGAGCATCAAGTCGGCCATGTTGCATTTCAGAATAAAACAAAACACACACTACAATAAACAATAGGCTATTACACGAAGGCCATGACCTACAGGATTGCTGACATAGAGTTCAGACGGCTCAGATTCTTTCCCATCATAATGCCAATATGTCGATCTTCATTTGTGCAATGTTTTCATAGTGTATAAAAAATAATTTACAGGTCTGATTCTCTAGTCTGTAGTTTTCAGAGTACAGCTGTGTAATGGATATTAAGAACTACAAAACTTAAGAATGTTTGATGACATTATTACCATTAAAAATGAAATATTATTATAGTTAATGCAACACATAATGCTATACTGATATATGAAAGTGAAACCTTTTGGGGCTTTATGTAAGTAGACGCAGAGGAAGAATATTTTATATTAGATCTTCATTTCTATAATTTACTGAGTAATGGCTATAGGCCTATATAACCTTATGTTACTGAAAACTATAAAACTTACGTAAGGTAACAATACTGTTATTAAAAATGAAATACTTTTACAATTATTAATCAAGTGGTGTGGGTCCTTTTCATATATGTAATGGCAGTGTGATATAGATATTTATATGTCTGATTCTCTAACTTTCCTTGGTAGTAATTGAGTCATGATTCCTATTTTTGCTGCATCTTTAAACTATATCACAATTAATTTCATATTTCTTTGGTTTAATTGATTAGATTTGTGATCGCTGCCAAGCATATTTTGTTGTAGGGAAAATAGCATTCCATTTCACTTCTTGCTACCGTGATGAGTAAGTTTATTTCCCGCAAGCAGCAATGAATGAAACACTGAAACTGCTAACGATTTATGACGGACAATTTTATTTAGGGCGCATATAAGATTCTACAACTCTGACATATCATTCACCTCATTTTCCACATCTCAGCAATAAATTCCTCACATCAGTCTATATTACAGAAAATATACGAAATAACATTCATTGCTACACAAATTAATCCAGCAGTATTTGATAGATCAGTATTGTCTGGAAGAAACGCAAAAAATTACAATTCATAAGAAAAGATCAAAAGGTATTACTTATTTATAAAATAAGAGGCCTACAAGATTTTGTAGACTCTTGATCACCTCAGCAAGATCTCTTAGTGGGAAAAAGTGATTCTGCCCTCTACAGTTCAGGGTAGTTCACGAAACATGCAGCAGCTATACCAAGATGCTAAGTCTTTTGTTCAAAGCATGACAAACCTTACATTTTCTTAACTGTCACATACAATCCACAATGACCCGAAATAGCTACTGCATTACTCCCACATGAAAAACCCACTGATCATCCTGACATTGTTACTAGCGATTTTGCATTGAAACTCAAGAACTGAAGACGGATAGGTTCAAGGAAAAGTATTTGGCAAAAAAAAAAAAAAAAAAAACATTCAGAGGGAGTATGTATCACTATTATGGAAGCAAATAACTATCAAAATGTCTGGTATTCTTCATTGAAAATAAATCTGAACAATTTTTATTTGAACTTTTCATGGACTTAGTTTGCAGCAATTGCTGCACAAGCCACTAGTACAATCAGAAAATTTATGTTTAGCGCTTCTGGTGATCAGGCAACAAAACAACAGCCTGCAAAGTCTTGCTACCGGAAACTCCTCTCTCAGTTTCACGCCCTGGTAATCATTCATTCATTTTTACTTCATTCACAGTATGATTCACAGTATTCGGCAAGTCACCGCTGTGATTCTATCTCCTAATATAGTCCTGTGTGACGTGACATCACTGTGCGTCTGATTACATATTGGTACTCATCTCCACTATTCTTGTACTTATGGACAGAGACGGCCTTTCTAATTTGGAAATGCCACTTTTGTTATCTAGGCCTATAGCTAGTAAAACAATTCTGAGTTATAAGAGAAAAGCAAAAGCAGAGTTTTCATAACTTGATTAAAACAATTTCATCTATATTATAATACCAGTTGACTAAAAAGTTCCAAGACACCATTCTATTTCGAAGATGGAAGGGAAAATTAAAGATCTGACCAGCTCACGAAAGGATGAATGACAGAGCCAACTTCTTCTGGGTATTTCCAGAACATGGCCACCATCTTAGATCAATGTGACATTTTTTCTTAATTTGAAGGTTGTCATGTGGCATAGCAGATAAGGCCAAAATTTTCTCAGGAATTCATTGTCATAATCAGATTTGAAATATGTGTTGTGGTTCAAAAGTAATTAACACAGAAATTTGAAATTACTGGTGATATTTCAGAACATAGTACGAAATGGAAATATACAAATAGGAAATTTATCCTTTGAAGAGGTGAAAAAATTCAAATATTTTCGAGCAACAGTAACAAATATAAATGACACTTGCGAGAAAATTAAACATAGAATAAATATGGGAAATACCTGTTATTATTCGGTTGAGAAGTTTTTGTCATCCAGTCTGCTCTCAAAAGAGCGGAAAGTTAGAATTTATAAAACAGTTACCGTGAAACTGCCTAGAGTCGACCTGGGGGTCTAGATTCGACCACTGTGTACACTTTCTAATTTCATGTGTTTATTCCAATAGAATTGCCTACTAGCCGCCACTGCTTGCTTCCAGCTGACTGATAACACTTCCCCTTTCAATCTCGCAAGGTAATGCCAAACATATTGTGCATTCTTGATTATGTAAAATTCAATGTTGCCAATAGCAAAAATATTAACAAAAAGTACTCTGTCTATCTTTTAACAATTTAGCCTTGTTTAACTGAAATGCAATACAAAATAACTGTATTTCTGTAATCAGAATTTTAAGCTTAACAACATATTACAACAAAAAATATTTTTCCATATTATTGAGAGATGTCAGAAGTTGAAGTTGTATTCCAGTACAGAGTCGACCATGCAGGCCTGTGGAATTTACCCATTCGAGCCACAAAGAGTCCTTAATAAACTACCATAATCTGGTATGACAGAGTCTCCAGAATCTCAGTACACACCAGCACTGGTGAGAGAAGTGGTCATTAAAGTGCTCCAGGGCATGAGATATGAAAAATAATTGGCTGCCAAGAAAAGGAAAAGGAAAATTGAAATTGAACCAGGAAAATGTATTGCGAGTATCAGGTATCAGTAGGCCTACTGAAGGTGGAACATCTCAGTCAAATGAAGATATCTCTCATTCTGTGTCAACTGAGGAGACCAGAAAAAGAGAAGCTAAGAAAACCACCAAGAAAAGAAAACAGAGAGGATACCAGGAGTCCAGTGATAGTGATGAAGATGGACGACATTCCACTAAAGATTCGTCAGATGAGTGGGTTGAAGAGGAATATAACAATGATAATGACAATTTCGATGACCCTAAATCAGGGGATCAGCTTTTAGTGAAGTTCCCAACTAAAAAGACAATTAAATTTTATGCCGGTTGCATTGAGGAACTGGTTCCAGGAGAAGGACTTGAACTTCGTTTTGTTAGAAATTGGGGTGGATTCCAGTTCAAATATCCTGAGGTGAAGGATGTGAGTCTTATTGACTATGTTCAGGTAGAAAGAAAACTAAGTGCTCCTGTTCCTATGGAGAAAAAGGAATTCTTAAAATTTGGTGTTGATTTTCAGGGTTATGATATTAATTAGGAGATGGAAACTGTATTTCCTGTATTTTTCAGGGCTATTTTATTAATTAGTACATTAATAATGTGATAATGTTGAGTGTAGTTTGACGTAATTTTATGTCTGCTAATTAATTAAATATTTTCTATTAAATTTAGGAGCATTAACCTATTTAATGTACGCACATTAAAATAACTATATTAAAGTTCGCATTTTCCTATCCCAAATAACTTAAAAATAAAAAAATAATAAAGTAAATAACAATAAAAGCATCCAAAAGAAGGTCGATTTCGACCGCTGACCGCAATGACAGCACACGTTAATTTACATGTATATTTAATATGGTGGTCCACTTAACACCATGTACAGGGTTGAGTCGACCGGCGTTTAAAATTTGTTTTCCTCAGTGACCATTGAAGTTCATATAATGAAAATAACAGAAAACAATCTCTGAGTTGTATGCTATAACATACCATTTTCAGTGAAATAGTAGATCGCTTTCTCTGTGAAGTAGTGGTAAAAGTACGAAAAAAAGCAGTCGACTCTAGACGGTTTGACGGTATATTACCGGTTGTTCTCTATGGTTGTGAAACTTGAACTCTCACTTTCAGAGAGGAGCAGTGGATAAGGGTGTTTGAGAATAAGGTGCTTAGGAAAATATTTTGGGCTAAGAGGAATTAAGTTACAGGAGAATGGAGAAAGTTACACAACGCAGAACTGCACGCATTGTATTCTTCACCTGACATAATTAGGAACATTAAATCCAGACGTTTGAGATGGACAGGGCATGTAGCACGTATGGGCAAATCCAGAAATGTATATAGAGTGTTAGTTGGGAAGCCGGAGGGGAAAAGACCTTTGGGGAAGCTGAGACATAGATGGCAGGATAATATTAAAGTAGATTTGAGGGAGGTGGAATATGATGGTAGGGATTGGATTAATCTTGCTTAGGATAGGGACCAACCGCATGTGAGGGCAGCAATGAACATCTGGATTCTCTAAAAGCCATAAGCAGTAGTAAGTAGTTTCAGTAAACTGGAGATGACATTGACAAAAGAGGAGAGGATTGAGGTGATTCTGATGTTTGGGGAAAGCAGCTGCAGTATCATAGCCGCAAATTTCAATGTCCAGAAAGATTGCCAATTTCACACAACACTATCACATCCCTGATATCTAAATTTAGAGCAACAGGGACTGTTCAAGACAAGCCAAATAGCAGTTGGCTGAAAACCTCAACCTTGGTCTTGCAGAATTCGACATGTCTATCGGATTCATTCTCTGATAGTTTCTGCAGCATCTGGACCTTGAACAGGTGCCATTTATTGGTATGAAGAATCCACACAATCCACACACTAATTGATACCACTTTCTGCCGAAAGATTTCAAGTGTTGCATTTTGGATTATTGGTAAACGAGGCCAAGAATAGTGTTGAGGTTCTCTCATCATTTGCTGTTTTTGACCAACTTCTACTTGGCTTCTTTTGAACAGTTCCAGTTGCTCTAAATTTGAAATTGGTGGTCTTTCTGGATATCGGTTGTTGAAATCTACAGATATGATATGGTATCTGCGTTCTTCAGATACCAGGACAACCTTATCTCCTTCTCTTTCATCAATACCGTAACCAGTAATTTCAAATTTCTGTGTTAATAACTTTTGAACCGTAGAACATAACTTAATATGTCAGATCTGATTACAGCAATGAATTCCATTTTAGTCTCATTTGATATGCGTCATGACCCCCTTCCCATTTAAAATATGTGACCTTGCTCTAAGATGGCGGCCACAATCCAACAATACCAGCAAAAGTTAGCATCTACACCTATTCTTTCATGAGGTACTCAAAGATTTTACATTTTTCCTTCTGTCTCCTCGGACATAATATTGAGAAATAAGTGTTCAAATGAAACCTTGAACTAGCTAGAGCCCGATCGCAATCTCGTGGCACCAACATGCATGAGCTTCTTTCTGAGGCTTCGGAGTGGAGGGTTCTGTGTGTATGGGCGACTGCTTACTCATAGAGCATACTGTTCAAACACCCCTCAGCAAGACTCTTGGTGAGTCCATGTAAGTAGTTGCGAATTCGTCATTCACGCAGTTGCCACAAGTTTACAATCAGGCTCTACATTAACGAGCTTTTTTAAAAGAAAAGTAATAGTTGTGAAGTTAAAAAAATATACAATTATGAAGAGTACAGTGAACTCCAAAAAAAAAAAAAAATCTTTGCTTTAATAAAGACTAGGAGAAAGAAAATTTGACTGCTTGAAATTCCATTATTGTATTCTATCGTATTGTATCATAATGAAATGAGTAAACAACTACAACAATGGACAATTTTATGCAATAATCCTTTGGCGGATGCCCTCAATAACTTCTGGTGTGCGAACTGAAGTAACACTTTATCTTTTCACATTTTGAATAGATCTTATAGTCACTTTTTTTACCAAACCCTCTATTGCTCTCTTTGCCGGTTGTCCTCTATCCAGAAAACTTGGCCCTGAAAATTTCGTAGGTTTCCTTAATCGAACCTATTCTCACATAAGCTTCCACAATTTCCACTCTTTCGAGTAAATCATTTTGCATAATGCGAACAGACAGTGTAATTCGACTAATAACTATTGATGAAATGCTGCCAGGAAGAATGCCAACAATCGATTATTGTATAAAATTGTCTATTATTGTAGCCGTTTATTCATTTCGTTATGATAGAGTAGACGCAAAAAGAGCTTGCCACGGAAAGCTGTGCAAACTTTCGGAAACGTTCAGGTGCACTCGACCTCGCTTCGATTCGAATGACAAACTGTCGACAGTTCTCAGTCGTCTGTTAGCTTGATGTTTCAAGTGAGATTTATCACAGCATGTGTAACATAACGTAAACCTTATTGCAGGGCAACTAATAACATAACATTGTTGAAAATACAGAAGCACGAATTTTTTACACATAAAATCACTGAATGAAATGACAAAGATGTTATAAGAAATATATAATTGTTGAAAATACAGAAGCACGCATTTTCTACATATAAAATTACTGAATGAAATGACAAAGATGTTGTAAAAAATATATAATCTTTGAAAATACAGAAGCACGAATTTTTTTACATATAAAATCACTGAATGAAATGACAAAGATGTTATAAGAAATATGTAATCGTGTAATAAATTGATATTTGATGTTGTAATAAAACACTAATACTATGTGATGTTCCGATAACTAGGGTACTATGGTCGATTTATTTTAATCTGTATATACTCCTTATGTTACGAGCAAAGCCTGTTTCGTTTTTCATAAATTTATAAACTTTATAAATAATTCCCTAGTTTGACTGTGTAACGTTTTATTAGCACTTCCTAATTTAGAGCGAAATGGGGGCATTGTTAAGTGCATAGAATGTTATACACAACTCTGTTATTTAACAAACACACTTTGAACTATATAAAACTCCTGATATCAGGGATAAAATGCAGAATATGTAACGCACACACTGGCTTCTACCCGCTCTGCACAATACACTCCATGATACGAACAGCTCAAGACCGCACTTTCGAATGCGCCCTGTAATCAGCATTAGGTGATTCATAGCAGCCCTGTAACGAGCATGGCGGCACAAGGACCGAATACTGTTCTCTGCGCATCAGTCAAATGGGCAAGCTTTTTTTGCGCTTTCTCTACGATAGAATACAATAATGGAATTTCAACCAGTGAAAATATCACATTCTCATTCAAACGGAAGGTGGGCTACTTTTATCTACCCCACTCAGTATTTATTTTCAATTATTCTACATTTACAATGATACAATGCATTACCAAAACAAAACATTGAGTTATAAGGAAGCAATACCATTATTAACGAAGTCTGAAGTAATTACAATTTTTCATACTGTCAAATATGGTCAGTTTTCTAATAACGAAATCTAATTTGTCAAAATAAACTATACATAAGCATGTTTCCACAGTGTAATAATGATGCTAAATAGTCTGTTGTAGGGTTAAAGTCATATTGCTTTTCAAAATATACTCCGTCACTTCTCACAGAATCTTGTCATACAAGCTCTGAAGAAATCAGGATGTTCTTATGTTTCTTCAGTTCTATCTAATGTAGACAATTTGTTACATTGAACACTGAGCTTTTCGCTGATTAAAACTTTGTGTTTATGTTATTTCGAACACATTTATGAAGAATTTTGCAGCAGTATGTCTGTAAATAATTTTGGTTAGAATTTCAATTCAAACTCTATTAGAGAATTAAAATATTTTATACACTTCAGTTAATTACTGTACTGGCAAATTTACTGTAACAGAATTGAATTTTATCAGTTTTGAAGTCATCATATTACTACTGAGTATATGGGTACCCGATACATTATAATATCCTTATTTACTTAAGCAGAGCGTTTAGAATAGAAAGTGTAGTAACTCGGCAAGGGTCTAATGGGACTTTTAAACCCCCTAGTATTGCCACGGCAACTGAGCGAAACATTGGCATGACGATCGTTCTACTATGGAATTAAGAAGATATTTCTTGTGGTGTTCCGGTGATTTTTATTGTGCCGTTTATGTAAGCCTAATTGTTTTGTTTTGATGTAAATCCAATTATACTGTATAATCTGTAAGGAAGAGACGTTTCTTTTATCCACCCAAAGACTAGACTACTTTTCAGAAATGGTGTAGAGCAATTCCACGAACACAGAAAACTGTATGCTCATTCTTATATCTGTGATATCCATTTTTCTGCGGTTTTGATTGTGATTTTTTTTTAATTATGATTTATTTAACGACGCTCGCAACTACAGAGGTTATATCAGCTTCGCCGGTGTGTTGGAATTTTGTCCCACAGGAGTTTTTTTACATGCCAGTAAATCTACTGACATGAGCCTGTCGCATTTAAACACACTTAAATGCCATCGATCTCGGCCGGGATCGAACTCGCAACCTCGAGCATAGAAGGCCAGTGCTATACCAACTGCACTACCGAGGGCAACTTTTGATTGTAAGAGCCGATAAATTTATTATTGCTGATAAAGAGGTGGGACTTCCACGCAAGAACTGGCGACCAAAACCGTATGCCATAACACGTATTTTCCTAAACTTGCCTCGATATCTTAAAAAAAAGAAAAGAAGAGAAAATATCCAACGAAGAGGACAACAATCCTTTCTCATAACATGTACCCTTACCAAATACTATCTGGCTATGACCAATTCAACTGACGCTAAATAACCCAGTAGTTGATACAGCATCGTTAAATATCCGAGTAAAAAATAATTGGATGTGACAGAAGAACATCAAAGCTAATCATGCGATTGTATGCATTTATGTGCCATTACTCCACACCTGAATGCCCAAAATTATGTCTAGTTACATTGACTGTAATTCCTTCCAGTGAATGAACTCCAGACCAGCATTTCAGTTGTTTAGTGTGAGTTTTTCAAAATCGATACATTTTTAGAGTCATAAACTGTAATGGGTTCGAGAAAAGTGAAAATACAAAAGAATTCAAAGGTGAATGAATGACCTTGCAGATACGCTGAACTCAGACACCATCGTCTGCCCTGTACAAAGGATTCTAGCATTACACGATTTTATAAAATATATTACACGTAATTGACAATACAACAAACACGTTTGCCTAAGAAAGAAGCCTTGAATTATTTAGAGTGACAATTCAGAGCACTAGCGAAATATATTAATTCTTGTGGGATAGCAGATTTAAATATATTCTGACAGAAAAAATTTAACCAGGATCCTCTAGAGCGACATTTTGGAATTAGAAAATGATTATCTTATGATGATTACCATAGACTTTCTACATCTGAACATTTTTCAATCTATGTGCCGGTTAAAAAATGTGCTATATTAAAGTGCTAATTGTGAACTCCTAATTGAATCCAAGCACCTAGCTTCTACTTCATTAAATATGCATGTTTAATTATTAATTATTTTATTTTTAATAATAGCACTTTAGTCGTAATTAACGTAAAAGTTATTTCGGTAACAAAAGTACAGTATAATTCTACTTTGCATCTAGGCTAGAGCTTAATCTGGTTTACAATTTTATTACATTTGTTTATTACGTTTCCACATCATAAGAGATTTCTAATCGAGCATATGAGAAAGTAACAGATCTCATGGAAAAGTCATTAATTTAATATTCTCCAATAAGTAGCATACAACTACTTAATACAGTGCTACCAAACTGTTTTAATTTTACAAAACACAAAATAACTTAGGTATTTCAAAAGATGAAAACTTACATTAGCATAGACTATAATATCGAAGCTTAATTCATGAGTCTTATTGCACATAATATTTTTTGTTCCCCTGAATTACGTATAAACCAGATACAACTGCATCTAATGACTAAATAGTAGATAAAAACTATTGGTGAAAATAAAGTGTCTCCTTTATTATATTACATTCTTTCTTGTGTATAAAAACTATGATTTCATGTCAATGCGTATTTTATAATGCCATAAAAATGTTCAGTTTTGCGATGCTGTGCTTTTTTTGCATATTTCTGGCTGAAGCCGGCACAATGTTCCATTTTTCGGTTAATTATTATATTTACTATTCAGGGTTGTGTTATATAACTCACAATTTGTTAATGTAGTAATATTACATTTCTAAAGGAGTAAAATATTGTAACTAAGTACTCTACAATACATTCTTATCTCATGGGTTATTTTTAAAAACCTTTTGCATTCACTTGAATAGCGATTCTGAAACTGGGCACGGAAAACAGGGCTAGCGCCACTTGGCGATGAACCACTGAACTAGAGGAAATAACGTCACTTTCTCTTCTATCCACTCTGACTTAAGTATAATTTGAACAATTATCTAAAGTATTAGAGGATGTCATGAATAGAGACTTCTTACATATTTTGAAGAAAATAATTTGCTTCATGAGCAATACTTTGGTTTTAGGCAGATTTAGACATGGTAAATCAATTGACTTAATGGTAATTTTATAGGTTTTCAATACTGGTATCCTTGAATTAAAACAGAATTCGCTGACTTGTTTATGAGATTTGTGTAAGGCATTTGATCGCTTGCTTCATGATATATTGCTGAAGAAATTTAAATTTTATGGTATAAAGGAAACGAGATTTCCTTAATAGAATCTTTGTTATCTTACGAATAGGTAGTAAGTTGTTGAATTTGAGGGGAAAATACCTTCCCAGTATAGGCCTACTCTTAATGTTCAAGTTATTCAAGGCTCAATTTTGTGTCTCTTTCTTTTTATTGTTGATGTCAATGATTTACCAGCTACATTCCATGGAAAATGTTTATCTTAGCAGACGACGCTACCATTTTGAAAGTTGTTAATGGTGATTTTGATATGAGTAGCACACTTCTATGGAAATATATAT
Organism: Periplaneta americana; assembly: GCF_040183065.1. Taxonomy (NCBI): domain Eukaryota; kingdom Metazoa; phylum Arthropoda; class Insecta; order Blattodea; family Blattidae; genus Periplaneta; species Periplaneta americana. The sequence goes on along the minus strand of NC_091128.1, from coordinate 10,224,607 downwards.
ATATATTTTTTTTTATCCAATGCCACCAGGTTGTCTTTTCGACATTTCTGGTCTTCACTCCTGGCCGTGGCTTAGTTGTAACCCACTTCTGAGGTTGGGGCGCCTGGAAGGCGGAGTTACATTACCCCGATGATGTGATAGGGTGATTATGATAATGTGGTGCCAGGAGAGGTTCTCTGGAAATATAGGTTTTATAGGTTTTAGCATTAGGAGTGACATTGAATCTAAAGTGGCTGTAAGGTTACTAGGTTTCTGGATGGATGCTAATATGAAATATATACAAAATTAAAACCTTAATAACAATAACATATTATACAATGCAATATGTTTACCATTTAATAATATTAAATATTTACACAGTACTGTGAAATGTCAAGAATTCATCTACAGAATAGAAAGTGTGAGATATTAAGTAATTTTTTAGTTTTACCTTAAATAATGCAGGGTTCTGGTTATGATTCTTAATGTCTTCAGGAAGACTATTGAAAATTTTTACTGCCATGTAACATACCAGTACTTCCATTTCATAGCATTATAAATATGATATTTATTACATAAGAGGAAATTTATTAAGAAGTATATATAAGGCGTTCAGGGCTAAAGTGAATCAAGTCCATGAGACGTAGTTTTGAGATAATAGGACTTAAAGTTAACTTGCTTTAGTGGATTATCTAATTTGACTAGCAATAATTTTATTGCTTCATTCTCAAATTCTAGATTTATAAAACATAAACAATTGTGATGTTAATTGATGCAATGCTTTGTTGACTTGATCCACTATGGCTCAGAACATCGTGAACAAATAATCTGAGCCAAAAGTGACTGGTGTCACCTACCGGTGAATGCTTGGAATTAAGACTTGATCCATTACTGCTCGGAAAACATCCAACTTCAGATAATCAGAAAATGAATTAAACCCAATTTACGAAAATTTGTGACTTGATTCACTTTAGCTCTGAATGCTTCAACTGTTAAGGTCAGAATCTCTAATTTAAAAAAAAAAAAGGTCTATATGATTCTCTAGCCTTTGTTCCAATTATTACCTATTCTAATTGCTCTTTTTGATAATAAGAAAAGGCTGTATTTTTACTATCTGCTGAATTTCCCCAAAAAATATTATTCCATAGGACATAATGGAATGAAATTAGACAAAATATAATGTCTTTAAGATACTGCTGTTGAGAAACTGTTGTAACGACCTAATTGCGAAGAAATATTTAGAAGTAAAATGTGCTAAAAGTCAAAAGGAGAATAACAATGGCACAGGAAGCTTTTAATAGAAAAAGAGCATCTTCTGTGGATCTCTGGAAGTGAAGTGTTTTGTGTGGAGTGCAGTAGAAACATGTATGGGGGCAGAAACATGGCCATTACGATGAAGTGAAGAGAAGTGAATAGAAGCATTTGAAATGTGGATATGGAGAAGGATGGAGCATGTGAAATGGACAGACAGAGTAAGAAACGAAGCTGTGTTGGAAAGAGTGGATGAAGAAAGAATGATTCTGAAACTGATCAGAAAGAGTAAAAGAAATTGGCTGGGTCACTGGCTGAGAAGAAACTTCCTACTGAAGGATGTACTGGAAGGAATGGTAAATGGGAGGAGTTCGGAGCAGAAGAAGATATCAGATGACAGACGACATTAAGATATATGGATCATATGAAGAGACAAAGAGGAAGGCATAAAATAGGAAGGACTGGAGAATGGTGGGTTTGCAGTGAAAGATTTGCCCTTGGACAGAACATTATGTATGAATGAATGAATATGCCAAAGAGATGTGAATGGAGTTATAAGAACAGAGTTTATTCATGCCAGGTTTCAGAGCATGTATAATGAATGAAACAGGTTCGTTTTCTCTCAAATGTTCAAAACCATAACCTAAAAACCCTAAAAACTGAAATCGATATGGTCTTCCTGCTACCATTCCTAAATATGTGCACGATAGTTATATGTATTATAGATCTCACAAGCAGGGAATACCGATGGAAGGATGTGAATCAAACAATGCAGTAAGGAAAAGCAGGAGACAGGAAAGGTCACAAGATAGCGTGAATGATATCCAAGAGTACAGTCGAAAGAGAAATGACATCGATAGAATCAGTCTTGTATTGTGATGGTTACATTACGACTTTAGTTTGTTCCACTGCATGTGAATACGTGTCTTATATCGCACGGTATTATTATTTCATTTGTAAACATATGTTGTTGCCAAGAAACTAGTTTGATTAATTAAAATGTGTCTCAGTGAAACGTACAGCAGAGTTCGTATAGGTTAGTTTCTGTCAGATGCTTTTCCAATTCACTGTGGGCTAAAGCAAGGGGATGCACTATCACCTTTACTTTTTAACTTTGCTCTAGAATATCCCATTAGGAAAGTCCAGGATAACAGAGAGGGTTTGGAATTGAAAGGGTTACATCAGCTGCTTGTCTATGCGGATGACGTGAATATGATAGGAGAAAATTCACAAACGATTAGGGAAAACACGGGAATTTTACTAGAAGCAAGTAAAGAGGTTTGGAAGTAAATCCCGAAAAGACAAAGTATATGATTATGTCTCATAACGAGATTATTGTACGAAATGGAAATATAAAAATTGGAAATTTATCTTTCGAAGAGGTGGAGAAGTTCAAATATCTTGGAGCAACATTAACAAATATAAATGATACTGGGGGGGGGGGGGGAATTAAACACAGAATAAATATGGGAAATATCTGTTATTATTCGCTTGAGAAGCTTTTAACATCCAGTCCGTTGTCAAAAAATCTGAAAGTTAGAATTTATAAAACAGTTATATTACCGGTTGTTCTTTATGGTTGTAAAACTTGGACTCTCACTTCGAGAGAGGAACATAGGTTAAGGGTGTTTGAAAATAAGGTGATTAGGAAAATATTTGGAGCTAAGAGGGTTGAAGTTACAGGAGAATGGAGAAAGTTACACAACACAGAACTGCATGCATTGTATTCTTCACTTGACATAATAAGGAACATTAAATCCAGACGTTTGAGATGGGCAGGGCATGTAGCACGTATGGGCGAATCCAGAAATGCATATAGATTGTTAGTTGGGAGGCCGGAGGGAAAAAGATCTTTAGGGAGGCCGAGACATAGATGGGAAGATAATATTAAAATGGATTTGAGGGAGGTGGGATATGATGGTAGAGAATGGATTAATCTTGCTCAGGATAGGGACCAATGGCGGGCTTATGTGACGGCGGCAATGAACCTCCAGGTTCCTTACAAGCCAGTAAGTAAGTAAGTAAACATATGTTGCACGTTTAATTAGCTTCGAATTTTTCTCTTGCCATGTTCCTTATTTCCACAGCGATGTCCTCATCTGTTCATCAAGAGACAGTACTTCCATCGGCTGGCACCTCTCGCCCCCTTGGGGTGCTTAAATACACACGTCAAAACAGACAGCAATGCCACCATTGCTTTTCGGTAATCGTTCCTTGCGCTAGCTATATCTGAGCATCAGTTTAACAGTAATTCAACTTACCGACTGGTGTGACAAAATTATTTCCAGGAGGACTGGCTGGTTCAGCAGCCAATAATAACAGGATGGCTCCTCCTTGTAGCCTGCTATGGTGTGTACCTATATAATGTCCATTGGGCCACTCTGTTGCCTCAAAACTGCAAAAAAGAATTGTACAGAAAGCTATTTTTATGTGTAATCAGTGGTGGTGTTCTAATTTTCCAACAAACAGTTCTTTCGCTAATGACCCAAATTTCATAATTTTAATATGAAATAGGCTATGTTAAGTAAAGTAACAATAAGCAGCTATAAATAAAGAGAAATTGCACAGCAACATGCTATTGAAGAATTATGTGTAGAGTTATTCAAAAACTCACAAATGTTGAGAGAAGAGAAATAGAATATTTGCAACATCAACTAGCTTTGAATATCTGACCACAGTGACAAATTGAAACATCTGAAAATGCATCTACACATGCACTTACACCCTCTAACTTTTCACTTTCCGAAACATCAACCACTCTATCATCTATTTTACTTTTTTAAGTGTTATTGCTACCGCTACTACTGAAAAAAAACCTAATCAAATGTTTTGACGTTTCATTGCACTACAGCACTATACTGATTGCTCTGTGCAAATAAGAGGAAAGAGATTCAAACATAAGATTCAGTATTACCAATACCATATTCTTAATGAAAAAAAAAAAAAATTATTTCATAAAAATGGAATTAAAAATTGTAGGACAGGAGTAAAAGCAGGAAAATTAAGCACCGTCATTTCCCATAACTATGATCCTGGAACACAACTATGGTCCATGATACAACTATTCAAAGAACATTGTAGAAGTAGATAGCTGCAGTGATTTGACTTCAAACTACAGTATAGAAAAATATATAGATAAATGAGGTACTATGTTATGAAATACAAAATCTGAATGGACCATAGTTGTGTTCCAGTTATGAGAAATGACAGTATCTTATTTATGTACTTAATAGTGTACAGGGTCTTTCATAAGTAACGAGTCTATTGAAAAATTAATTATTTTGGATAATTTTTTTTAAATGATATTCATCCTCACGAGAAAAAACCCTTCCCCATGCCATACAGTCGATGTGGAAACAAACACACCCTCCCCTTGCTGCAAGAGCTACTAAATGAAAGAATGGTTAGTGTTTTAAACCTTGATTAAAACAAATAAATGTAAAACCAGTTTCAATTGTTCACAAATTATGGTGTACAATTTTCAAACTACCTTCCGTTCGCTGAATGCACAAATGTAAGCGACATATCAACTCTTCATGGACTCTGGTGAGCATGTCATGCGTAACCATTTGTATCGTGTGTTCAATTCGTTCCACTAATTCAGGAATGGTGCATGGCTTAGTTGCATAGATAGATCCTTGAGGAATCCCCAGAAAAAAAAAGTCCAAGGCAGTTAAATCAGGTGATCGCGGAGGCCAACGGATTGAGCTTGTTTGGCTGATCCACCTGCCTGGAAACACTTCATCTACAGAGTAAACGCTTAATTTGAGCGATAATGTTTCTAAGTTCAAACCAGGCAGCAATTTTTCTCATCTGCAATAACATTAAGTGGCTGAGTGGCGTTCTATCATTCCAGTCTATCACAACAATGTATATAGGCAGGGCTGTGTGCCATTATCCTGGGCATATAGAAGGCCATGCTCCAGGTCATTTTAAGTTGGCATCAAATGCACTTTACACAAGGATAAGTAGCTTCCTCTGGTGGCAGGGGGAGGGGGTGTTTGTTTTCAAATCGACTGTACGGCATGGGAAGGGTTCTTTCTCGTCAGGATGAACATCATTTCAAAAAATTATCCAAAACAGTTAATTTTTCAATAGACTCGTTACTTATGAAAGACTCTGTATTTTGTAGTAGAAAGTCTATATATTTTTTAAGTTATGTTTTTGATAAGAGGAAGAATGCACTAACATGCATATTGTTGAGTGTTTAACTTTGGTATAATCTTTTATAGAAACAGACCAATTTCTGCATTTTGTTATGTGTTATCTGTCGCAAGGTGATTCACATAAAGGAAAAAAAACACACACACAAAAAGCGCACGCGCGCACGCACGCACGCACGCACGCACGCACGCACGCACGCGCACACACACACACACACACACACACCCCCCCCCATCAGGTGTATAATAACAGGTTGTCTTGTATATTTTGTGATGATCACCATGAACTGCCAAGCTTGTAAGCATGTGTCGTAGATCTTAATTTGGTTGTGTCCATTCTCTATCCATCATATCACCTGTGCAGTAGAAGTCTGGCCATATCTCTTCTCTTTTTAGGTGACTTTCTAGTAGATGGTCTGATGAATTGGCGGTAGCAGGCAGTGAGAGTCGCATCCTGAGGTATTCAAGTAGAAAAGTTTCCTTTGCCAGTTCGTAAATCAGCCAGGAAAGTGTAGCCTACATTTCGAGATACCAAGGGCACGGTTCTTGAAACATGCTTTCACTTCCTCTAGGTCTTTGAGAATTAGTTTATACTGTACCAATTAATTCTAGTCTGTAACTGATTATCAGTATAGGGATAATTTTGCAGTGGTGGTGTCCAATGTGGGCATGTGATGGTCTTTATTTCAAACATTGCTTTTGTTGCTACTGCAGTTCTATCCTGTATAAGAATGCAGTATGACGTTGTTGGTTGTAGGGTGATTCCTATGTACTTGAAGGAGTTGACAATCTCAAGTGGTTGATACTAGCACATTATTGAGTCCTCTTTTGCAAGTCGGCCTCCTTTTCTAAAGACCATCTGGACTGTCTTTCTTTCATTAATGCATAAATGATTTTTGTCTGCCCATTCTGTCAAAGCATTCAAGGCTCTTTAAAGATCTTGTTTATGTGGCAGTACAAGATCCATATCATCTGTATACATAAGCAAAGTTGTTTTCTCCAAATTTCGCTAAATTATGTTTTTGAACACTACATTTCATTGTTCTATAAGCGCTAATAGCATTGAAACAGAAGGGATAGAGGACTGTCAATGTAATCGCAGATGGGCTTCAAGGTCGCAGACATAATTATCATATTCCTGTTCTAATTGAAATAACAATATAATAATATGATCACTTCGAGCTGTATTGTCTTTATTTTTGCATTATGTTTCTGCAATATTAAAAGCTGGGAAATTTCTTGTTGAATTAATGATCTTCCTTTCTGTAAAGAAGCTTACATTTTCACTTAAAAAATTAACTAGTTCTATGAACAACGACAAATTTAACAAGCAGTTGAGGCAAACCAGCTGAATGACATAAATGTGTGTCATCCATCTTGTAACCCTTAAAATAAAATACAATTCATAAGTACAGCAGGGCCACAACAATGTGACCTAAAGGGACCAAAGTTGAAATTATGCTTCCGAATTGCTAACTTTACTTTTCTCACTTTCTATTTACGGTCTTCAACATGTTTTTTTTTTTTTTTTAACCTTCCAGTGGTTGCGTACAGACTGTCACTCCATTGAGAACTATTCATATGGTTTTCCCGCGTGCCTGTCATCCCAGTTCCTTCCCAATTTTCATAGCTTTCAACAAAACACTTCTCGTTATTGCCACAAATTTTAAGCTCTGAACTCGCATTTGTTATTAGTTATTAACAGTTGAACAATGAACTATTGAAGAAATTTATAAATATAGTTTACTAACTTACTACCACAGAAATCAAATAAAACATAAATCTAATAAACATGAATATCATACTCGAATACAAAAGTCTACTTTCCTATTAAATGAGCCTAAATGTCATACAAGTGCAGCACTTAAACATGGTGCTAGTTTCGACCCAAGACTTTATAATAAAATTACATATCATTTTCCAAATTTGAAATATTTTAAAATTGAACCTTTTAAAAAAGAAATTTATAAAATTACTCATGATATACGAGGCCTGTCTAAAAAGTATCCGACCTTAATTTTTCCCGCGTAAAGTTGTGATTCTAAGGCGGCGCCACTGTGCATGGTGGAAGGAGGAACTGTAATGCGCATGCTTGAATTTTTTCACCGCATTCGCTTGTGCCAGTCACTGGCTGGTGGTCACCAAGTAAGGTGCTGTTCTAGGTGTTTGTCGGATTTAGTTTTCTCGCAAGATGACTGAACGAATTGAGCAAAGATACTGCATCAAATTTTGTCAAAAGCTTGGTGATTCTCAAAGTCAAACAATTCGTAAGATTCAGCAGGTGTTTGGGGAAGATGCGATGGGTGTAACACAAATTAAGGAGTGGTTCAACCGATTCAAAGATGGCCGCACATCAGCGGAGAGTGAGCAGCGTTGTGGCAGGCCCCAAACTGCTCGGAGTGCAGCTGTCGTTGAGAGGGTGCGAAATTTGGTGATGGCAGATCGTCGTTTGACCGTGCGGGAGATTGCCAAAGAGGTTGGAGTGAGTAAAGATTCTGCACATGCAATTTTGTGTGATGATTTGAACATGAACCGAGTGGCTGCGAAATTCGTGCCCAAGTTGTTGTCCCCGGAACAAAAAGACCTCCGTCGTGACGTTGCACAGGACCTTCTGGACACCGCCAACACTGATCCTGGGTTTCTGAACACCGTGATAACTGCAGATGAGTCATGGGTGTACGGGTACGACCCAGGAACAAAAAGACAGTCGTCGCAATGGAAGCATCCCGAGTCTCCAAGGCCGAAGAAAGCGCGGCAGGTGCGAAGCAAAATCAAGGTGATGCTGACTGTTTTCTTTGATGTCCGTGGAATTGTGCATCACGAATACGCACCGGAAGGACAAATGGTGACAAAGGAGTACTATCACGATGTTCTCTGGCGACTCCGTGATGCAGTTCGGCGCAAAAGACCAGACATGTGGACGGCGAACAACTGGCACTTGCATCACGACAACGCCCCCGCACATTCATCCCAATTGATACACACTTTCTTGGCCAAACATGGAATTACAACCGTTCACCAACCTCCCTACTCTCCAGACCTGGCTCCTTGCGACTTCTGGTTGTTTCCAAAATTGAAGACACCACTGAAAGGATCCCGTTTTGAGAGTAGAGAAGAGATAATGCGGAACGCGACGACGGAGCTGAACACCATTCCAAAAGAAGACTTCCAGAGGTGTTTCTGGCAGTGGAAGGATCGGTGGGCTAAGTGTGTGCAAGCACAAGGGGCCTACTTTGAAGGGGATTAGGGTCCCAACCCCGTCAGGTATTTGAAATATTTTTTCTGGCTAAAGGTCGGATACTTTTTAGACAGACCTCGTATAATATTAACAAATGTGTGTATTTTTTACCTTTGTATTTCTGTCGACTATATTCATGTTTTTATTGAATATCATTGGCTTCTGTCTAATTATTAATTTATATTAAATGTGTTTTTTTCTCTCTTTTTCTCTTTCGTCGTCTTTTTTTTTTTTTTTTGCTCTTGTTTGTTATTTATTGGTTTGAATTGAGTTAATTAGGCCAACTGTATTCAGTAAACTGTCTTTGTAAATTTTATGTTATATTATTGGCTAAAACCACACCGTACACGAGCCTGGGTCTTACGGTAGTGGCTAGAAACATTTTTGTTTTATAATTTTAATTTGTATTCACGTTGTCTACTAGCTAGCTAAATAAAGTAAAGAGTCCGCAGCGATCTGTAATGTCAGTTAAAACTGCAGCAGTTACTATTGTTACAATTAGTCCTAGCTAATGAGTATGTTAGTAGGTATGCTTGTAATTCTATTGGATAATCTAATCTAATCTAATCTAATCTAATCTAATCTAATCTAATCTAATCTAATCTAATCTAATCTAATACAATACAATACAATACATTATATACATATTTATATTATGACTCCCATGTGTTGCTGAGACAAAGACGAAACTCGAGATGCATGTAAAAATGTTTTGGCTACATGGATGCGAGCAATATCATACAAAGCATCTCACCTCTTATCGTCCACATAGTTAGACTCTAAGTTGATTTCGCACATCATTTTTTTAAAGATACGGTATATATTTTTCACAAAAATGTTTATCCATAACTTCTTTATGATTGTAAATAAATTTAAACGGTCCTTTTATTTGCTTGCGGAGTACCAGTCCACAGTGGCTATAGTGAGGGTCACGTATGAGTAATCCTAAAAGACTAATTTGGCAGTCTCTTCAGTGTTGCCAACTAATACTAGATATCACCAAAAGAGGATAAAATCACACAATACCATGTACTATAATAATAATAATAATAATAATAATAATAATAATAATAATAATAATAATAATAATAATAATATTAATAATATTAATAATAATAACAATAATAATAATAATAATATAGTATTAACAATAATGATGTCTTGCTTATTTAGCCTACCATATCCCATCTTTACATCTTACAATGGAATGCTGGCGGTATAACATCAGCCAAGAAGACTGAACTAGCCAATATACTCTCAGATAATAATATAGATATCTTCCTTCTTCGAGAAGCAAACCTTAATGCTGACCAATTAAAATATTTTAATTTTAAAGGTTTTAATATGAAACTGTTACCCAAAGATAGACAGATCAGCAGTGGAATTCTCGCAGGTACATCAAAGAAATTAATTACAAATTTTCAAATCATAAAAGAAATGGATAATCAAGACAAATTAGAACTAATAAAAATTGAAGTATGGAAAAATCAACAATATTTCAAAATCTACAGTGCCTATAACCCACCTAATAATCCCCTTGATATAACTTTGTTTGATATACAACCTAAAACTATCATAATTGGTGACTTTAACGCCCACTCCTAACTTTGGGGCTACGATAATGTAAACCAACCTGGAAAAATGATCATGGACCTCCTAAATACTACAACCGCAGAACTTGTCTACAGAAAAGAAGATCCCCCTACTTTCATTCATTATTCTGGTTCTGGTACAAATCCAGACTTATTACTAGTAACATCAGATATCCATCACGAAACCAAGAAAAAAATAATTGAAGACCCTGGATCTGGCCATAGAGTCATCATTGCTTCTATCCAACTCCACCAAAACCAAAAAAAAGAACCCTACAATAACAAAACAACATGGAATTTTAAGAAAGCGAATTGGAAACTATTTACAACAGAACTCGATGAACATCTCAAGGTCAACACACCACTAATGGAAAATATAAACTCAGATAGATTGAACAAATATTTCTGTGAATCTCTTCTTAAAATTGCAAAAAAGCACATCCCACGAGGCAAACCAAAAAAATACACCCCATTCTGGACAGAAAACCTGAATTTATTGAAACAAGATAGAGATAAAGCAAGAACCAAAGCAGAACAAAGCAAAACACCAGAAGATATACTCAAGATTGGAGGAAGAAGACTGCCATTCTTAAAAAAGCAATCATAACAGCAAAAAAAAATGTTTCAATAAATTTATTGAAAATATTAATTACAGAACCGATAGCACTAAAACATATAACTTTCTGAAGAATATTTCCAATACACAGGAAAATACTAGCCAACCTATTATTCATAATAACAAAACACTAACAGATAGTAGAGATATAGCAAACGCATTTAATAAACACTACTCAAACTCTCACAGATTACATCCCAATACCAAAAAAACTGACAAATTTATCAAAAGAGAATTACATAAAAATAATAAAAACAATATTACTAGTACAAAACCTGAAATATTTCATCAAAATTTTACTTCCAAAGAATTAACTCTAGCTTTACAAAATTTTAAAACCTAGAAATCTCCTGGCCCCGATAACATTCATTCCGAATTTTTGAAACATGTGGGGGAAAAAGCCAAGTCTGTACTTTTATCCATTTTCAATTTATCATGGAACACCTCAATTCCTGCAGCTTGGAAAAAAGCAATCATTGTACCAATTCACAAAAAAGGGAAACCTGCTCATGATGTTAATAGTTATCGACCAATAGCACTATTAAGCATGATAGCAAAAACCATGGAGTCCATGATCTCCAACAGATTAACTTGGTATTTAGAATCCCAAAATCTTTTATCACCAAGACAAGCCGGCTTTCGACAACTACACTCTACCAATGAACAAGTTATATGCCTCGGCCAAGAAATAAAAGACAGTTTTAACAAGAAAGAAGATACCTTAGAAATATTTATTGACTTTCAGCTAGCATATGACTCTGTTTGGAGAAATAAATTATTACTAAAACTCCAGAAATTAGGTATCTCCAGCAATATGTTCAGATGGATATCAGAATTCCTTAGTCAACGATTCATTGCCACTAAATTCAATAACTCACTTTCTAGTTACAAACAAACATATCGAGGTCTACCTCAGGGCGCTGTCCTCAGCACAACTTTATTCAATATTTATATAAATGACTTACCCTCCCTATTGGAGGAATCAAACATGAAAACAGCACTATTTGCAGATGATATAGTTTTGTGGACTTCCGGATCTTACAGACATAGAGACAAAATTCAAAATTCTGCTTTTAAAGCTCTAAATCAACTACATGAATGGAATACATCAAATTTGATGACACTCAATTTAAGCAAAAGTAACTACCAAATACTTTCACTTGGTAAAAAAGAAAGAGAATTCAATATCCAATACAATGGCCAACACCTTCCTAGGTGAATCCAAATATCTTGGAGTTATTTTCAATAGTAAGTTAACATGGAGCAACCATTTGAAATACATTTCTGAAAAAGCTCGTAAAAGATTCTCCCTTCTAAAAAGACTAGCAGGAAAGAAATGGGGATGCTCTAGGAATACTTTGAACACTACATACAAAATGTTTATATAGCCAGTGCTGACATACTGCGGAGAAATTTTAATTACTTCACCTTTCATAAACGAAATGGAATATGTTCAAAACCAAGCTCTCAGACTCATTACTGGTGGAATCAAAACAACTCCAATAGATTCTATGAGATTCCTCACCAATATTAACAGCATCAAAATGACAATAGAAGAAAAAGCACTGATTCAATATGAAAAACTTATTAGATTACCAGGAAACAATTGGCATTCATACAGTCCTCTCTGTAGATTGAAAACTAAAAAAAGTTTCATATCCATTGTTCAAGAATTAAAACAGAAAATCAATATCCCGAATTTAAAAGAAAACCTACAAATTAAACCAAACCCTTTAACTCTATTAAATATGGAATATAATCTAAATTTAACAGAAGAAATACTGAAATCAGAAGTAAACACTGAAATACTAAAACAATTGTCTTTAGAGACAATTAATATTAGATACCCTTCACAAAACTGGCTTCATTTATACACTGACGGATCCTTGATTTCCAGAGAACAAGGTGCCGGTGCAGGTGTTACGTGCTGTCTCTTCTCACTTTATAGATCTCTTGGGTATGGAACAACAAGTTTTGATGGAGAAATCATTGCAATAAATGAAAGTTTCAGGAATCTTTTATGCCACATCAGTAAATTTAAAAATGCAGTTATATTGTCAGACTCCAAAGCAGCTATTCTATCAATAGTGTCAGACTCCAAAGCAGCTATTCTATCAATAGTCTCTAAACACACATCTTCATCTCAAACAGCAGAAATAACTAAAATGCTCTCTCAATTAATATCACTCAATAAAAGAATTGTATTCCAATGGATATCATCCCATTGTGGAATCCTGGGGAACGAGAATGTGGATGCTTTAGCAAAGAAGGGCAGCACTGCTACTTACAGACCTGTAACTAAATCTACGTATTACTCTGTGAAAAGATTTATTAAATCTACATACTTAGACTTCAACAAACAAAATTTGATAACTCAATCCCAAGGGAAAAAATGGAACTCTCTGCATCAAAATCCACAGTTAATTCCTGATTTACCAAGAAAATCGTCTGTAGCTGCATTTAGATTGGCAACAGGCCATGATTGTTTGGCCAAACACCTGCATAGAATTGGAATATATCAGTCCCCTAACTGTCCATTGTGCAACTCAAACCAAGAAATGGATTCGGAACACCTCAAAATCTGTGCTTCAGTGGCTGGTCATGATAATATCTTTGAAAAATATTGGAGTGCAAGAGGTCAAATGACTTTATTGTCAAACGCCTGGCATTAGAAAACAACAACATCTCATCTTTATGTTGTGGAGGTGTTTTCTAACAGGTTCAATAATTTGTGAAAGAGTAGGCCTATATTTTTCTTCTGGACCTCTCGCACATTATGTTAGTAGTTAGTAGATTAGTGTATGATGTAATATTAAAATGTATTTTATCTGACAACATGAAATTCATTGCTTTGATTAAACAGTTTACGAACCACGAGACCTAACCTAAAAATGTATTTTGTTTGATCACGTGAAATGAATAGTATGAATTCCGAAAACGAATGCCACTTTGAAATGTATGCTTTAGAATGTTTACTCCATTACTGTAATAAAAATCTAAACACGAAAGAAATTAATTAAAATGTGAAATGATATTTCTATCGATTACTCAAGGGCATGTATCACACGAAATATGTTATATTTATTTATACTTAGCCTAGCTGACTATAATCTTGAAATTGTAACCACAACACAAAGCAACACATACAATAACTATTATGTATTAATATTAATACTGATATTAATTAATTAATTATTAGTAATGGGCTCAGAAATCTAGAACAATTAAAATTTTCAGAATTTAAACTACTGACAACTTGTGTCACTGCTGCCAACATAACAGTTATAAAATCACTATCAGTTGCAGTATTTCTCAGTACCGAATTTCGAAATGAAGTTGGCAAAAGAAAATTCAACCTGAAAACTAAAAAAAATCACCATAATCCACTAGCTTATGTAGTAATGGGGGAAAAATGGTTAGGTTTCACCCTTAGCGTATTAAGTAAGCTGACCCGGACTATACTATGTGGCAGTAACTTACAGTGATTACTGTAGAGTTAAAGTGAGGGGTTGATCAGTCCTCTACACAATGTCTATATTTTCCTTATTGGTCATTCGAGCTTTATGGTTTCGAAAACTGAATTTAGAAAAATACTCAATTATGAAAGACTGAATTGACAGAAGTATCATTCTTAAGCGTAGTAATAAACTACAAATACTGGACAAGGAAAGAATGTAGGTTTAGATACAACAACCACAAATCCAAGTAAGAACTAATGATGATACTTTCCATTTCGAGCGCAATGTCAATTTTTATCTTTAGTAGGTATCTCATCATTTAATTCTCACAATTTCTGAACTTAAACTTCTATTAAATCCACGATCTTTTTTTCATTTTCTTTCAACATTCACGTTAGTGTGTGCTTAATCACAGTCTGAAAATGCTAAAGTAAATTAAAACTGAAATTCAACTGAAAACATTAAACATTTTAATACGTATCTTCAGAGTTGATTTTCATTACTTAGTTAGTACATCACTCTGTGATTGTTTTTTTTTATTCGGGAAATGAGTTAAGAAAAAAAAAGAATGAAAGAATTGGGCTGGCTTGAATAATTGCAACTGTGCTGTATCTCAACATTCTACTTGGAATACAACTGTTTTAATAACTAGGTACAGTAAAATCCCTCATATCCGGCACCCAAATAACTGGCAATACAAAACAATGGCACTTTTGGCTAGGTCAAAAAGAAAAAGTCATTCATGTGAAAGAGAAGAGTCTGACGAAGATGTGAGTGGTTCTCGTAGATCGCACATGCTGCATATCGTGTTTACTCTTTACACTGTTCACGTGTGAAAACATAGACAAAAAAGCCCGTTATGTCCCTGGAGTACGGGGTAGCATCGGTATCTGTCACTTGGACCTTGCAAACAATGCACGAAGACAATATCTTTCAATCTAAAACTTGAACTTGCCCATTTCGAAGGGGTATTGAATGAGTCTAAGTACGAAAGTGTGAAATTCTCTGTTCCTACAGTGCGTAAAAGTTTAATTTGAGTGATGGATAGTATCATGGTTATTACCGCTAAGTGCTGCTGCTGCACAATGGATTCCGGGAAATGCAAGCAAAATATTCTTATGCTCAAATCATCGACTGCTACTTCATAGCTGCGATGTTGGCTACACTGCTCTTCACGTCACATGACTCACATGACAGCCACTTAAAATTGTCATAAGGTTACGAAAACTTTTAGTATTCTTACGCTATTTTGTATTACTGTATTACAATAATTATTAACTGATGAATGTACTGTACATTACCTTAATCAGTACTAAAAATAAACATTGTATGTATTTCAAAACTATTTTTAATTATCTATATGAAAATTACTCAATTTCAACATGGAAAAAAAATGTTTGTGCAGTAAAGTGCGTCTTTACATAATCTATAAAAGTATTTTCGAATTATCCCGAAAAATCAGTTATCTGGCACGGCTTTGTCCCACAATTTCCGGATGTGGTATTAAGTGAATTATTTTATCAAAATTAATGTGTTAGAGAACATCGGAATTCAGGAGGGTCTATACAGACTACATCACAGACCACATTTGGAGGCATCAGAATGTGGGTATCTATGTTTCAACAGTGGTAACAAATGATACTCACACATAGTGGGAATCTTGTTCTGCAGCTATTTGCATTATGTGATAAAAAGTCGAATTCTTCTCAGCTGTCACACTGATGGTGAAATTCTCTGTCACGTTTGTTCCAACCCATAACGTATATGTCACAGTTGCAAGGTCATCTCCTTTAGGATTTCATCGAGCAGTCGTGCCTTCCACTGTCAAATTTGAATCTGCACTTGCCACAGCAGTAGGAGGAAGTGTTGTTGCTGTAGACGGCTGGAGTTTAGCTACTGGAAGAGCAAAGATTTATCAAATATGAGTGTTGTTTTGACTTTCCCTGAGTTTAACATTTTGGTTATATGTACAGTTTTCTTTCTACATTACATATAATACTTATAATATACCTAAAAAGTTATAAACATAAAATATGCAGACTAATAAAGGAAGAGAAATTAATAAAGTATAGAATAATAAATAAATACCACTCCGAAGATGGCCAGGTTGATAACCTCAACCTGTCCACAATTTTGTGTTGGCGGAACTATTAATATATGAATAATATTCTAATTCCTAGATGAAAATTTTCTGACAGGACTAGGGAATGTCTCAGAACAAATGAAGACTATAATTTTATAGTGAAAATAACGAATAAAATGATATGCATATCTTTAAAGTCATTTTTGACATTTCATTTTGTCCTTGGAACAAAAGACAAATCGTGTTTCTAGAGATAATTGCCGCTGTCTAACCTATACAACAGAGTATAGTAAAATATACCATCGTGATGCACTTGGGGAGATATGATAGGTAGCGAAATGTGGTTGCAAATACCAGCTATAACGGCTGGGGGGGGATCATCGTGCTAACCACATGATACCGCCATTCTGGTTGGATGATCGTCCACTTGTGCTTCGGCATGTGGGCGTGAGGCCAGCAGCCAGCTGGTCGGTCTAGGCCCTTCACGGGCTGTAGTGCCATGGACTATTATTATAGTAATATATAATGATTACACATATTTCCCCTCCAAATTCATTATTATTGGCTGCTGCTGCTGCTGCTTAAATAATTTCAATTTTTTTTCCTTCCTTTTCATTGCAATCTGTTTTATACTGTTCCAGTCTATTTCGACAGTAAGTTAACATGGAGCAACCATTTAAATATATTTCTGAAAAAGCTCGTAAAAGATTTTCCCTTCACAAAAGACTAGCAAGAAAGAAATGGGGATGCTCTAGAAATACTTTGAACATTACATACAAAACGTTTGTACAGCCAGTGCTGACATACTGCGGAGAAATTTTAATTACTTCACCTTTCATAAACGAAATAGAACGTGTTCAAAACCAGCTCTCAGGCTCATTACTGGTGAAATCAAAACAACTCCAATAGATTCTATGAGACTCCCCACTAACATTAACAGCATCAAAATGACAATAGAAGAAAAAGCACTGATTCAGTATGAAAAACTTATCAGATTACCAGGAAGCAATTGGCATTCATACAGTACTCTCTGTAGATTGAAACCTCAAAAAAGTTTCATATCCATGTTTCAAGAATTAAAACAGAAAATCAACATCTCGAATTTAAAAGAAAAAATAACAAGGTGCCGGTGCAGGTGTTACGTGCTGTCTCTTCTCACTTTATAGATCTCTTGGATATGGAACAACAAGTTTTGATGGAGAAATCATTGCAATAAGTGAAAGTCTCAGGAATATTCTATGCCACATCAATAAATTTAAAAATGCAGTTATATTGTCAGATTCCAAAGCAGCTATTCTATCAATGGTCTCTAGCCACACACCTTCATCTCAAACAGCATAAATAACTAAAATGCTCTCTCAATTAATATCACTCGGTAAAAGAATTGTATTCCAATGGATACCATCCCATTGTGGAATCCTGGGAAACGAGAATGCGGATGCTTTAGCAAAGAACGGCAGTACTGTTACTAAATCTAAATATTACTCTGTGAAAAGATTTATTAAATCTACATACTTAAACTTCAACAAACAAAATTTGATATCACAATCACAAGGGAAAAAAATGAAACTCTCTGCATCATAATCCACAGTTAATTTCCGATTTACCACGCAAATCATCTGTAGCTGCATTTAAATTGGCAACAGGCCATGACTGTTTGGCCAACACCTGCATAGAATTGGAATATATCTGTCCCCTAACTGCCCATTGTGCAATTCAAATCAAGAAATGGATTCGGAACACCCCAAAATCTGTGCTTCAGTGGCTGATCATGACAATATCTTTGAAAAATATTGGACTGTAAGAGGTGAAATGACTTTATTGTCAAACGCCTGGCATTACAAAACAACAACAACATAATTATATGAAACAACAAGTCAAAGTCAGGATAGGAGAAGAAATGTCTGAAGAAAGTGAAATAGGGAGAGAAGTACGACAAGGATGCCCTTTATCACCTATCTGTTCAACATCTACTTGGAGAATTTGGTAAAGAACTGTTTTCAGAACATGGGAGGGGTGATAGTAGGAGAAAGAAGAATAAAGTGCATAAAATTTGCTGATAATATGTTGTTGTTAGTAGAAGAGGAGACAACACTAAGGGATATGCTACTGGAGCTAAATGACAGCTGTGAGCAATATGGGATGAAGATAAATGCAAACATGACGAAGACCATGGTTGTCAGAAGAAAAATAAAGAAAACTTGCGAAATTGATTTGTTCATTAATCATCAATAAATTTAAATGAAGTTAAAATTTGAAAACAAAGTCTGCATGGGTTAAAGCCATGCAATTAAGAAAAATTTTACATGGGAGGAACTGTAATAAAACAAAATTAGGGGGTACACGTTTGATACATAAAAAAAAAAATCCCATATAAGGGAAACCCTAATGTAGAGCTTCTCGCTTAATGGTTGATGTAAAATGATATTAATTAAGACATTAAAACAGGGACTGAAATTCCTGAACTATTTACTTTTGTTCACAGGATGAACTTAGCAATGCTGTAGGCTACTTTATGTTCGTTACGTCAAAGATCAACCTGTGTTCATTATCATAACATTACCAGTGTTAGAGATACAAGTTAGTACCTAGGCCTAGCCTATTTTATATGAATATACAGTAAAACCCCGATAAGATGCTGTTCAAGGGACCGCGTATTAACCGGGACCGCGTATTAGGCGGGTATACTAATTTTGACTTATATACAGTATCTATTAGCATTTTTCTTTATTGAAATACATGAGTCATGAAAGGTAATATAGTATTACTCCATTATGTAATTACTGTACTGTATGTCAAAGACATTTACAATATGTACTGTACTTAATTCTTTCGGAAAAAAAAAGTCATTTATAGTTGTTTGCCATGTGCATGTTCTCCAAGTCCTCATGTTTACCACACTTCAGTTTCCTGCGATTACATCTTCCTGACATCGCAGCTGCAGTGATTGAGTCGCGATTTTTTATTATCGTTCTTAATGTCGATGATGGGATTCCTAATGAATCAGAGAGTTGTTTCTGAGTAAGAGTACTGTTCTCATCGTACTTTCGTAAGATTTTCAATTTTTCCGACAAATAAAGTGCTTTTCGTTTAACACTCATTGTAATCACATTCACAGACACTTCAATACACTAAAGGACAACAAACTGACCAGCAAAAATTTCCAGAATTTTATTACGGCCGAGTGAGGAATGCTGTTTGAGAGAGAGGGTTAGCAAGAGGGTGGGGTATTGTAACTGTATGTAAACTTTAACCGCGCAGGTAAGTAGTCGAATAAGAGAGAGTAACAAGAGGGTGAGGTATGAAGTATGAAGGTTTAAATGCGCAGGTAAAGGGTCGAATACCAATACTTTTCAGGTTAATGGCACCAGTGAGTTCAATGACCAAGATGTTTCATTGCTGTTAAAGTACATTGCTGAAAATTACATCGAAAATATTCCACAAAAACAGCATATTATGCGGGACTTGAGCACAACAAACGGGGTATTTTATAAAGGCGTTACATATGAAATGTGCAGGGACCGGACAAAAAAAACCTATTACACGGGACAGCATAATAAGCGGGCGCGTCTTATCGAGGTTTTACTGTAATTTTATTGAATTCATACTGGTACCCATTTGTGGTTGATCTTGAATCCTTTCATTTTCTTGTGCTTGTAAACACTTGACTGTTTATTAAATGTTACACTTACCACTAGTGGTGAAAGTTCCTCCAGAATTACCACTACCACAATTGAGGTCTCTAACAGAGCTGAGTCGTCGTGGTCCCAAGCCAAGCACAACTTCAGTAGTTGTAAACACATCTCCAAACGAACCATCAGGAGCCTGACGAGATACCAAGTAGTTTATAGCACTGCTGCGGTTCCAGTGCACTGGGCCAATGTTGCCACCATTGCCAGCAAGTTCACTATCTGCAGCCTCTAAAGCCTATAATATGAAAATAGTTTTTCTGTCAGCTACACAGAGGACTGTGACAATTTGATGTTACTATACAGTGAAACCTCTCCTTATGGACACCCCCAAAATAAGGACACTCCTCATATACGTACAGATATTTATGTCCCAACTGAAATAATTTAAAAATAATGATAAATTTAACTCTCATTTACGGATACTCTCAGACAAAGACACGGACAGCTGTTTCACATCCTAAAGCTTGATTTATCTCCTGATTGCGGACAGAACTGAATTTCAAGACCTAATGTGTTACAAAAATGGAAAATTTAGTTTTGAGAACTGTACAAAAATTCCTTAACATGAAACATAACATAAGGGTCTCGTAGGCTACCACTAGCCCAGCCGGCTACCCCTTGTTAGTTGCAAGTGGATGGATAAAAAAAAATCATAAAATTTAATCGTGAAATTGTATTCGACACATAATAGGGTTAGTAGGATTATTCTCTTCACTTCAATCAGTTGTTCTGTTTCGGGAGACATGGCACCTGAACGTAAAGGTTAAGTTGAAAACTGTAAATTACAGTACTGCATAACTGTAGACCTAGAATAAAATTGCATGGCACAGTACTGTATTTTCCTTTTTTGGTCTTATCTACTGTACTTCAAAGTCGCAAGTAGTACAGTATACTGTTTTTAGAGTTAAACTACAGTAATACATTTCACTTAAAGTGTGAAGGCATACATAATGCATATTATAAATTTACTGTTAGGTTGGGGAGCCTCCCTCCCAATACAGGGCACCTCTCAGATGCTGACAGATTGTTACGACCCTTCGATGTCCGTAAATGAGAGGTTTCACTGTATTATCAAATTGTTGGGAATAGTCAAGAGCTAATGACAGGGTAGGAAACTCTTCCATGTATTGAGCGATATATGCAACGAGCAAAAGCTACAAGTAGACCCTATTCCTAAAATTTCAGAAAAATCGAAAATCAATATAGATTGGCCTATTTCTATTGAAAGACAGAAAATTTTCTGTAAGACCTTATCACATATTGTTCATTTGTGTGTGTTTTAATGTACCTATTTTTATATTTCTTTTAGTATATTTATATATTATTTTTATTTATGTATTTGTTTTGATTTGTGCTATATAATTGTGTATGATTTACTGGATGAATGAACTCTGAAAGCCTAAAATCTCGTATGATGAAATCTTATTACTAGAGCCCGAATGTATATGCATTTATAATACTTAAAGTAAGCAGGCATAAAGGGCAATTAAAAAATAAACAGGCACAATAGGCAGGCAAAGAGGCAATTAACTCTCGACATTTATCTGGGGTCTTTTCTGACCCCACACAATCTTTTATTGTTAATATCTACATTCATATACTCCGAAATGTTTCAGTATAGGGTAACCAGACGTCTGGATTTTACCAGACATGTCCTGCTTTTTTAGTATTTTGTGAAGAGGAAATGTCTTTCAGTAACTTTGGGGATTTCAATAAACAGGTGTGAAATTTTTTACATGTAAAATGCTTCAAATTATATTGTACTGTTACAATACCTTCCACTGCTTCTACTGATAGTCTGTTCCTTTCATCTGACCGTTGAGTGTTGATTAGTGAAAATATCCTGTCAAACTTATCAAATTACATAATGATAAACACAAATATACAGTTATTTACATCACCCCTCCCATGTTTGACGGCTTTAACAATAAATCTTTGATAACTTGTATGGCTTATCGGACCCAACATGGTTTTTAAATTTAAATGGACAAACTAGGCAAAATAAAAATTAACTCTACTCTGAAATAATCCTCTGAGGTTCTGGCTGATATGTACATCTATTATCAGGCAGTATATCTCACTTGACAATATGTCGGAGAAAGAACAATTATTTGTAATTTGTATGCATCTAAAGTTTGATTAGTGTAATATGTAGCTAGTCGGCGATGTATATAATGGAGGAAGAAAGAAACTGGCCATCCTACTTCATTATTTCCTGGCCTAGGCCAAATTGCCTCATAAATGGTGCCTTCTTGTATCACTTGTAAGGTTCAAACCTGTCTTCGGACAGTTGACTAAAGAACAACTCTGAAATACCTCGAAATGCATTTACATCTGTATAACTTTAGTATATGTCTTATCACTGAAAATATTACAGAGCCTTCAAATAGAAGTTCATGAAGCACACTGTTTGCTGACAAAGTCGGGTATTCATAGCCCCTGAAGTCAAGTGCATGGATTTATCATGCAAATTACAGTAACCACCTACCTTTGTCATAGAAGATGTTGGAAATAATTTCATTGTGCTGCCACACATCTTTCATATCTTTTAAGAAAATTTGTATTAACACGCATTATCTCTTCTTCTTGCTGCAATTTCCCTTCTTATATTGTCTTTCAGTTCTTCCAACATATGCGAGTTAATCCAATACAGTTTACCTTTTATTTTAAGTTCTTCCATAAAAAGAAAATGTATACAGTATTGCAAGAATATCCACTGTAAGATATAACAAACATGGCCAACAAAACAGTTTATTTAGTTTTTTCGACCCTGCCAACCAATACACATTGTTGTATTGAGCTGTACTGAACGAGCGCACATATTCTCTATAATGTCTGTCTTCTCTTGAATAGTCCTTCGGGAAAATGGATTTAATAATAAGGTTTCAATAACACACAATTCCGAACTCATTGCAATTCTTCAAATTAATGTTTAAGAATTAATAATACATGCAGCAGCTAACATATGCATTCCGCTCATACAATTACATTGCACTCGCAAATCACAGCACATTCTCACTGCCAATACTGGTCTGTGTAACGTTAAATAGTCGTTGGTGTAGCTCTCGGACCAGAGCTTCAAACAACACATAACAGAAGCATGTGCGCCTAGGACGGGCCAAGGAGGAAGGCACTTGCGCGCGCATCATATTCTCGCTATTTCTACGTCTTTCCTGTAGCTCCAAGAAACGAGCAAGCATTGCGATATTTGCGGTTTGCAACCTGCGGATGGTATTACGCCTATACAGTATTTAAAAAATCAAAATAAATTTTAATGTATGTAACGCCATTTTGAGAAATACACATTCTACGAAAATATTGGGCTTGTGCAGCAAGCATAGCATGCCCTGAGAAATCATCCCTGGTAAACACCACTATCTTATGTTAAAGGAGTGGAAATTTTCAATGGTTTTCATAAAACAATCATAGTCCAAACACTGACCAGGACGATGGTAGCATTTACAAATATCACATTCATATCATTTTAAACATTTATGCATACAATTTTAAACAGTAGTAGACTTGCAGTATTGCTTCTTATGTACACAGCAAAAGCCACCTCAAAGAAAAATACTTTAACATGCCAATTATTGTATTAGTTATGGACTCATCTTTAGGTACAGAAGTAACCCCATGGAAGAAATGTAAACAACAAAAGGAGAATAAATAGGATATAATAAAGAAAAAGAAGATTAAAAGAGGCGCACACTTCAGCCTCAACAGAGAATTTTCTCTTAAAACAACGATTGTCTACAGTTACCTACATTTACACATGTATTTCTATGAGGCAATTTAAGTTATAAATGTACTTCAGTTTTCCGCAGTTTCTATAACACCATAAGAAATGACATAATGAATTTCATACTTGAAGTGTCAACAACAATCATGTCAGATAGTTTTTTGTTTTCTCCTGAAAATTTAAGTTTTTGTACTCTGGTTTTTTTTTTTTTTTCAAAAAACCCTTCAATTACTTTGATGGACTGTTTTTGAGACACTCCATATATTACCAATATAGAATTCTATCTTCAATATCAAAGAAAAATACCATTTACATACAAATAATCATGTAAATGAGGCCCACAGATTTATTCTCTCGTCCAATGAAAGTCGGTTTCTTCCGAGGTTTTGCCCAGCCATGAGACTGACGCAGGATGGTCTACAGCAAGTCCTCGGCCTCTTCATTTAACTCCCTTTGGTCTGATTACTGGTTGGAGGTTTTCCAAGGTTTCTCTAAACCATAAGGCAAATGCCAAGTAATCTTTTGGCGAATTCTCGGGCCTCACCTCATCTCACTACATCTCGCCAAAATATTGTAGAAAATTGCAAAATTGTAAAACTGTAAAAATTGTAAAATACTGTAAAAATTGTAATTGTAATTGTAATATTGTAAAATTTGAACTTGTTCCACATCTTAAAACTTCATTGCTAATGTAAGATTTATGGAATATAATAAATGAAATGAAAATGAAAAAAAAAAAAAAATCTTTCCATCCAAAAATCCATCATCCTATTCCAGGATTGAATTGAAATGCAAGCATAGTAACCACTAAATCATCAAATATGCTTTTATTTATAATTATCACAGCTCTATTATTTTAAAATAATTACTTCTTAAGTAGATTTGAGCCGTTCAGAGTAAAAGTGGTGTAAGTCAGGAATGGGTAATGAGGTTTAAAGTAAAAATTCTGTAAAATACAGAGCAAAGTAGGAATTAATATGTCCTTCTTGCTATTCACTGAATACTAATAGTTTAAATAAATTGAATATTAACTGTTACTTTGCTCTGTATTTTACAGAATGTTTACTTTAACCCTCATTACCCATTTTTGACTTACACCACTTCTGCTCTGAACGGCTCATTTATATCAATATGTGAAGGCGGTACAATGGTCAATGTTAAATACACGTACCTGCCATAAAATAATCGATTTTATTAGGATAAATGTGATTACTTGATACAGTGAATGAATCATTTACATTTCAGATTGATTACACTAGTCGACAAATTTTAACTTTTTGTCTGTCACAGAAATGAAATCAGCTGATTTTTACTAAATCGACCCTGCTGATTACGAAAATGGCAGCGAAAAATCTGTAACACGTAACATTTTTGTGCGACAGAAGGGGAAATATTTTGATTAAAAAAAAACGTTTTCGCGCATTTCAAAAGACGTAATTACAACAGTGAAAATAAATAAATTCCTAAGATGCAAAATTTATACACAAAATACACTGACGTTTCACAGAAAAATAATAACGTCGCATAAATAATAATTACAATAAGAAAAAAATGGCATTATGTTCCTTTTTTCCCTTCAATATAGGCTTTTACTTTATTAATTTAAAACTGGATCAAAGTAACTATAATTTTTTAAGGTTTATAAATTAAATTGATTAAAATCTCAAATCAAATAATTTAGGAGCCCTACATTGAAGTAAACAACCATATACAGATTTCAAGCTAGATTTAAAAAAAAAGTATTTAGTTACTTAGAGTTATTTTTTCCTCTTGTAGTTTGAGTCACCTTCTCTGAACAAAAACCAACAGTAGTCCCCAATCATATTAGAATCCCACCTTCCTTGATATCGTTGTTCTATCCTGTGGATCATCGCTTACAGCTCCTAAGTTCTCTAGGAAAAGAGTCCAGATTGGAATGGAGGAAATGTATTTTCAATGACATTCGACAACCAAGCTTCTGGTAACTATGCAGGAGTTCTTGTACAAACTGTTGGTAATTGTCAGCTTTATTGTTACCTAAAAATCCACTAACAACACTTACAAAGGCATTCCAAGCTTCTTGTTCCTCAACATTTAATTTTTTTTCAAAGCTCTCATCTTTCAAAAGTTTCCTAATTTGAGGGCCAACAAAAATTCCCTCTTTCACTTTAGTCTCACTGAGTTTCGGAAACATATTCCTTACATATGCAAAACCTTCTCCATTTTTATGGATAGCTTTAACAAAACTCTTCATTAAACTAAGCTCGATATGTAAAGAAGGAAGCAGTAATTTTTCCGGTTTTACTAAAGGGACATACTTGATATTATGTTTTCCTGGGACATAGCTTTCTCTGGGAAGCCAGTCTTCACTCTGTAGTGTTTTTCAGTCGCTCTACTACCCCACAAACAGAGAAAGCAACAGTATTTTGTGAATCCATCCTGAAGTCCGAGCAATAAGGCGACAATTTTCAAATCTCCACAGAGTTGCCAGCAATATTTTATATTGGACTGCATCTAGTAACACTGACAAATTTATATAAGTTTCCTTCATATCTACTGAATACGCCACTGGAATTGATGGTTTAGTGTTTCCATTGTGCAATAACACTGCTTTTAAACTTATTTTGGAAGAATCTATGAATAATCTCCATTCCTCTGGGATGTGTTGAAATCCTAGTTCTTCCATTAAGCCATCTATATTTACACACATTCACATAGAATTCTTCATTATAAAATACTTTTAAAACCGTTCATGTCTCTTCCTGCACAATGAAATTTTAGTATCTGGTGCTAGCAGGTTCCACTGTTGCAGTCTAGACCCTAAAATCTCAGCTTGTTGTTTAGTGAGATTAAGATCTCTTATTAAGGTGTTCAGTTCACATTGTTGAATTAAATGGGGTTATTTATGATGTTCTGGGCTATAGGACGGATAGAGAATGTTGATGGTTGAGCTAAATCATCTGTTTGTTCTATTGGAAGAACCAATTCCTCCAATTGTGAAGGAGGATTAGGAACAGGCAGTTTTGGTCCAGGTGGTATAGGTCTTATTGCAGATGGAACATTAGGATATCCAATTGTAGATCTTGTTTTCTTTGAAAATCCCGTAATCTTTGTTAAACAGAAATAACAGTCTTCTGCATGGCTTGCCGGTTCATGCCAGATCATTGGAACTGCAAACGACATACTTCGAGTCTTCTTTCCGTTCATCCAGTTTATCAGCTTTGAGTAACATGTTGTGCAGCACATATGGGGAGCCCATGATTTGTCCTCATCACACACATTACATTCAAAATAGTAATAATATGCTTGTTTTAACTAATCTGATAACGGCCGACGCTGCGATTTTGCCGTAAATTCTCCACATACGTAACAAAAGCTGTCCGGCGAATTTACAAACGCACGACGAGATTTTTTAATTCTGAGAAAGAGTAAATGAACGCGAAGATAAACACTTAAAACCAGCGATACAACTTGTCACAAGCTCAAATAATATTCAACTAATCCTAAAATGCAATCTATTTCACTCTAAAAGCCCACCCTCTCAGTGCTTTCTGTCGGTCTAGCGTCATAAAGCAATAAAATAATACAGGTATATATCATCCACTACGCACCTTATTAATGCAGACTCATGTATTTGAAAGAACCTATTCCTTAAAATACACTTTTAGTATATACTGAGCACCAATAAGTTATAAAACGTATGAATATACTGTGTAACCGTTTAAATAAAGTCCATAGTTCGATACCCGAGTTCTTTGGTAAATTCATTCTTATTTTTTCACAATTTCCAATTTTCCTCTTAAATGGTGCGTGATGGAAAATTTTCAAGTTTAGATCTAGTATCAGCACACAAAAATTGATCTAAAATGACCATTTTCACCCTTGTGACAAAAACCTTGTTGACTAGTGTTATTAATTCTTTATGTAGACGAACCACTTCAAAAACTCATCTTTGTAAACCTGTGTGCAAGGGAAATGAGATTTTCTTGTGCACTTCTCTCAAAATCCACCATCGCTTTGCATGTTTGAATAAGATCTTGTACCTGTACTGCCAGAGCTGTGCTGTGGAGGTTTCCAAAGCTGCCATCAGGATGTTGCTGCTCTGCCAGACCCAGACTTGGCTTCTTTACGTAGTGGTCCAGATTTCGATTTCGGTGGTCACGAACAATGCAGTTGAGAGCAAGCAATACCATAGACAGAGTATCTGTAAATCACAACACAACCAATCAGAATGAAACAAAGAAATCTGATCTAAAATTGAATTACAAATACCATATTTCTGTATAGACTGTATATAGTCTATGGAATATAATGGCCGAATTTTGAATACCTTTGAAATTAATCAGATTATGTAAGATATGTATGGAAGATACGATAAGCAAAGTAGTAACAAATAGAATTATATCAGAAGAATTCGTAAATCAAACAGGATTAAAACAAGGTGACGCTCTCTTGCCAATCTTATTTAATATAGCATTAGAGAAGATAATACGACAGACTTAATACCAGCTGGAATAAACCTGGGTGGACACCACAAAATTTTTGCATAGGCTATGCTGATGATTTATTATTAATAGGAAGAAATGAGCTTCAAATAAGACAGCTATTTATTGAATTAATGGAAAAGGCACAAAACATTGGATTAAATATTAACGAGAGTAAAACAAAATAGCCTATATGGTAATCACTAGAACAAAAAGGATTCCAATAGCTTTAAAATAAAAAATTATAGTTTTGAAATAGTCAATCAGTTCAAATATCTTGGTGTTTTGATAGACAATTCTAATAACAGAAAACATGAAACACTTAACAGACTACATAATGCAAATTTTTATGCTGAAGGCCACTGGGAAGACCTCGAAGTAGATGGAAAGATGAAATTCAGAAGGAATGTATGGAAATGGGAATTACGGTACCAACTGGGAGAAACTAGCAAAAGACAGAACAGAGTGGAAGCGTTTTGTGAAATCGAAATGGAGCTGACATGCGCCATAATGTCCTTTGATTGATTGATTGATTGATTGGTATTTCTGTATAAGCCTTGCATGGAAGTACTGAGTGATCCATATAAACCTTTACCATTTTGATTAGTTATATCTTCCTTGTGGAATTCAATGTAATCTTTAAATAATTTATTGAATTTTATTATCACAGTGACTACGAGAATCAGTACAAGTGGTCATGACTGAAATAATACGACTGCCGACTTCCATTATTGTTGAGAAGTGTATTTAGTGAGAAGTTAGCTAACATACAGTACTCTTTTGTGCAGCATGTTGTTTTGGATAAAACCTACCGGTACTGTATTACAAGTTCCTTGATCACAAAGCAAAAGACATTTCGAATAGAGTTGCTGTATGTGATATTCCAAACAAGTCAACAATTCTATCATCTCCTCAGCGATAGTGGTGAAGACAGAACAGCAATGCCTCAAAATCATGTGCTGCATGATGATCGATAACATTTAATGTACTTACCATAGAAATCTTTATCCCAATTAAGCCAGAAATAGGATAGCCTACCCATGTGGCAAGTATCAGAGAGTATAGAGGATTCCACGTTAAGAAAAAAGCATTGAGCATATGGGGGCTGTTCCATCAATTATTTATAAGTCATTTCTTCAGAACTGGGAATTAATATGATACGTCATAACACACAAACAACCAGCCCCCAACCATAAAGCAACATACCCCCACCCCTACAATCGACAAATGCACATCGCAGAATTCAAGATCACCAGTAGTTCAGGAGACACTGAAGAAGACGTGACATCATGTCGAAACGGGCCGTCTGTCGAAGGAATATACCTTTTTAAAAATTTTAACACTTTTTAACGTATGACTAAATAATTTTATGTTTTTAACAAACAAAGTGTTAACGTGAACTTTAATCAATGGGAATTAATTAGTTTCCTGTAATCCATAGAACATAATTTCATTGAGAATTAGAGCGATTTCATGTGCTAAAATATTGTTACACTTCTAAAATTATCATAAGTTATATTTAATTTACGAATAATGGGGTAACAGCTAAATTGGTGGAATAGCCTTCCGCTTTTTTCCAAACATTCCGCTGAGGAATTTAACAGACAAGTAGGGGTAGTAGAGTTGAGGCTAAGATTTCACACTGTTAAAACATATACAACATTGTCTGGGTTTATTATATAAAATATCGGTACACAAAATTTAACTGTCAGCAAGACAAAAAAGACATTAGGTATGTAACTTAACTTCTTGTTTGATTATAGTGTGAAGTTAATAACGGAAAACGTGTGCTGCACATAATCTAAAATCAGTATTATAACCCTTCTTAAGGGGACACTCTGCCATTATAAGAAACTTTTTTCCTATTGTTCCGATTTCAATCAAATATTCATAGTATGTTTGGCTATGCATTGTAAGTATATGCACAAGATTTCAATTTCATTGCATACATACTTTTTGAAGAAAAAAAAACAAATTTTGAACACATAAGTTACTTTTGGGTCAAAAATTTAAATTAATTTTACAAAGTTGTAATATGTTATACAGAAACGGCAGGAGAATAATGCCTAGCATCAATTTTGTCTTACTATTATTATTTTAAAAACTATATAATTAGGCCTAATTTTTAAATTTGTAATTTAAAATTAAATAAAAACTGTTTAAAAAATCATAAAATTGTTCAAAATCAAAATTTGGCAAAACCCATACTAGGTCATGTTTATGGGCAATGTATCTACCAACTGTAAAAATTTCAAGAACATTGGATTATATTTACTATAAAAAGTACATGCCAGAATGATGAAAAAAAAAAGTTACGGAAAATTAGTTTTAAAGTTTATTGTATATATTACATGCTAATAATTGACACTCACCAATCAGAAGTCATCAGAACCATAAGTTTTTCCTTCCTTCTGCTTCAAAATGCTCTCCCTATGAATTCTGGCAACCCTTTCCTACTGTCTTCTGTGTTTCTCCATCTACAAATAATGTCGAACACTTTGTTTGTGGCAACAACTGTCTCATTGTTTGCAAATTTTGTTTTTTTATTTCTGAGACAGGTTGTGTTGGGTCCTTGAGAGTTGTTTGGTATGACCCCTGGTTGAACTGTACAACTGCTTCAATTACTGTCAGATGTACCTTTTTTTTGGACACAAAATTTAGTTTTGGGCACTTTGCCCATCTGACACTATGCAAACTCTCATTTGGATTTTGTCATTTCTCTTGTACATCTGGCTAAAATGGTATCTGATGACAATCTCTGCTATACAGGTAGTATTTTAGCCACTCAGGTGTCATTAAGGGGAGTACTGTCCATTTCTTTATGGGAATTTGGTTTTTCTCTCTTCGCTTTGGCTTTATTGTAGAGGCACCAAGAGTTCATTCCTTTAGGGCACTTATCATGTTCTGGCTTGGAATCTGTGCTTCTACAATGGTACAGAGTGGCCAACACAGCAGTCTTCATGTTTACAACATCAGGAATATTGGATGCAATAGTCCCCCTATAGTAGTGTTCTAGCTTCACTATTGTTGTGTCTTTCAAGTTGTCCCGAGTATTGCCTCCAAAATTCGTACCTCTTGTCTTCCATTTTTTTTATTTCACTTCTTATGCCTGAACCTAACCTCTCAGAAATATGGTTCAGGCACTCTTCTTTGATGATGGCATATGAATTACTGTATACATTTAGTTTCTGCAGATGGTTGAACGTCTTGGACTCACCATCTGACAAAAGTATAGTATATCGAAACCCAGTTTCTCTGATCTTTTCCAGAGTCTCTCTCCAGCCTCAACCTCCAATGCTGGAGATGATCCTAAATAATTCCTGTCACATTTTGATTTGTCCCATATGGCGGAATAACAACATCTCATTGAAGACAAAGCTCAGACTGTTTAACATAAATGTAAAATCAGTCCTCCTCTATGGTTGTGAAACAAGGAAAATTACGGATGTAATAAATAAAAAGATACAGACGTTCGTCAACAGATGCCTGAGGTGTATTCTAAATATAAGATGGCCGGAAATAATAGCAAATGAAGATTTGTGGAGAAGAACTAACTAATCACAAATATATTATCAAATAAAACAAAGAAAATGGAATTGGATAGGCCACACGCTGAGAAAGCCAGATGGAGCTATTGAGAAGACTGCAATTGGCTGGAATCCACAAGGAGTAAGGAAGAGAGGACGGCCTAGAAAAACATGGAAACGATCGATAGAGGAGGAAGTAGAGAGATGTGGGAAAAGCTGGAAAGAGGTGAAACAGATGGCTGGCGACAGAGTACGCTGGAGGAACTTCACTGCTGCCCTATGTTCCACCTAGGAACAACAGGAAGAAGAAGAAGACATTTTGATTTGTGCCCAATATACAAAAAATGGAATTTTGGACTCTCACTGCCAAGACTTTTTGCTGTCAAAAAACATGTATGGCAGTAAGCTTATTTGGAGAGAATCTCAAAATCTATTACGAGGCCTGTCAGAATATCTATAACACAGCCTATCCCATAATTACTTGTAAACTCTCTCTTCATTCAACTCCCATCAAAAGTTATACCAGTATCAATTATTTCTTTTCCTACAATTTCAGGGTTTTCTTTACAGTGTGCCCTTTTTACTTTTTCTCTAGCACGATTACAAACATTCTCTTGAAATGCTTCCGCTTCTCTAGAAATGACCGATAAATGATTATAATATGAGCACAATGTGTTCATGTTCATCCCTAAACTAAAATGTTCAATGGCAGCTTGTCCCTTTCCAAATGCATGTACAATTTTTCTATTGACATCAAATGATGGTTTACCCCTATGTTTATTTTCAGTTATTTTTGGACTGGAATAAGTGAGACACAACACACAACCACAACTCTGACACTTCACTATTACTTTGGTGCAAAACCCATGCTTTTCCCTGGTTTGTCACAGTTACTGCATAACACATTAGAAAATAGGGGATTCAGAGAGAGTGAGTGATTGAAGATATAGTCCACGTTGTCTGACACTGAATTATACTTTAGGCTTACCGGTACTTCAACATTTTCTGTAGTAGGTTCCAACTTTTTACTGATTGCTGTCTGTATAAATAGATTACTAGCAGAAGCAGGATTTGGAGAAGTTTCTTGGGTGGAATTATTTTTTGCCCACCTGACAGCAATAAAATTGTAGATTTGGCTTTTGCCTTTTTAAAATTAGAATAATTTCCCATCACAGAAATTGATGAATCTTCCTTTTGGTACAGCCAGTATAGAGAATTGAAAAGAAAAACTTTTAGTTTACCTTAGTTTTGTAGTATGGAGTAGTAGAAACTCGATGTGATCACTGGGAGAGCTGTGGTACCACCCAACCTGCCCAAAATAGGTACCTTACTTATATAGGAAAATCGTCCTGCTTGAATGAAGAAGGCGGCCATATAGTGAAACCTGCCTTTGCGGTCACTTTATTTAAATGGCCACCTGGCCAAAAGGCCAATTTTCTCTGGAAGCAATTGAATTTTCCATAAGAACAATACAAATTCTCCCTTTATTTAGCGGCCACCTCATGCGCAGGACAGCGGCCAGGGTCTATTTGGATTGGAACCTGACTGTAACAGTCACTGTCCAACAAGAAATCTTTTCAGGGTTACTGTCTGACCTATTTTTTCGATGGTTAGAGGACAGAGAGCAATAACACGAGGACAATACCTAATGTACAACAGTACAACCTCCATATCTTGGGGTTAGTTGTTTACTGTTTTATGACTCTTTTGTCACTTTCCACTTCGACCCTGCACAGCTATAAATTCTTACTCGTTTTTAAAGGATTGAAACACGGACGTTTTCTATCGAAAATGTCACAGTATGCTTCAGGTCAGTAGTTAACCATTCGAATTTTTTTCTCCTCTTTCTATCTTTCTCTATTTGGACCAGCTATTACGAATTTTTCTTTTCATTCAGTTGATTCAGAACTGTGAAGCTAGTTTGAGAAAGAAATCATGACTTACAATAAATCTAGAGTGATGTTAAGTTTAGAGGTGAGACGAAAAATGATTGAAGAAAGTGAGAAGGGAACATCTGCGAGAGAAATTGCAGAAATATTCAAATGTGGAAGGACACAAATAAACGGTATAATTAAGAATAAAGATGAAATATTAGAAGAATTGGAGAAAAATATGCCGAAAAAGAAGAGAGAATCTGTGTTTAGTAATGTGAATGATTTCGTTTACAAATGATTCAAGTGTGCGAGGGCGAAGAAATTGCCAGTAAGTGGGTCTATGATTCAAGAGTAAACTCTTGAATTGCCAAAGAACTCAATGTAAGCAATTTTGTTTCTAGTAATGGGAGGTTAGAGTAGAATGCTTTAGAAAACGGCATAACATTGCATTTCGTTCTGTGTCTGGTGAAGGAGGTGACATTGCAACCAATGTTAATGAAGAATGGAAAAAATAGACTGCCTTCAATTCTTGCGGAATATGAACTCAGAGACATTTACAATGTTGACGAAACAGGTTTTTTTCAGGACCCTCCCTAATAAAACTTTAAGTTTTAAGAAAAAGAGTGTAAAGAGGGGAAGTTGGCAAAAGACAGAATAACCCTGCTATTTTGTTGCAATGCTGCAGGAGGAAAAGAAGCACTCTTAATGATAGGAAAATCATTGAAACCGAGATGTTGGAAAAATGTTGACATGGGCTTGTTGGGGGTGAAGTGGACTGCCAACAATAAAGCTTGGATGAAATCACATTGTTTGAGAATTAGCTACTGTATGCGATTTCAATTCCAAGATTAAATGCCAAAATCGCAATGTGATCAGTGAAATTGGTGTTTCCTCCCCCAAATACATTACACCTCCAGCCCCTTGATCAAGGTATTATCCAGCCATTTAAATTGAGGTACCGCAAGCGAGTTTTGAAAAGGCTAGTTGCAAGAATTGGAAGAGGCTGAGATTAATATGCACGATTGTTGTAGGCGCACAGTAGTAAAAAGTCAATGAAATTCAGTATTTTTATAAAAACAGCAACCTTAATCAAGTAGCCACCTGATAAAACGGCCATTTTACAAGGTAACTTCAGATGGCCGCTTTAGACAGGTTTCACTGTATTTCGTCGTTGTGACGTAATTTGAAGTGGAGTGGGAGAATGATTGCAGTGTCGCTAACTGTGGTAAATGACGCGCGTAGTGTGAGATCTGAACTTGAAATGGCATGCGCGCGATATGATATGAAAGTATGGATTTTGTAGGTATACTGCGAAATACAGTGGAGTGGGAGAATTTTCTAGTTTCACACAATATTTTCAGGCAGTCAGTGGCGTGTCCAACGTGTGCCAATATCAGACAGGTAATAGGCAGGAACAACAGATGTTATTATAGGTGCAACAAACGCCACGGAATGGCATTGAGATGTAATTTTGAACGTAGTGCTAGACGTGGTTCATTTGTGGGCGGAAGCAAGTTATCTGTAATCGAAATTGATGAGAGTAAATATGGACGCAGAAAATACAACTGGGGCAGACGCGTTGAGAGTCAATGGGTTTTTGGGGGGATAGAACGAGGAAATCCTGGTAACTTCTTCCTTGTCCCTGTACAGAACCGCAATGCAGAAACGTTGCTAAATCTAATTACACAGTGGATTCTTCCTGGCACGACTATAGTGTATGACTGCTGGAAAGCTTATAATGTCTTGCAAAATGAAGGCTTCATGCATCTCCGTGTTAACCATTCTGGTGAGTTTGTTGACACGGACGCCAGCGGCGAGATTCACATGGAAAATGTATCACGTCTAGCGAGACAAATCTTGCCCGTTCACACCCAGAACATTGAGAGGAAGTGGCTCTCCATCAAGTACTTGATGCATGTGTTCGGCCGAAGGAAGGAGCATTTCGAGGGCTACTTTGCTGAGCACATATTGAAGTCGAAATTCCCGAGGTCCCGTCTGTTGTGCGAGTTCTTCAAAAGGGCAGCACTGCTCTACCCACCACAACCATAAATGGGTAAGTATTACTATTGGACCATCGGATCTGTGCCCCTTCAGCGCTGTCGTCGTTCTTGAAAAAGTTAACGCCTGTACTCACTCCATTCCACCCGCTTTCCTCCCACCACGTCAAACAGCAGACCACGAACCTTGCCGAATAGGGATGTTGCCAAACTTCCGTCAAACGTCGTCATACATAACTGGTCCTCCATGCTACAATATAATTTCTTTCAATCAAAATACATCTTGTATTTCTACATTTTTTAAACCTAAATTGCATGTCTCGAATCACTTTCCGTAGCGTTTCTCTCCAACCTTGGAAATTATTGCTTCTCTCATAACCTTCAGTAATTTCTTCAATGTCGGAATTTATTTCTGCAAGGTATTAAATTCTTGTATCTTTTTTCTTAAAATATACATCGGTTCATATGATCTACAAGAATTAAAGGTTCTCTAGGTCTGTTCTTCCCTGGTGATTCTAATTTTTCATCTCCTCCACAGACTCTCCCTCTCCTGATTTTCTTTATTAGGCGCTCTGACCTGCCTATATAAATTACATAACATGTTGTATTAGTATTAGGTGAGTAAGTAATTTTAATACATAATCAATTGAAATAAAATAAGTCTCACCTGTGATCGCAGCTCTTTTTATCGTTGCCTATAGGAAAGAGATGACCTGTTTGTTTCTCTTCATCGCAAAATGCTATTACTTGCTTAATAATATTTTTTCACCACTCCGTCACAGCCTAAGACTATGACTCCGTGCTGCAGTATTCATGTTGAGTTGACAATACTGGACTGCAAGTGCAAATAAACTGTCCCGCAAGAAGACTCAAAATTGTGAATTGTGGGGGAGAGAAAGGGAGAGAGATAGAAAAGAGAGAGATAGAAATGCAGGGAGAGAAATGAATTACCGAGGCTGAGAAGGAATTAGGGTTCAGTTCGCGTATCTTACGGGGGAACAGATCAGATGGTCCGACAATATAAACCTAACCTAACGTAACCATTCATATAATCTTATACACCTAATCTAATCTAATCTAACCTAACCTAACCTAACCTAACGTCTGAGAATAGTACACACTTAACCTAATCTAACCTAACGTCTGAGAATAGTACACACCTAACTTAACCTAACCTAACATCTGAGAATAGTACTCACCTCACCTAACCTAACCTAACATAACATCTGAGAATAGTACAAAATGTAACGTTGAAACCTGTCAGAAAATACTACACGCCTGTTCTAAATTTACACACCTAACCAAACCTAACATACCGCAATACACACGTTATGTAACCTAATGTAACATTATACTACACACCTATTGTAACATTCCTCACGTTTAGCACACCTGTTGTAACATTCCTCACATTAGTTTCATTTCGTTTGCAGATATTGGCATCCCTGCTACACCTATAGCCTGTCGTCTACCGGAAATCGAGAGTCATCTAGTGGAAGTGAAAATTCAAGATAAGGAAATATTGCAGGCAGCCAAAATGGAAGGGGGCGCAAAAATCACGCATATCCATTGTTTCAAAAAAAGGAGCATCAACCAGGATGGGCAAGTAGAATAAATCCCCACCAAAACAGTAGCAATAACATGTAGGTCACAGTCTCTGCCAAAAGCCCTCACTCTGTATTGCAACAGATACGAAATACGAAATTTTCAAGCTTCCATATTACAATGCCTAAACTGCTACAAATTTGGACACCCAGCCAAATTCTGTAAAAATACACAGAAGTGCAGAAAATGTGGCAACACACATCCGATGGAACGATGTCCCAGCACCTGCATAAAATGTAGCAACTGTCAGGGTCCTCACACCCCAGTAGACAATAACTGCCCAAACAAAAAGCTGGAAACACAAATTTTGCAGATAGTAAATGAAACACGAATGTCACGATATGATGCCATGCAGCTACTAACTGGTCGCAAGTCCTACGCAGCAGTCGCAATACAGAACAACTCAAATACAAGTAAAGATAACTTTCCGGAGCTACCAAAAATAAATACCACACAAACTGTACATAGCCCACAGGTAGAAAACAGTACACAACCAGAAACAAGTAGGAAGAAAAGAGACTCCACAGAAACACCTACATCAAAACTGGGGCTCCCCCTGAGTAGGAAGGTAGACGAAGAGGAAAACAACAAGCAGGTCCAGTGTCGAACCACACCAGGCAAACAGTATAAAGAACTATATGGTAAAGAGATCCAATATACAGAATTAGCAGAAATCACAACAACCCAAGACTACAAGAAAAGTAGTGCATCAACCCTACAATACCCAAAACACGCGGGAACAAACCCTCCTTACCAAGAAACAAAGCCAGAAAAGCCGAAGAAAATGGAAAATGAGAGACTAGAAATTTACAAAATGATCCAACAAATTCTACCAAATGTTAATGAGAGTAAAAAAAAAAAAAAAAAAAAAAAAAAAAAAAAAAAAAAAAAAAAAAAAAAAATTCTAAAAAAACTCCAGCTCAAATCCCAGAAGGTCTTCGAGGTCTTAAACTAATCCAATGGAATGCCCGAACCATTCATAACAAAACGGTAGAATTCCAACAATTTATTATACAAGAAGAGCCTGACATAGTTTTCATATCTGAAACATGGTTACACTCATCAACAAATTTACTATCCAGGGTTTCACAATCATACGCCTAGACAGACTACGAAGAGAAGGTGGAGGAATTTTATTCATGATAAGAAAGGACATTCTCATCCACAACGTACGGACTGTCACCAATTACAATGACTCGTTTCAAACAATAGAAATAGATATAGATGCTTACCAAATCATTGGAATCTACAATGCCCCAGGCAACCACATAACCCAGACTTTCTGGACAAATCACTTTCCTATAAATAGCAACAAAAAATATGTCATTATGAGAGACTTTAATCTACACATCACAATAACTCGAAACAGCATCTCTTTGAGATACAAATTTGCCCAACACCTACAACAGGACATCTCCTTAATCAATGAAGACCACCCGACACGTTAGGACAGCCAATTAGGACAGCAAAATAGCTCACCAGACCTCACTTTCCTCTCACACAATCTCATTCCAACTACGACCTGGCAAATCAAAATGGATAATATGAGCAGTGATTATTTTCCCATATCCATATCAATCAACCAAGTAATCAAGCGACAAACAATTCGCCAATAGAGCACAAAAGTAGTTATCATACAGGCAGGCACAGAAGTGGATATCGAGCAGCTCGTGCAAATCATAACAGACTACAGCCAATTTGAGGAAAATTGCAACAAACCAGCCAAATCGACCAAAAACTGGCACAGTACTGTCAAACCCAAATGGTGGAGTGAGGAGATAAGGGAGGAAATCAACACGAGGAAAGAAATGGCAAAAACTTTCATCCGCCAAAAAAAATTTAACCAATTACATTGCCTACAAACGACAACATGCAAAGATATGAAGGCTCATTCTCAATGCCAAACGCAAGGCCTGGAAAACCTTCTGCTCCCAAATTATAGGCCACACATCCACTTCAATGGTCTGGAAGCAAATAAAATGGTTTACCAGAAAAGAAAGTCCCAAAACTCAGTAGCGGGTGGTGAGTTTGAAAGTTGGGGAGGCCAAGACGTGAATGATGAGAATATAAAAATATAAGGCCTGTGACATACCTCATTATCAAGCACAGAAGTTATAGGTTTTAATAAATTAAAATTAGGTTTTCCAATTTATGTTTTAGGATTTTAAATCTTATGTTTAGGAATTTATATAATTTTACGGGAAAAAATAAAAATAAACAACATACTGTTAATATTATTACGACGGCTTGGTAAAGATTGTCTCTCTTTAGGACACTCCAAGTCCTAACCTACGAATTAGGTCTTTTTAGGTCATATTGAATTTAAGAATGTTACGCTTTGCTACATAAAACGAATAAGAAAAGCAATATTTCCAGAGTAAGGAGACAGCAACAAAATTGATTCGAACCTAAGAATCCGGGGCTTGCTCATTACTATTACATAGTCTAATTTTACAGCAAATTAACTCGATGTTCCTCTTTCTTTGCAAACCGATCAAATAGGTCACAGCATACTGAATAATTGCTACTAGAAGAAACTAGAGACAAATCTGCATTTGTTTCTAAACTCTCGATATATTTAAAATACTGTAGAAGTAAATATATCATATACATCTTGTAACACAAAAGAATAAAATAACAAGAACACCTGCAAACAAGAGAAAAATCTAACAACATAAATGAAAACTTTTACGCAGGGAGAGAAAACTAACAACACGTGACTCAATTTTCTAAAATCAAGAAGAGAGAAAGAGAGAGAGCTTCCCAACACAGCCGAAACCAGCTGTGACTATAAGCAGTACAGTTGTCAGCAGTGGGTAGGACGTCTCCAAATCGGCTCCCCTCGCGCGTTTTATCAAGTTTAAACACTCTTCTAACCAGCTATCTTATTGGTTGAACTGCTGTTGCCATGGTTACTGGGGAGTAGCGTCATGTAGCCGACTCCTCTCTCCCGCTCTCGCATAGACACAGCAGGCTGCTAGATGTCGACTACACAGGTTACAGCGCTATCTGTTATTTTCCAGTACGAATTATTTGTACTATCTACAGTATAGCGAGCGGTCATCACAAACTGGATGTGGTCGACTTTACGTAACTTACATCTTAGTCATAGTGAATAGTAAAATTAATATAAAAGGAAAAATGTTCGTCATTTGCTGTAACTTGTCTGTGATGTTAATTCAGCTGGAATTATTATTGCCATATTGTGTTCCGGTAAAATATTAGGGGAGGCTCGGCCTCCCTTGCCTCCCCTGAAAATCCGCCGCTGCCAAAACTCCATTATACCCAGACACCCTAAGTTATAGGAGGATTTCATAAACATGATCGCACCAGATGAGGTCCAGAATAAAAACCGCTTGCCACATTTCATTTATGACAGGGTGGCAGATAACCTCACAACAGACATCACGCCTGAAGAAATTAAAATAGCACTACAAACAGTGCAAAAAGGAATGGCCACGGGACCTGATGGAATCTCTTACGAAATTGTGAAAAATTTGCCTGACAAATACTATACAATATTAGCAAAAGCATACACACATATTCTAAAACAAAATGCGATCCCTAATTCATGGAGATAATATTATTTCATACCCATACAAAAACCAGGAATGACAGGATTCCAGGCACAAGATTTTCGTCCAATAATCCTAACAAATACCGTAAGGAAAATAAATGAAAAAATTCTAACACAATGAATATCATTCTATATGGAAAGAATGGGACAATGGCCCAAATGTCAATATGGATATAGAAAGGGACGCAATACAACACATTGTCTATTGCATATAGTCTTATATATTTTATCAGTATGGACCCAAAGACAACATCTCAATCTAGAAGCGATGGACATATCAAAAGCCTATGATTCAGTGATACTCTTAAGTCTACAACAAGAAATTGAAAAAAATTTTACTCCCGCCAGATATAATTAAAGTCATCATTAATCTCATGACCAATAGAACTGTGTCCTTCCCGCCAGCCTATGGAAACACAACAACCAGAATTACCAACTTAGGAATACCACAAGGTTCGTCGCTCAGTCCAATACTTTTCACCATTTACATCATGGACCTATCACAGCTCCCACTACAAAAAAGCAACATACTAATTTTCACAGATGACATATAAGCTTATATTATAACAACAAAATCTCCAAGACAAACCTACAGAAAATCTCAAACAATACATTCAAGAAGACATTGAGACCATCCAGTTTTACCTTAATCAACAAGGACTAACAATAAATCCTAGGAAAAGTAAACATATCATATTCCATAAAAGACGAAAGCGCCCTTACTTATGGAATGAAACAGAAATCCAGAAACACAGACTAGATACCCAAACCTGTATCAAAATCCTGGGTGTAGATATGGGGCCATATGAATAAAACTGAAGGATTTCCTTCGAAGCAAGAGGTTGAAGTATAAGGTTATGCTTCGAAGCAAGAGGTTGAAGTATGAGCATATGCTTCGAATTGTAAGAATAACCTCTACCTTATCCTTCAACCTTCTGCTTCTAAGACAGGAGCATGTGCTCATAAAAGTTGTTGTGACGTTTCATGTTGCAATACTGTGTATTTGTCGGTGCTCTTTGTCAACTGAGTGCGGGTGTTCGGTTTCATAAAGAAATGCGATAAGCAGCCACGGTAGGCCTCCCAATGACTCAGCAACTTTTCTTCTAATGCTAATAAACTACACTCATTTCAATCACAACTAGATAAAGATTCCGCATGGTTAAAACTGGATCTTCTGATTCAGACGGAGCGCCGCGGCAGTAGCTGTGCGCCCCTTGAAAGTACAATGATATTTGCAGGCTACACATCCCGGAATATTAGAAAAAAAAGTCACAATTTCCGGAAGTGCAAAGGAGAAGAAAAAGAGACAGCATTTCAGAAAATGATAAAATATTTCGAAGAAAATTCGGCATACTAATAGCTACCTCCTAACATGCGTCTTTGCAGTGGTCATAATAGCATTATTAAATATAATTGCGCCTACTATGAGTGTGAGAAATAATGATAGTTAATTAACGTTTCTGCGTTAATCTATGTGCATCAATAAAATACGAGTAGAAAAATTATGTCAATGCAGTGACGTGAATACATTTGAAGTCCTTCCAGTGGCAGGTTCCTCAGGCTCTAAAGTATTTTCATCTTCATTTAAATCCTGTATATTTTCTGTAAAGTCATAGTCATGATCATGTAGGTACTTCTCTAGCCTACATTGTGCAACACAATGCAACAAACAATGATTGTTTGGACGTTTGAGGCAGCAATTGTACAGGCGTATTGTAGAATAGAAAACCTACTTCTTAGTTGGCCAAATGAAAGTTCTATTATAAAATAGCTGTCCCCTTATTTTAAAATCCGATTTCGATATGATACCATGAGCCATGGTTCCAAGCCTTCACCCAATAGGACAGTATTTTTAAATCCACTTCACACATCACGAACTGATGAATTTTTCCTTATTCTACAGTCATGGACGGACCCTGGCCAACTAGCTGTAACACTCGTAAAGCGTTCTTTTGCATTGCATGTAGCCTGCAACATGCTCATCATTTCATGATCATACCAGCATGCTGTGTAGGTTTAGGAATACACAAAAGTCCAATCTAATACACTAATAGCATTCGGAAAACTAAATTTCTATAACTATTCAGTTATTACAACAGTTGTACATATCTTGTAATGATGTTGACAACTTGAGCCATATGTTCGCTTTTTCCGTTAAGGTCCCGCGCCGTGGCGTCGTGATCTAAGGAATCCTGCCTAGGACTCGCGTTACGGAATGAGCACTGGTTCGAGTCTTCATGGAGGAAGAAATTTTCTCATGAAATTTCGGCCAGTGTATGGGACCGGTGCTCACACTTGGGGAGCTACGATAGGTAGCGAAAATCCGGTTTTGCAAACCAGCTATAACTGCTGGAGGGATCATCGTGCTAACCACACAATATCTCCATTCTGGTTGGATGATCGTCCATCTCTGCTTCGGCTTTGGGACGTGAGGCCAGCAGCCGGCTGGTCGGTCTTGGCCCTTCATGGGCTGTAGTGCCATAGATTTACTTTTACACTAAAATAACTGTTTTACTCATAGTGGTGCCATGTATAACCACCTCTTCTGCAATACCTGATTAGAATCTCGGATCGACCATAAACTGCAAATAATAAATAATAAATAAAATAAAATCATCATCTTCATTTTCGAGGATGTCTGGCTGGCTTTAAGAGGGCTGGATCCGATACGAGTCCGCACGCTTAGGCACGGTTTGGTCCACTGTGAGCTCTGTAGGCCTATATCCGATAATTATCCAAGTCCGACAATGGCTTCGGTGGCATTCGTGAATCCGATGCTGATAAGTTGGCCAACCTGCCTCAGCTCCAGATGCAGCCAGGTCTCGTTTCATGACGAGTAGCCTTATAAACCCGAGAGCTCCAGGCCCCAACATCGGAAACTCCCAAGACTTTACACTAACCTATTTTTACTATTGCAGATAATAGATGAAATGAAATGATAGAGAGAAACGGGAGTATCCCGAGAAAATCCTTTGCAACGTCTGATTTTTCCACCACAATTTCCATCATGATCTGGATGGGGATCGAATCCGGGCTTCCTGGATTGAAAACAGCAGCTAGCACTTGGGCTAAAGAGGCGGCTATTTCCGAGAATGCCCCTACTCTTCTCCCTTGTTTCTTCCAGAAAATGGGTTAATCCATAGGTCATTTTCTTCATGAAGTGTATATAAACTCTTATACTGCTCCCTAACAGCACACCACCATAATTTGTAGTACTTTTCACGTCGTAATACGACTGGTAATTCAACCGTCACAGAGATGAGTCTGCTCCTGACCAGACTTCACTTTTTAGAAGGATATGCTTCTGAATCGAAGGATATGCTTCACTTTATTCATACATTTTTTCTAATTTTGAAGCAAGAGGTTGCTCTCCAAGCAAATGCTTCTTCCTGTGAAGCAAGTGCTCTTTTCCTGTTGCGTCATCAGGAGGAGAAGGTTGTGCTCTGCATTTTATTATTAAAATCTGAAGCACATCCTTCAAAATAGTAGAGTAAAAGGATATGCTCAACTTTATTCTTACGGCCCATGTAACTTCTCTGGAAAAACACATTACTCAAACCTCCTTCAGAAATTAAAACGGAGAGCAATGATATTCAAGTATATGATCAGCAGATATTGGGGAAATCACCCTATGGTATTTCACCTACTATACAACAACTTCTTGATAGCACTACAAGACTACACCATGGCCATATTACCAAAGCCTCAGGCCCAAATAGAAGCACAACTAAATTCAATCCACTACCAGGTAGCAAAACAAATCCTGGGTATAAGTG
Source organism: Periplaneta americana (assembly GCF_040183065.1). Taxonomy (NCBI): domain Eukaryota; kingdom Metazoa; phylum Arthropoda; class Insecta; order Blattodea; family Blattidae; genus Periplaneta; species Periplaneta americana. The sequence continues at coordinate 10,179,977 of NC_091128.1, read as the reverse complement.
GCAAATCACATACCCTTTCTGTACTAAGACAATAAACTACTAGTCGTTACATCACAGGAGAAAGTTAGCATGCCACAGGCCAATATACAACAAGCTCAAAGGAATCACACACTTAACCCAAAACAGCGAACATCCTATACCATATCAAATTCCCCAAATAATCCAAACTTTTACAGAATATTACCGCACTCTACATTGGCCAATCTTTCCTCGCTTTCCACTGTATTGCATTCAGTATGAGGTTTTCCAAAAAAGCATACATACAGACACCACAACCTTCAATAAACAAGAGACAAATACGGGACAACGATTCTGAGAATTTATAACCAACATGGAAGAACAGGAGCCCAACAAAGTGCAGATTTACACTGTGGATCCAAATCTGACATGGGGGTGGGTGCAGCATTTGTAAATACAACAACAGCAGGTAGAGGGAAAATCAAACTCCACAAACAGTCATCCATCTGCAGAGCAGAATTATTTGCAATTCGGCAGGTCCTATCTCAGCAAAGCACCTAACAGGAAAAGCTATACTCATATTCGTGATTCACTGAGTGCATTACAAAAAATAAAAAATAATGCCCTTTCTGCGAAGACCCCCCTGGATAGTAATAAACATCAAACAGTTATATATAACATAGGAAAGGAGAACAAAATAAAATTAATTTGGATACCGGGACATAAAAGCATACAAGGTAATGAGATTGCAGACTCTCTTGCGAAAGCAGCCATAACGTCCAACCCTGCCTCATCAATAAATATTCAGATCACCGACTTAATAAAACAAAATATAAGACAAACACAGAAGCCACACAGGCAGACAAACCATGGTAGGCCTATTTACACAAAAAATTAACACGACCATTCATTTCAGTAACAAACTAAAACATAATGCAACAGTAACTCCAAAATACTGTTATTGCAAGTTATCTTGAACCTTCTGAGCGGGGTCAGAGGGGCAGAGGGAAGGAAGCGCGTAACGAGGGTGGAGCCAACTGAGTTGTTTGCGCATGCTCCACAGCATAATCTCTTGTCAAGAAACATAGTACTATTTCCTTCACTGCGTACCAGTAGTGTTACCATGGAGTAGCAACCATAGGGTAGTAATTATGGTGAAATCACACCACTTTGGAGAAAAAGTAACGCTGTTATCTATAGCCGAGAAAGAGAAATTATCGCAAATATAATAAAATTAAGCGTTGCGAGGAGGAAAAATTAAACATATATTTGCTGGAACCTCTTGCTAAGGAATATGAGAGAGCAGCTAAATACTCTGGCAAAAGTATTAGTTCTGTGAACAGAATTAAAAATAATATTGAATTACAACCGAATGAACCTCACACTACTCCGGGAAAGAATAGGTATCTAATGTTTAAAAATTATTGCTATAATAGTTATGTAAAATAGTGTGTGTATTGAGAGCGACATAACGAATTACTGTTGCAAGTTATTATTTTCTTATAGTTCTACTAAACATATTATTTCATTCCAGAATTAGACTTGTGTAAAGTTGAAGTGGACGACTTCGATCAACATGTTATTCGGGATACAATCGAAGAATTCTATCTTGTTCAGAAAGTAGTACCTACGATTAAGAAGATAATTCCGAATGAATGATGCCATTGGCGAAATAATTAATTTTGAAACAAGCGATGATGGCAGCAATGATAGGGATATGGATTGTGTATAATTGTAAAATAATGTAAATTCAAATAATAAGCCTGTAAAATATTGTTATAAGAATATGTACATATTAGCTGAAGGTATAAGTCATGCAGGCCTATATAATGTATAGAAGTAGCTGTAGTAACTCCTCCATTGCCGGTCCCCAGCCCGGATGAGAGAGGAGTGTACACACGATTATATATAAATACTTACTCATTACAGGTTAATTAAAGCTTGCTATGAAACTATGTTCTCCTCTCAAAACCGGCGTATCGAGAGAAGATGATGTCTGTATTGAACCAAGTTCTTTTACAGTAAAGAGCCGTAAGGTAGAAGAACCAACGTTTTTTTAAAAGAGTCACGTTACCTGAGGGAGGGGCATCTTTGCCGTGTCGTTACGTTGATGAGTACACGCCGTACCGAGCAGTTCCAAAGACAGACTTAGGGGATGTAAGGTTCAAGATAACTTGCAATGACAGTACCTATACCTCATTGGAAGGGGAGAATCTTCTTTGTGTGACTGTCAACAACAGTCAGGAGAAATAAACCATATGTTCTTTCAATGTCAACTACACAAACAATCCCTAGACCAAATAATACACGAGATCAGCCAAAAACTAGGATTTGGACCCTGGAAGATTCCAGACATACCAGTTGAAAATGAAATCCAGATAGGAAAACCCTTATATATATATACACATGAAGATTTGTAAAATGTAATTTAAAAAAATACACAGTCCGACTCTCAATATACTTTGAAATTACAGTGATAATTGTTTCACACACCAAAAACGAAAGAAGGATCGATATAGCAACGGGAAGAAGCAGAAGAAGAAGAAGAAGAAGAAGAAGAAGAAGAAGAAGGAGCAGGAGGAGGAGAAGAAGAAGAAGAAGAAGGAGAAGAAGAAGAAGAAGAAGAAGAAGAAGAAGTGGCTGTGATAAAAGTGTTCAAAATTGATTTCCAGCGCCACAATCCCAGTAATTAACGTGTAAATATTCGTTACGAGTCCGTTGGAAGTGGCTGTTGGAAACTCTAGATTGACCCTATTTTTTGTCCGCCTGGCAGCAATAAAATTGCAGATTTGGCTTTTGCCTTTTTAGAATTAGACCAATTTCCCATCACAGAAATATTAATAATACATTAGATAATAGATAGCACAGTACACACCTTGTTTTTACTAACCTAATGAAGAAATATACACTATATACACTGTTAGCCTACATTTGAGGTGAGTGTAACCTAACCTATATTCCTAAAAATTATTTACTCTGTACGTACTATACACACTGCCTGTGAACTATTCACACTATGCCTACTAAATATATTGCCTCTCAACTATTTATCCTATCATTGTATTTATACTAAAACGGTTTAAAATTATAATTTACAACATATACAATATCATAAAGCCGTATTGCGCAAAACAATAACAAATAATTATCGCGCCAACAACACCAAAACAAACCACAAACTCATTTGTTTCAACTTCTCACACAGATGTAGATACTGTACTGTAGCGTTTTCAGGATAGGCAACACTTGAAAACTAATACAGCAAAAGACTATGGCACTGACGTGAGACCACAGTCTTGTGACTGAGACCCTAGATCATATATAAAACAGATTGATCAAGCTCATATTAAATTTAGACGCAACTGGAAAATAACGGACGCTATGCGTCGCTAGTGTCGAGAAATGAGCTTGCAATAACCAACACTAGATGGCAGAGTACCTGAAAGTACATAGAGTAATACGACTGTGGCACGACTTTTTTACGTCATGCCACCTCCAAATTTCTTTCTCATTGTAATGTGAGGTTATGTTACTTTGATGTGTTGCTAAATTGTAGCCTACAGAAGTTTGTTTTACCCAAATTCATCAACACACATAGATGATATTGGCAATGGTAAAGTTTAGCGGTCCCTGCTTAGGTCGTTCTTGCACGCATGAAAATAACAATGGAATTTACACTCTTTGGACAGGAAGTACTACGTGACTCAAAAGGATGACGGATATAACAGAAGGCTAACGGTTTCATTTATGGAATTATGGACGTAGTTTACGAAGGCTACACCAGAGTCGCATTCGCGGTATATGTCTGCAGTTTGAACCCAGTGAGGGCAATATTTGCTCGATCCCCACATGAAATTATTATTTTTGGGTACAGCAGAGTCGCTTTCGCATTGAAAATAATACATATTTGATAATATACACAATTAGAACTAAAAACGAGATATGATAGTATATTACCAAAAATTATACCGTATATTTTCATTACTGTTACAGTACCTAATATTATAATTAAATGAAATGAAGCATGCTTCATTACGAAATTCTTGCACATTCATTTATGCATGAATCAATAATTTTCAGTTGCATCGCACGTATATTTTGATGTTTTAAAATTATAGGTTATGTTTACTCTATCACTACTTTATTTCTACATTCACAATTATGCAATTATAATTAAGCATAACGTTACAAAGGCAATTTGTCTACACATCAATTGCATTTATTCGTTTCATACAGTACTTCAATCTGAAGTCTGATTAGTTAAATATGTTACTGGGACTAAACTAGCGCACATATTCTTTGCATATACGAATTAGTTTGGTTAATTTAGACTTTTATTATGCCTTGTTTATATGATCAAATGCATTTCCACAAAAAAATAAATTGAACGGTTTTCACTTCCGAAATCACAAGAACTACCTCAGCGCTAGTAGTCAGTGACGTATGCAAGGAAGGGAACAGGAACTGGCCACCCTACCCCCATTATTTCTTGGCTTAGTTGCTATATGAGTGATGCTTTATTGGTCTTCGGACACTTGACTAAATGACAGCTGTATTTCAATAAGGCGACCTCAAAGCAACCAGATTTACAAGGTTATGTTGTCATGTCGAATGTGAATGTGATAGCACAATTATTCAAATTACAGACCACTGTATTAATATATGTATAAATATATTGCTGAATATTTTTTTTACAGCGAAAGAAAGCATTTGTGTTGAGAAATCTTCACATATAGGCTACTAGTTATGGACACTGATAAAGCATTTCTGGAAAATATCAGGAATGCTTAATGTACTCAGTTCAAATTAAGAACCAGTTATATAATATAACCATTTCTGTCTAATTTTGATGTTCTTCAATGCCCCGTCATTCCATAACTACGTTATGATACCATATAGGAATTATAGGTTATGTTTACTGTATTTACCTCATATTTCTATATGAGCAATTATACATCATAATTAAGCATAATGTCACGTATGATACTCCGCACTTTCAATTGTATTTTAATTAACTTATTTATTATGATACTGAGTTGTATTCAATTGTATTTATCGACTATCTACGAAGGGAAATAATATACGGTAGGCCTAACTTAAAATGTTAATGCAAACAGGTTATTTTATTTTATTGGGTTATTTTACGACGCTGTATCAACATCTAGGTTATTTAGCGTCTGAATGAAATGAAGGTGATAATGCCGGTGAAATGAGTCCGGGGTCCAGCATCGAAAGTTACCCAGCATTTGCTCGTATTGGGTTGAGGGAAAACCCCGAAAAAAACCTCAACCAGGTAATTTGCCCCGACCGGGATTCGAACCCGGGCCACCTGGTTTCGCGGTCAGACGCGCTGACCGTTACTCCACAGGTGTGGACCAAACAGGTTATGTTAACATGCAGATTTCTCTTCACATTAAAATTAACACAGTTTTATAATTATACCTGCAACATATTATGCAACAAATAAATGGAACTTATGCACACTTTACACTAAATAAACATTTTAATTTTATTATTTATTTATTTCTTACTATACTGGGTTGTATTGAATTATATTTATCTACTAGCTACCAGAGGACGTAAACTAATATCATAGAAGGGACTGTGGTGAATTTTCTACCTACAATTAAAGAAGGTAAATGTACTAAATTAAAATAAACTCTCACTTTGAGAAAGGAACATAGGTTAAGCGTGTTTGAGAATAAGGTTCTTAGGAAAATATTTGGGGCTAAGAGGGATGAAGTTACAGGAGAATGGAGAAAGTTACACAACGCAGAACTGCACGCATTGTATTCTTCACCTCACATAATTAGAGACATTAAATACAGACGTTTGAGATGGGCAGGGCATGTAGCACGTATGGGCGAATCCAGAAATGCATATAGAATGTTAGTTGGGAGACCAGAGGGGAAACAACTTTTGGGGAGGCCGAGATGTAGATGGGAGGATAATATTAAAATGCTTTTGAGGGAGGTAGGATATGATGATAGAAACTGGATTAATCTTGCACAGGATAGGGACCAATGGCGGGCTTATGTGTGGCAGCAATGAACCTGCGGGTTCCTTAAGGTAAGGCTAAGTTGTTCCTGTTTTGGTTTTGATTTCTCTTTTCGGCTGAAATGCCATCAATTTAAAGTAAATCAACTATAGTGAATATGATTAATGAATCAAAGGATATTTTATTCGGTGCTTTTTAAAGCATATTAGCAAAAATGGTAAAGTAAACCAATGAACAAAAATGTTTGTAATGTTTGAGGCTATGGAACTGATACCTCAGAACAAAGATTATGCATACGTTAAGAAAGAAACTTTGACAAGTGCAAATTCAAGTTCACAGTTAGTATCATAATATGAACATATTATGTAGCCAGTGGGTCTACTGCCAACATGAATGCCACTTAATATGACTTGATGAAAATTCGCTATTTTTTTTTTCAGCTTTACATTTGATCTATTCATAAACTAGTGTAGCTTTATATTTAATTTGTAGGCTAAAGTTGACAGTGTCAGAAGAAGTGGCAGTGGAGGAGGGAAGCCAGCAAAAATTACTGCAGTTGATGAATTGGTATTAGATTATTAAGAAAAAATTCTGCAAGTGTTGCTGGTCTAGGACAGGAAGACCTGATGGCATTGGAAAATATGCCAAATAATCAACATTCCAATTTGTAGAGCAACTTGTATTTGAAGCTTTCCTCATAATGCATGACTTCTATTTGTTTGTCTTGTTATGGCAGGTCCCACTATATTTAACAACTCTTCAAGTTTTTCAGCACTTTACCTAATCTGTTCATTATATTTAAACAGTGCTCCCATAATGGAATAATTGTTCTTTCTGGATATAGTTTTAGCTCTTCTCACAACAACTTCATCACTTGAATCCCAACCAGTAAACCACATATTAAAAAAATAACTACAATATTTTGTTTTGATTATCTGAGAAAGGTTGTCACTGGTAACTGATAATATAGAAATCATCCAATCTTTAGTCTTGTAGCAATATTCCTGTTGAATATTAGTATAATCAACTAAATCAGCATTTTAAGAAACAGAATCACTTATGAACTGGTGAAATCGAACAATATTACTAGTCTGTGAACTGGTAACTACTACTTTACCCTTGTAGTTTCTAGAAACACAGACCTTGTAAAAATTTTATTTAATAAATTAATATTACTACTGTGCAGACTAATATTATTACGGTAGTCCATGAGTTTCGAGAAACAGGCCCCTGGTCTAGATCGAGAAGGCATTGATATCAGTCTTCAGTTTGAACCCAGTCAGGGCTATATTTCCCTAGTTCGATCCCAGACATTTAATTATTATTTGAAGGGCTCACAACCAGAGCTGACCAAGTCCACCCGTGATCAGTTTGTGGAGTAATACAATCTCGGATGAAGAAAACTTAGATTTATCCATTGCTATAACAAACAAAGTCCATAACTCATTTGTTACTCCACAGAGGACAGCATTTCCTAAAGAAGGTGAATGAAGACTCAATATCTCAGAACTATTCGAGATGAACTTGGTCCACTCTGGTTGTGAACCCCTATGTAGGTATAATGAAATCGCTGGAAAAATGTATAGAAAATGAACCTCTCACTTTATATGTCAGTACACAGTTGGAACCCACTGACGGCTATATTTCCTCAGTTCGAGTCCCGAAATTTAATTATCCTTTATTCTAGGTATAATACAATTGCTTGAAAAAAAAGTATGCACATTACCCTCTCACTTTAAACGTCAGTCCACAGTTTGAACCCAGTGACGGCTGTATTTCTTTGAGTTCGAGCACCAAAAATTAATTATTGTTTTATTATAGATATAATACAATTGCTGGAAAAGCCTAAAGAAAAAGTATACAAAATTACTCTCTCACTTTAGACATCAGTCTACAGTTTCTACCGAGGGCGGTTATATATTCTCAGTTCGAGACCCGAAATTTAATTAAATTTATTACTTTATTAATTTTGGCAACAGCTTTGCTTATTAATTTAAAATGGCTGTGTTATTACATTATTGTGTATACACGTTTTTAGATTTTTACAGCAATTGAATTATACCCCCAATAAAAGTAATTAATTTTCGGTGCCCGAACTCGGAAAATATAGCCGTCACTTGGTTCAAACTGTAAACTGAGATTTAAAGGGAGAAGTTCATTCTGTATACACTTTATTTAGATTTTTAGAGCAATTGTATTATATCTATAATAAAGAATAATTTAATTTCGGGGTTCGAACCGTCGACTGACATTTAAAAGAGAGGTTAAAGTGACAGACGTTCATTGTGTAAATATATTCATAGACAATTAATATAATTGCGCTTTTTATATACCTATAATAAAGAATAATTTCATTTCGGGGTTCGAACCGTCGACTGACATTTAAAGGAGAGGTTAAAGTGACATACGTTCATTGTGTAAATATATTCATAGACAATTAATATAATTGCGCTTTTTATATACCTATAATAAAGAATAATTTCATTTCGGGGTTCGAACCGTCGACTGACATTTAAAGGAGAGGTTAAAGTGACATACGTTCATTGTGTAAATATAATCATAGACAAATTAATATAATTGCGCTTTTTACGCCACTCTAGTGTCGGCTTCGTAAACTACGCCGTCAATTGCATACATAAAACCGTCAGACTTATTTTATTATGGCAGTGCTTTTGAATCCCGTTGTACTTGCATGCGTGCAATAACGACCTATGCAGGGACCGCTAAACTTAACCATTGCCATAATATGGAACAAGGAGGCGTTTGTAGCACTATAAATTGTAAGAAAAATAGTTTAGAGTTATCCTTCTTCTGAAAGATCCAGTAAGTTGAGTTTATAAAATATAACATATATTTTATGAAAATAATATATAAACCTTATGTATTTCATATTTAAATAGTGGAAGTGTGCCGTTTTATTTCGGCACACTACTTTTTTTATTTTCTTTTCCTTTCTTTCTTTCCTTTCTGTTCTTATTAACAAATTAATACTCATTAGTTTTTGTTTCTCAAGTTAAGTTTTACAACATAGCCTACATGGCAGTTGATGTTACATAACCTCTTATTCAAATTCTACTAAATACTTACCTCACATTTATTTGAGACAAAATTATCCCGATGCATCTCCCTGATATATTTCCAGCGTAAATCTTGATCCTTAGGGAATAAAAATACATTGATTGACAAAATTATCCTGATGCATCACCCTGATATATTTCCGGCGTAAATCTTCATCCTTAGGGAATAAAAATACACTCACTTTCGAACCAGTTAAATAATTGCCATTACAGGCAGGTACGCAACATTTACGTGGCCCATTATTTGGTATATTCACATGTAAATATACAAAAAGTACATAAACAGAATTCCTTATTTCCATATTCGCAATTATGCATTATAATTAAGCATAACGCTACGTATAACTTATAAATGCAATCTGTCTACACTTCAATTGTATTTATTCGTTTCAGACGGTACTCCAGTCTGAATTCTGATTAGTTTAATATGTTACTAGGGCTAAACTAGCGCTGAGGTAGTTCCCTTCGTATCCATACATCTTGCATATACAAATTAGTTCGGTTCGTTCAGGATTTTAATATGCCTTGCTTATAGGATCAAATGCATCTCCATAAAAAATAAATTCAACTGTTTTCAGTTCAGAAATTACCGGAGCTATACCTCAGCGCTACTAAGTAATATAACGTATGTACATTTCATAGGAGGGACTGTGGTGAATTTTCTACCTATAAGTAAGGACGGTAACCGTGTTCTGAAGTTTATCCTAAAAATATATTCTTCTTTATTAAATCTCAAAACCGTTTTCGTTCTCAACTTAAGCCTAAAATGTTGACGCAGATAGGTTATGTTAACATGGTAAATTCTCTTCACATAAAAATAACGCAGTTTTATTTATTATTCCTGCCACATTATGCAACACATAAATGGAACTTTTGCACATATTACATTGAATAAAAATGTAATTGTATTATTTATTTGTTCCCTACTATACTGGGTTGTAATGAATTGTATTTATCTAACCTACCAGATTAACACACAACTGTACATACACTAATTTCATAGGAGGGACTGTGGTAAATTTTAAACCTACAAGTAAGGAAGGTAGATGTGCTAAATTATTCTTCTTTATTAAATCTCAAAATAGCTTCCATTCCAAACTTAAAATGTTGATGCAACCAGGTTATGTTACCATGTAAAACTCCGTTCACATTAAAATAACACAGTTTTGTAATTATTTCTGCAACATATTATGCAATAAGAAGTGTGAAGGGGTCTTATACACACATTACACTAAATAAAATTGAGCGCCGACACGCTATAAAGTATTATATTGCACTCAGCTCCATATACTCAAATAGAAAAGCCCGACTCATCGAGTGACGTCACACAACCTGCATTACGGCCTGGTCTAGATCACGAAGGCAGTGACTGAGCCTTATATGTGTCTCCATGTTAAAAAATGTAATTCCCCATACTCCCAGACTTGTACAGTTCAGGAAGATCTTAGTTAACCACATCTAAAAGCATGAGAAAGCAATCGCAGTAATATGAGTAATTTTGAAAAGAAGATGATAAAAATGGGTACAACAAAAGTATTGTATTTATTATTTTTTTTTATTTTAAGTGATTAAAATAAGAGGCGTAATCTCTGTGTGTATTTTTATATGGAAACCTATTTTAATCTCACGACATTGTCGTTCTGTGGTCTCTTGCTATTTTTATTGCATTGAAAATTAATATCTTTATCTTTTCCTTTAGGTTTTCATAGAAGAAGGTTCTCCAGTGAGACAGAAGATTGCAGAAGATCCAGATTATGAGAGTTCACGATCTGAAAAGAAAATAAAAATAGATGACAGGCGACCAGAGAAGATGACGAAAGCTTGAAACTAATTTCTAACAACTCTAGGTGAACATTGTGATCTGCATCTTTTTCGCATAATAATAATAATAATAATAATAATAATAATAATAATAATATATACCAGGTTTTATTTATATGGTTGTTACATGAATTTAAATATTTTTCCAGTATGTTCTTACATAATAATGTAAATAAAATGAAAACACCAATGCGTGGAAGTAAAAAATCTCTTCCTTTCCAGTGAATTAAAAATAACTAACATTATATTATTTAGAAGATGTTAATATATTTATTTCGTCAGTATTATAATAATACAGTGAGTTAGTTGGGGACGCTCAGGTTTCCATCTGAAGCCGACTCGGCTATCAATGTGTTGGTTACCGCGAAGAACACCATTTTCACCAATCTCGTCTAATTTCTCTTCCAACAAAACACTGCATTCTCTTTTCGGTTTTTCATTGTTTAACGAATCTGTCTGCATGATATTGTATTGGCAGCTGGAACAGGGCGGATGCACTATTCCCGGTGATCATGCCATTTCCTTAAGAGCGACGATTTCACTTTATCTTGATAGAATGTGAGCCTTGTACTGTGTTGAAAGTTGTAAGTTAAGTGCTCTGTGCAGGCTACTGTTGTGATGACTTATTCATTACGTTAGGGCTGTCAAAGTGCCTGCACTGCATGCTCATACTAGAAGCAGTACAACTTTCACCACCAACTTACTTCTTACAACACAACTAAAGCTTGCGTGCACCGAGAATGCGGACGCACTATTCCTGGTGATCATGCCATTTCTAGGGGGCACGGCTCCTGCAAACCAAGCGTTCCCAACTAACCTCACTGTATATAAAATGGGTAAAACCAATTTTATTAAATTGTTGTACAGTGGGTGATCAAATTATTAGGGACACTTGGTAAAAGTAGGAATTTCATCTTTAAATTCACATAAAACACAAGTAATTTGGATTTTCTTAAGTGGAAAAGCTTTATTACTCTAAATAGTGTTTTATAAACAATATTATTACATATTTAATTGTGTAATAATGAATATGGAATGAAATAAACAAGAAAACTAATATTTTGTCACACATCCTTTTGCAGCAATTACAGCATTAACTCTATTTGGCATACTAGAAATGCATTGGATACAATAATTATCTTTTAATTTCTTGGCCGTGATACCACACATTGATCAGTTTTCTACTAAAGATTGTTTATTTGTAATAATTTCTGAATGAATTTGCCTCTTCATTAGCTCCCAAATATTTTCCATCGGATTAAGGTCCGGAGAGTTACCAGGCCAATCCAGAACCTTAATTTTGTTATCAGACAGGAATTTTGTCACCTTATTTGCCTTGTGACAGGGCACAGAGTCGTGCATGAACACAAAATCACCATCAGGAAACCGTTCACGGACTTGTTGAAGAAGCTGTTCCTTCAGAATCTTTATGTATTGATATTGTCTAATCATTCCTTGAACAAAATACACACGACCATGACCACTAATCACAGACCACACCATGAGGCTTAGAGGATGTTTAACTGTCTTCATAATACAGTCATTTTTGTACTTTTCACCTTTACGTCTTCTAACGAACACAGATTTGTCAGCAAGTATCTGTATGGTAGATTCATCTGAAAAACACACCTGAAAAAAGAAATAAACAGTAGGCCTACTTAAAACACATTTGCACAAAGTAAAATTGTGACTAACAAAGAAATCATGTGAATGACAAACAACTCACTTTTTCCAATCATCCACAGTCCAAAATTGATGCTGCTTTGCCCAAGAGAGACGCTTCTTCACCATGTATGGTTTCAGGAATGGTTTCTTGGTTGGAGTGCGACATGAAAACCCTAACTCTTTGATCCTCCGACGGGTTTTCACAGAAGATATCTTGATTCCAGCATCTCTCATTGGCGTCTTTGTATGTATAAAACTGTTAAACATCCTCTAAGCCTCATGGTGTGGTCTGTAATTAGTGATCATGGAACTGGTCGTCTGTATTTTGTTCAAGGAATGATGAGACAATATCAATACATAAAGGTTCTGAAGGAACGGCTTCTTTCACAAGTCCATGAATGGTTTCCAGATGGTTATTTTGTGTTCATCCACACCTCTGCGCCCTGTCACAAGGCAAATAAGGTGACAAAATTGCTGTCTGATAACACAATTAGGGTTCTGGATTGGCCTGGTAACTCTCTGGGCCTTAATCCAATTGAAAATATTTGGGAGCTAATGAAGAGGCAAATTCATTCACAAATTATTACAAATGAATAATCTTTAAAAGAAAAACTGATCAATGTGTGGTATCACGGCCAGGAAATTAAAGACAATTGTATCCAATGCATTTCTAATATGCCAAATAGAGTTAATGCTGTAATTGCTGCAAAGGGATGTGTGACTAAATATTAGTTTTCTTGTTTATTTCATTCCATATTCATTATTACACAATTAAATATGTAATAATATTGTTTATAAAACACTATTTAGAGTAATAAAGCTTTTCCAGTTAAGAAAATCCAAATTACTTGTGTTTTATGTGAATTTGAAGACGAAATTCCTACTTTTACTAAGTGTCCCTAATAATTTGATCACCCACTGTAAATGTAATTTTAAATATACGGGTCTACCAGTAGAATAGTTTATAGGCCTAATTAAAATTTCTTACAAGAAATAATTCCTAAAAGCTGTAAAGGTTCAGGCCTACTTTTTTGGTGCCTACGTATTTAAAGAAATGTACCTACACTAATAAAATAGTGCGTGTGAAGTCTTAAAATGTTATTTTAAAATGTACCTTTTATATACTTTAATAATGAGATTAATACAGAAATAATTTTTAAGGGTACCCTTTTTCATGAAAATATCGTGTGATACAAAAGTCATTTGCCAAATGGAGAAAAGAATATTATTTTTAAATGACAGATGTATGCATACAAATTATTTTCTTTGGAACTAATCTCTTACGAGGGAACATCCCTCAATGTTAAGAAAACTTTTAAACATTTCGTACACCATTTGAATGAGCATCCTGAAAAGTGTTGGAATTTTTAATATTACATCCTGTGATGCACATAATTATAGATGAATGAGAGGGTGTTCAAGAGGCGTGGGTGGGGATATGCAATGACCAATTGCAGCGCGATCGGTTTTCTGAAATTTCAATTAGTAACGTGGTTGTATTTATTTGTTTGTGTGTTGAAATGTCTTTGTAGTGTGTTTTCTGTTCTGTATGCTATGTTGTATTTCTGTTTTCTGATTGAGGATGCGATCTTGTGTGTGTTTTTGTTTTCGTATGTTAGTGTGATGTATTTCTTGTGCTTGTGTTGAGTTTTTGTTTTGTCTTTCTTATGATGTTGTCTATTATGTTTCGGTTGTAACCATTTTCTTGTGCTATGTATTTGATAGTGTTCACTTCTTCATTGTTGTTGGCTCATGGGCATGTGTACCATTGTCCTGAATGCAGCATGTTTGTGTTGTGTGGGGTGATTAGAGGTATTGTGTATGTGTGTGGTGGTGGTTGGTTTTCTGTATATTTTGAAGGTGTCTAGGAAATTTATGGAGTTATTGTTTTCAAGTTCCAGTGTGTATTGGAGTTTTGGGTGTATTTTGTTTATATATTGGTGTAGTTTGTGTATTTGTCGTTTGTTTCCTTTGTATAGTATGAGTAGCCTATGTCGTCTATGTATCTGTGCCAGTATATTATGTTGTCTGCATATTTGTTGTGTTCATTGTTGAGTATGTATGTTTGTTCTAGGTTGTGTAAAAATATCTCTGCTAGTATGCTAGATATGGGTGATCCCATTGGCAATCCTTCTGTTTGGGTGTAGTATTTGTTGTTGTGTGTGAAATAGTTTTGCTTTATTATGATGTCTGTGATTTGGATGATTTCTTGTGGTGTATTGTTGTCTATGAGCATTTGTTTTAGTATCTGTAATGTGTCTTGTATCGGTATGTTAGTGTATAAGTTAGTGATATCGAAAGATGCTAGTGTTGCACTGTGTGGAATGTGTTGTTGTTCTGTTTTATTAACTAGGTCTATAGTGTTTTTTATTGTTGTCTGTTTTCTGAATTTTATGTTGTTTCTGATGATTTTGTCCATGTGTGTGACTAGTTTGTGTGCTGGTGCCTGTTTGTAGTTGATTAGAGGTCTGATTGGTATGTTATCTTTATGTATCTTGGGTAGTGCATTGAGTTTAGGTGCTGCTGGTTTGATGGGTTTGAGTTGTTGTTTCATATTGTGCGGTATTACGTGTTTGCTTTTGTTGATTGTGCTTTTTACAGTGTTGTGGTATTGTGTGGTGGGATCTTTTTCAAGTTCTGTGATGTTATTTTGTTTAAAGTATGTTTCTACATAACAAAATAGCAACAAATTCTGTTTCAAAAAGCAACAGATATTGGTTTTTGTAAAACAAAAATTCTTAATTTCGAGGAGTACAAGCAAGGACTGAGAAATTACTTTCAGGAATTTTGGGAATGCATGGATGATTTTTCTGCTGAAAATTATCCTCAATTTGAAAGATCATGGCTGGATGCAATCCCTGGAGAGGATAAGAAAATTGTGTATAGACTATTGTTCAATGAAATTCTGTACATTATCAGAATTGATATTATTCAAAAGTTTTCTGAAAATTCCAGATTGGAACTTTTTAGTTGCTTGATCATACACAATTTACCACCTTTGCGAATTCTCTCCCTGAAGAAATACTGTTAAATGTAAAAGAAAACTATGAAGCTTATTTTGATTTACTGTATTATCAACAGCATAGTCAGTCTCGTTCTATACACTTTCGTGTTTTATGTAAACACGGCCAGGCTTCGGCCCGGTAAATATCCTTACAACTTATGCTACAAGGAAATTATAAAGAAAATTTGAAAATTCAACTCAAACATTCATCAATAAGTGGCTATTTTCCAGGAACGCAACTCCCGCATATAACGAAAGCAGACTACTGTATTTTAATCATTTAAAAAATCGCATCCCTATGTCAAAATGTCACTCAACGCCATTGAATAATTGTTTATAATACACTAGAATCACGTCATAGTTCATAGGTACAAATACACTTTTACACACGACTAACCGTAAACAATTTTTAAGTACACTTTTGCTGGTATAATTTGTTCTGAGACTTGTAAGAATGCGTGGTACAATTATGTCCCTGGTTCTGAATTTGCATTAGATATTTTTTAAATTCGTACACGAGAAGAATTAAGTATTTTCAGATGTGGGGTCAGTTGAATAGGCCTATCTGGTATGTTCACTGGAAGCACTCATCTTAAGCTTTTCGCACGGTTCTTCCATGCTTTTCTAAATTAAAGAGATTAAAACAGAAAGAATTAAAGAATTGAACTGATGAAATTTAGTGTCCATTGCAATAGACGAGGCCCCAACTATGGTAGTGGAAACATGTTTCGTTGGTACAGTGTTGGCATGTTTACAGGAGATGGGTATGCATGAAAGTTTGTAACTAAATGTCTTTGCGTGCGAAAATACTGAATAGGAACATATTTTAGACTTAATAGTAAAGGAAATCTAAGGCACTCAAGCACCGTGAGTTTCATACTCACTGGTGCGTTGGACATTGTGCTCTGTCACATATTCTACGACACAGTACATGAGGATAGGCCACCAAAGGGAAAACTGAGGGAATTCGATCCGGCATCGAAACTGGAATCCGGTGTGGCTTAGTGGATAATGCGTCAACATATAGAGCTGAAAACCCGGGTTCGAGTCCCGGTGCCAGAGAGAATTTTTCTCTGTTCTATCCATCCTTCATCACATGGTAACGCAGAATTCCTGCACGGAAATATCATATGTACTTCAGTACATCATAATAATATGATATGCTTAAGTAATCAATGATCCAAGACGGCGCTCATCCTGTCGGATCCCGGCCACTTAGTTACACGTAATGAGTGCACCTCTGTACATAACATAGTACATTGTGCCACTGTCACATATTCTGTGCCACAGTACACGAGGATAGGCCACCAAAAGGAAAACTGAGAGGTAGAACTTAAACTGAGGGGATTCGATCCAGCATCGGAATTGGAACCCTGTGTAGCTTACAGCACTTAGAGCTGAAAACCAGGGTTCGAGTTCTGGTGCCGGAGAGAAATTTTCTCTGTTCTATTCATCCTTCATAAAATTATGTACTTATTTATTGAGAGCAGATGTTAAAGAAGCTTGTACGGACAAACATTAAAAAAAAAACTTTCAAAATCTAAGTATCAGAAAGTTCATGAGTTTGGTTCCAAAGTGTTTGGCTCCACTTCTCTGTGTAAACAACTTTATTTTTTTCTTTAATTAAATTTGTCAAAATATCAGATCGAAGGTCCTGCTTAAGCAATGACCACTTGTTGACAGTAGGCCTATTAAGTATTTCACTCACAGACACAGAACCCGTTTTCAAGAAGTCTGTGGACTGCAAGTAATAGGAGGTTTTGTTATCGCTGTAAAAAACTAGATATTTGTAATATAATTAAAGTTGTTTTATAGTTACCTCCATTTATATAGGGAGTTAAAAAATCATTCAATACTTCGAGATAAGAATTAGTATTCATCTGAAACAAGAAAAAAAGAATTCTAATAATGATGGCTTCTAAAGTTAATATCTTCCGAGATATTAGTACTTGTTCACCAACATCATAAGAGATATTCAATGTGACTTGAAACTATGCTAATAATAAAACTGTAACCGAAATGTTTCTGGTAATTTTCTCTTTTGCAAAAATAATTGTTGTTAACATGTATAACCAACTATTGTGAGAACAAAAATAGCATTTTTGAAATTTTTGTTTGTATATCTGTCTGTTTGGCTGTCTGTGTGCTTGTTACCTTTCACGCAATAATGGCTGACCCGATGTCTATGAAAATTGGTATGAATGATAAGTTAGTTCCCACTCAGATTTTAGCTATATGAACATGGGTGAGCAACTCGTGCTCTCAAACTGTCAACACAATCTCAGTCAGGCAGAACGAACTCTGTTCTATCTATACCAGTAGTGTCTTTATGCGGGTCTTGTAAGACGTAAGTTCTCTCAAGTCTGCAGTAAGCGGCGGCTCGTTATGAGTGAAACAGTATAATCCGATCAGATCGTTTCCTTTTATTGACAAGTGGGGAAAAAAATACTTTTTGTTAAAAAGGAAGGTAAGTTACATATATATATATTTTTTAAAATTTTATTGGTTATTTTACGATGTTGTATCAACATCTAGGTTATTTAGCGTCGAATAAAATGAAGGTGATAATGCCGGTGAAATGAGTCCGGGATCCAGCACCGAAAGTTACCCAGCATTTACTCGTGTTGGGTTGAGGGAAAACCCCGGAAAAAAACCTCAACCAGGTAACTTGCCCCGACCGAGATTCGAACCCGGACCACCTGGATTTGCGGCCAGACGCGCTGACCGTTACTCCACAGGTGTGTGTATATATATATATATATATATATATATATATATATATATACACAGGGACATCACTTTATTTTTATCAACATTTTTAACATTAACCTGGCTATACTCGGAAACAGTGTTACCCCCTTCCATTACAGGAGTTTGGTGTTACTAGTGCAAAATGTAAACAATTCATTTTACTAGCTATAGGAGGAGAGAAAAGTGGTGTATCCATTTATGTTACAGGGAAATACGATACAGTGAAACCTGTTCAAATCGGAACCTGAATAATCCGGGATCCTGTCTATTTCGGAACAATTTATTGGTCCCGACGAAATTTGTATGTATTATGTGTAATTTTTCCTGAATAAAACGGAAACTGTCTGCTACTGTTCAAAACGGAAAAAATATTTTGGACACACACTATATTTTGTAACTGTATTTTGAAACAGCGTGTAATTTCAAGGAATATACGAAATATGTAGGTCACTAAGATAAAAACCAGTTTTCTTTGCAAAATTCTAGAGGGTACGAGGGTGTGTTGGCCTGTCGGTCATAAATTTTATTACCCTGTTGACTAGGCAGATGAGTCCCTTCAAAGATTTTCAATGCTTCACACCCGTATACTGTCGTAGCTAAACAGAGCGCAAGTGTAGTGATTTCCTGGTAAAAAAAAAAGTTGCATAAAATGTGGCATTAACATTAAGTGATGAAGTGAAAGTTATCGAGATAAAGGAAAATTAGAAACAAAGTATGTGAAATAATATTGAAGTACAGTTGTGGAAAACCCAGGTGTGACACTTTAAAAAATAAAGATCATAATGAGTGAGTGGCGTGCAGCCAATATTGGTGACACAAAAGGAACCAGAAAGCAACTGTTTATGTGAAAATAAATGAACTGTTGTGGGAGTGGGTTCTTCATGACCTTTTAAGGGGACACTCAACTATATTTTGGAACTTTTTTCCTATTTGACCAATCTTTTTCAAATTTAGAGAAAAAGTTTAATATACACATGGAAAGTAACATGCAAAATCTCAGCTCATTAGATCCAATACTTTTCAAAATAAAAAATATTTCAATTTTTAATCCATCATTAATTGAAATATCACTTTTAATTATCATTTTTTATTTTTTGGCTTCGTGCATTTGACTGTGACTTCTCAATGAATAGGGGAAGAATTCTGCGTATTGATTTAGTTCTGTCACGTAAATTAGTGTAGAAATTTAATTTTTCATTTCTATGACACTTTTTCTACAATTTTTAAGTTGAGTGTCCCTTTAAAGAATAAGCCAATTTCTGGATCTGTTCTGCAAAGCAAGCTATTGAACTGGGAAAGAAATTAAATAAACCAGAATTCAAGGCTTCTAATAGATGGCTTCTAGTCCAATCAATTAATAATGTGCAGTGATATGCAGTACAGTATTAGAATATAGTGTTAGATATTAAATAGAATGAGATTAGTAAACTTTAGTAATGTTTAATGACTAATGAGTGAGTTACGATAATATTTATACAGAAAATGAGATTTTAATCAAGATGATTCACCAACATAATAAGCGACAGAAAGCTGATTTAATGTGATGAGTGTTAATGGAATATTTTGTACTTCTTGCAGTTTGCGGCATGCCATTTTGTTTTTCATGTATATGAATGACAAAACATTCCATTTTAATGTCACACCTGAATAATACGGAAACCTGTCCACAACGGAAAAAAAATTAGGACCATGTCACTTCCGTCTTGAACAGGTTTCACTGTATTAGGATTTTCAGTTTGATCATTACTTTTACGGTATTTTATCAAAATACAGTATAGTAGTAACATTTTTTTTTTTTTTCACAAACTCAACTCTTCAAGGGGTTTTATTCATTATATAATGGCTACTTTATTCAGCATATTACCGTACTTTCGGTAACTCTAATCTTCACTTCAAAGTTATTCAGTCATGCTACAAACCGTACCTGTGAGAAATAAGCAGGTCCCGGTATTTACAGAGATCGCGAAAATCACGACATAATAGATATACAATAGATTTTTACTAATCTTTACGAATTAAGTGATTCTGATTAATAATATGCGGATAAAACAATCGCGAAATGGAGTTCTAATAGTGAAATATGGACACATTCACGAATTATTATAGTGTCGTTTTATAGCGAATTTCATATTCTGAGTTCTTTTTTCGGACTTTTTTTATTTGAATTTGTTGCACATTCAAGTAGGCTACATTACATGATATTCCTGGTGTTCTCATTACATTAGTGAACTCAAAAGACCGAGAATTCAACATTTCACTAATAATTTGAAAGTATTAATTTGAGGGCTACAAGTTTTTTTTTTTTTTTTTCGTTTTTAATTAATATGTGTTAAATACAGTCTCAATCCAATAAATATTGTCTATTGGCCATACCGCACCTTTACCAGAATCCAATGAACCTTTAATGTTATTTATTTGGAAAGTAATATTCATACTGAGTTAATATTCAAATTTCAAGAAATTGTATTTTCCAAAATTTCCATTAATAACCAACAAAAGTACAAATCAATCTCCAACAATCTCCGCCGACACCAATATTAAAAAACACAAATGATAAAGTTAATCTCCATAAATACCTGCCCCTGGAAATAAGCTTCAATAATATAAGCTCTTCCTTCTATGGAAAACGCAACCATATTTCTGAAACACACTATACTCTATACTCTTTACTTCAATGCTAGCAGACTTGGACTGCAACAGCGGCCGTAAGTTTGTGTGGCTGACAGGAGCAAGAACATTACTGCAAGGGGTGGGAGTCAAGTACATTCAGAAACGCAGGTACAATAAAAATGCAAGTAAAAATAAAATGATGTCCCAGTATATACACACACATCGGGTGTTTCAGACCACCCGTATCAGCCTTTTTTCTCTAAAACTGTATGATACTGGTTCATAAAAAAATTTTGATAACCAAAACCTATGTAAAGAATCGATTGACGGTAGTACCATTTCCCGTAACAAACCGGAAGTAGGGATACCTGTGGTCAACTTCGAAATTTCAAATGGGAACATAGGTCATTGAAGGTGCCATTGGAAACTACTTTTAAAAAGAAACAACTTTTATTGAAACTTTTTTTTCTAACTTTTATTGTTTACTCACAAAGCAACAAAACTTGTATTTTCTGAGAAATTTTGTATGTTGTTTATGTATGTACACTCTTCATAGTAAGTGTTCAAAATGTCCGTCAGCCTGTGCTAAACAATGTTCTGATCTCCTTCTAACATCCGTGATTGCACGGAGAACTTCAGCACAGCTGAGAGACACATGGTGTGGCTTGTCTAATTATTTGTTTCATGTCTTCTCTAGTTGTCGCATCTGGTAGATCATGTCTTTAATTCTCCCCCACAAGAAGGCTTGCCCGTGACTCAGGATTGCATCATAATACAGTGTTTAGAATTCTCAACGACAACAAATTTCATTCATACCATATTCATCTCCATCAGGAACTGGGGGACATGACTTCCAGACTCATGTTGATTTCTGCAACTGGTTTCCAAAACACGGATCGTGATTTCGAGCTCAGAATTCTGTGAACTGATAAGGCAACTTTCAAAAGTAATGGTCAGGTGAATCTCTACAATTCCCATTACTGGTCTCTGGTTAATCCAGACTGGCTATGTGAAGTGGATTACCAGCACGTGTGGAGCCTCAACATATGGTGTGGCCTCCTCGGACACCGAGTCATAGGACCATACTTTTTTGAGGAGAACTTGAATGGTAGAACGCACACTTCCTCCGAACGATTTTGCACCAGTTGCTTCATGATGTTCCACTTGTGCTTCGGTTAACGATGTGGCTTCAGTAGGGCGACTGTCTGGCTCACTTTTCATGTAGGGCTCGGTGAGTTTTTAACCGGTTATTCCCCTACGGTGAATTGGACAAGGACCACCAGTAGCCTGGCCTGCCCGATCTCCTGACTTCGCTCCAAATGACTTCTTCTTGTGAGGGAGAATTAAAGACATGTTCTAAGAGGTGCAAACGAATGACATCGTGCACTGTTGTGTCATGGCGGTGTGTACTGCATTGGTTCTGCTGTGTTGTTTGTAATGAGCACAACGTAAAAAATATGTTAATGGCTTATGAGTGAACATGTCAACGGACTTTTACTGAAGCCTTTGAAAAATATTAAGAATTATTACAAGTTTCAGATGCCTGCAAATGAAGCTGAATGAGAAGCAATAGCAAACAAATTACTGAATCTTTTAACTGACACCCTCTCAACTTCCCTATAATCTTGTTCTGCAGAATCCAGTAATTTGGAATTTTGAAGAGAAATGGGGCTTTAGTAATTCCCTAATTGCTTTGGAGCAATGGATGGAAAGAACGTAGCAGTACAAAAACTACCCGGTAGCATGTTCTCAATTTTCTTTTTTAAAATAAACACGTTCGCTCATTTGCATCTTCATCGACCCCTTTGTATTTTTCGAGAAGAATTTCTAAAGCCTGATAACACATATCTCTGTTCAGGTAATTAGCGTTTGAAGTATCCCAGAAACAAGTTTAAAAATATCGCTCCAGACTTTTTTCTCCTCCGTCATTTTTCACGTCACACTCACTGTCACTATATACACTCAATTTCTTGCTAAATGCCAATTCTGCAAACTGCAACTGACAAGAAATCAGTCCGATCATGCTACACACGATCCAGCTTGGAGGGTGTTGGAGTGGAGAAATCGGGAGGTAAGGTGGTTGCCCGAACCAACCATCCAACACCCAGCAACCCTACATACCATCCGATCGGCAGGGTCTCTGCAAATTGGACCCTGCGGATTAGGTCGTGTGTAGCTGCTTATAGCACAGACAACTTGTGTAGCCGCCATAGCCACTGAACCTTCCAGCAGTTTTGTTCCTATTTCGCTGCAGTGTGACATCATTGATTCGGAATAAAATGAACCCACCCGGGCCCCGGACAAAGGCCTAAAAAGAAGTACATGTCCAGACAAAAGAAGACGTCTGGTCACTCTATCAAAAAATAACCCTCCGAAATTAATGACATCACTTACGCTTCACTCTGTACTACAGTTTGTTAACTTGAACTGCACAACGCTTTCCATCCATGGCTCAATAAGTTCGGAAATCTTTTTTTCCAATATCATTCTTCAACTATCGTGAAATTGTCTTCAGACAATTTCCACTTAAGGAGGTGCTTTACAATTCATCTCAGATTGCAGGACTTGTTTTTGTAACTACGAGGCGCATCCAGAAAGTAAGTTTCCTTTTTTCCTTATTTAAAAAAAAAAAAGAACACACACTTTCAGGAAAACATTTATTGGCAACAGGTACAACTATTTTTCAACATAGCCACCTTCAGAATTGAGACATTTGTCGTATCGTGGGATCAACTTTTGTATCCCTCTGTCATAGAACTCTGCTGCCTGTGAATGGAACCACCGTGTGACAGACGTCTTCAGCTCTTCATCGTTGCCAAAACGCTCACCGAAGGACAGGAATTTCTTGAGGTGCAAGAAAACTTGAAAATCGCTGGGAGCAAGATCAGGACTGTAGGGTGGGTGATCAAACAACTCCCAGCCAAATTCCGTCAAAACAGCTGCTGTGCACTGAGCCGTATGTGGACGAGCATTGTCATGGAGGAGCATATCACCTGCAGTAAGCATTCCACGCCTCTTGTTTTGAATGGCACGTCGCAATTTTCGCAGTGTTTCACAGTAACGGTCAGCATTCACTGTTTCACCTCTTGGAAGGAAGTCAATGAGCAGAATGCCCTTCCTGTCCCAGAACACCGTGCATATCACTTTCTGTACCGACAGCGTCTGTTTGAATTTTGTCCTAACCGGAGATCCACTATGCCACCAATGCATTGACTGCTGCTTGGTTTCCGGGGTAAAGTGCGAAATCCAAGTCTCATCGCCCGTGACGATCCTGTCGAGGAACTCGTCGCCGTCATTGTGATACCGTTGCAGAAATGTCAGTGCTGCTCCTAAACGTTGCATTTTGTGTTCGGGTGTCAGGTTTCTCGGCACCCACTTTTTTGAACAGCAGGTGCTTAGTGACAATTTCATGCAACAAGGCTCGCGATATCTGCGGAAAATGGATGCTCAGCTCCGTAATCGTGAAGCGACGGTTCTCCATGATGCACTGCGACACCAGCTCAACACGATCATCACTGATGAGGGACGGTCGCCCACTGCGCTCTTCATCATGGGGATAAACTCCAGAACACGGTACCCTACCTTCCCCTCTACCCCCACCGCACCTACCTTGCAACTTGCTACTTTCCTTGCAGACAACGAGTTAAGCCTCGTTCACACTTTTCAAGTCACTTGAAAGACGAACTTGAAAAGTGTGAACTATGTTTCAAGTTGATTTGAAATCAATTAACGGCTTGAATTCAAGTTTCAAGTGAAGTTGGATCCCTTTCTACTTTTTACTTGACTTGAAGGGATACTTGAAAAGTGTGAACGTTACTTGATAAGTTGAATTCAAGGAGAAAAGCGCGGGAATTCAAATTAACAACTTTTTAAGAGCATTAAATTAACAGCTAATTGTTTTTCTGTTCTACTGGGAATGTAAAAATTATAGGAAACAGTACTGGGTGTTCATTTCAAAGTGTGTCATGACGTCACTGTTGATGAGTCAGCGATTTGAAGCGAGTTTCAGCTTTTGTGTCAGAGAAGATGCCTATTAATCAAGGCGTTCAATCTGAACTTGAGAACGTGTACGGTATAACATGAACGTCGTAGCAACAGATGGCGGTCTGTACGATCTGTGTGCTACCATAACCTCTTTCGAACTTGTTTTGCGCGGTTAAGTCGTACGCAGGGTATTTGTTATCATCGGTTGCATACAGCAACATTCCACAATACAAATCAAATGCTCCGTGTTCATGTTGACCGTCGAAGTTAATGTCAGCAAATACTGTACATAAGTAATCGTCTTAACCCTCTCCCCATATCCCGACAGTAAGAAAAAACTCACCTCAGTACATATTTCGAAACAGTTCACATTCCTGCCACTACCGGCGTTACCGTACGTATCGGTAAGTACAGTCGCGCTCAAACCTCCTGACGTTTGCAGGTGTGTCTGCTTATCGGCGATAGCCAATAGCGGCAGTGCTGCGTTGCAACATATGGGCTATGCAGACCTGTCGCATAGTTGTCGCTTAGAAATCTCAAAATCAAATAACAAGTGCGCTGGGAAAATTGGTATGTTGTTGGGATCCTGCATGTATATATGATGAATGCTTAATGTTTTCTGAACACATAGAAACAAAAATCACGTTTCTACCCCCAGTGGTTCCAATGTTATGGGTTAATACGATAAAACCCCGATAAGACGCTGTTCAAGGGACCGCGAGTAAACCTCGTATTAATTGGGACCGTGTATTAGACGGGTATACTTTGTAATTTTCACTTATATACAGTATCTATTAGCATTTTTCTTTATGGAAATACATGATTCATGAAAAGTAATACCAGTATTACTCGATTATGTAAATTACTGTATTGTACGTCAAAGACATTTACAATATGTACTGTACTCAATTCTATCGAAAAAAGTAATTTATAGTTATTTGTCATGTGCGTGTTTCCAAGTTCTCATGTTTATCACACTTCACTCTCTTGCGCTTACATCCTTCCGACGTCGCAGCTGCAGAGATTTTTTTAATGTGGATGATGGGATTTCTAATGAATCAGAGAGTTGTTTCTGATCATCGTAATTTCGTAAGATTTTTTCGTCACAGTTGCCTCTGTCTCATTGCTTTGTGTTGACTTCCAGGAATGAAGTAGTGGGCGATGTTTATACAGCTGCGATGCGATAAGGAATGTTTATTATATGTAAGAATTTTGAGAACCATAAACTTACAGCTTCAAACAAAGGGTCCCTTCAGAATATAAACAGAGTTATCTGTTTGTGAGAGGGGAGAAGAGAGACTACTAAATTGAAATGTCAGTTCGATTTCTGATGGTGTTGTGTGCAGTTGGCTCTGTTTAAAGTACGGTATATGAAAGTGTAATGTAATATCTTTTTCGTGTGTTGGCAATTTGGCATTCTCAAAACAATTATGTCTCTTAGTGAGCCCAGTGCAAGTGGGAATGGTGGATCGAGTGGATATGGCAGTAAAATTCGGAAAATGGTGTTTAGTGTTTATAATTTCTTTAGGAAATACTCTTCTGAAGAAATGCGTAAAAATCTTAACTTTTCAAAATGTCAAGCACTGACTGCCGAGGCGTGTTCTTTAAGTGTGTCTACAGTGTCCCGTGTATGCAGAGACGTTAAAAGAGCGCAAACACAGGGTGCCGATAAATTGTTCCATTCTCCTAGAAAGCATATGAATGTTCCTAAAAGACTTACAAATCTAGACGAC
Organism: Periplaneta americana; assembly: GCF_040183065.1. NCBI lineage: Eukaryota > Metazoa > Arthropoda > Insecta > Blattodea > Blattidae > Periplaneta > Periplaneta americana. Next base: position 10,153,376 of record NC_091128.1, on the reverse strand, counting down.
TTCCAAAAAGACGTTGTACGACGTACAATTTTTTACTTTTACGATAACGGAAAATTTCCGATAGCTGACAAACTAACCGTACTGCTTAGAAAAAAAATTAATTACTCAGGTTCAGTTTCTTCCACTAAAAGATTATCGGTTGGGATTCCGCTACAGGAAAACCAATGATGGGCAAAAATATCTAATGGAACGGAATGATATTGTTGCCGCAAGACTGACGTTTCTGCGCAAAATGCACAATATCAGATCATCAGGTGACACTCGACCCACATTTTACCTTGATGAAACGTGGGTCAACAAAAATCATTCTCTGAAATATGTTTGACAAGACTCAAATAGAAATAGAGGTCTTAAAGTGCCTTTAGGAAAGGGAGATAGACTTATTGTTTGCCATGTAGGATCAGCTGAAACAGCTTTCGTTCCAGGTAGTAAATGGGTATTCAGATCAAAGAAAACCAGTGATTATCACGAAGAAATGACGGCACAATCATTTCGCGATTGGTTCTTAAACAGATTTCTAAATCATCTAGAGGAAGGGAGTATAATTGTAATGGACAATGCTCCATACCATTCCGTTAGCATTAATAGACCACCAAATACCTCCTCTAAAAAAGATGAAATCAGTGAATGGCTGAAAAGTAAAGGTGTTAGTTTTTCTCCCTCGGACACTAATTCAGAACTTTTGAAAAAAGTGTTGCCTTTCAAAAGCAGTGAAAAAATGTATGAACTTGATCAGCTAGCCAATGAAATGGGGCATGAAGTGATAAGACTCCCACGTTATCATTGCCAGTATAGTGCAATAGAACTAATTTGGGCCCAGGTGTAAAGGGAGGTCGCTAGAAACAACAAAACTTTCAAAATGTCGGATGTGGAAGAACTTGTAAATAAACAACTTGAAAATGCGTGAAACACGCGGTGAAATTACAAGAGGAAGATTTCGCTAAAGAGTTAGGCCGGGAAAGCATTTTAGAACCAATGGTCATTAATTTACAAGACGACAGTGACACAAATGACAGTGAAACTGATGGTGAGGGGGCTGACGACGACGATATTGGCTCACCATTAGCTCTGCCACTGGAGTAGAAATTTACAGCACCAAGGGTACGTTTTATTAATTCATCATTTTCCTTAAACGGAACACAGGCATATAATAACCGCTATTTTTGTAAGAATATGCTCTGACAGCATGGACATAACGCTATTTAGGGCCATGTCAATTCAATCAATTCATTTGTAGGCTACAGAAAATTAGGACCTACTACATATTTCAAATTAATCCTATCGTTCAATTTATTTGATCAAGCTGCGCCTTTGTGTTATTCGACAACTTTATTAACCCTAATAAAAGTAAAACTTACAAAACTGGTATAAATTCAGCGAGTTACGTCTGACTCAACTAATTTTTCTATATTTTGTGACTTTTAATTTCATTCTATGCAATCTGAAGATAATAATAAATATTATTATTATTATTATTATTATTATTATTATTAAGTCTTCTGCATTTCCCTATCAAACCAACCTCAGGTAAAGGGTCGCGCTCCACAGTTTTAAAACTACTGCCGCTGAGTGACAGAGACGGAGAGAGTAGTTGTGACAACATCGCGCTCGCATGTTACTGGCTTTCGCGAAACGTCAGGAGGTTTGAGCGCGACTGTAGGTTCTGAATGAACGCTGTACTTGCTAGGAAACTTCTCTGGCAGATAAGTAATACACCTCTGCGGAAGTGTAGGAAAATTGAATTTTCTAGGTTCATCGGCTAGCCACATAACTGCATACAGCGAGCCATGACACACTTTGAACTGAACACCCAGTAGTAAGTGAAATAATGACCAAGTATTTGAGTTTCTGAAGTTGTATAAAATTCACGAAGGCCTGCGGATTATAGAAACAGAAAAGTTTCGTAATAAAAATGCAAAGGAAGCTGCCAAGGAAGGAAGAGTTAATTGTAGAACTGAACAGCAGAGATTTTAACGTGGATACACGAGATAGCCTATGAAAGGCAATAATAAAAACCATTAAACTGTAGATAGAGAAGAAGTGAGGAAGATAAGAGAGATTAAGAAAAGAAGAGCGTTGCTTGAAGGGATGACATTTATCGCCGAAACTGGCATGGTTCAGTGTTGTTGATATATTTCTTTTTTGGGAACTCTAACAGCTTCAAGATAATCATTTTCAATTATGGTAAATCAGACTTGCTAATATTTTATTACATTTGCGATAAGAATTATCAAATCTGCTTGAAGATTTCACTTATTCTATTTGTAATGGTCAAAAGTCGTGTATTTCTCTTACTAAGGTAATTCCTAACCTATACTGAACAACGCGTCTTCCATTTCTTCAATATATTTATCATTTCCCTGGCACGGAGGTATGCTACTACAGAAATTCCTAATTGCACAACATCCATCGACGACATTTTATCCTACTTGAAAACAAAATAACTTGAATATGTCTGAACCGTTGCTTACGGGATTATAATCTCGTAAGCAAAGGTCTGAACTGAGACTTGAATTCAGGTTACTTGAAATCACGTGACTTGAAAAGTGTGAACGAGGCTTGCAGACTCCTCCCTCTCTCGCGTTCTCACGCTGCATCTCGCTCCATTCGAGACACGCGCCACCTCGAAATATCATGGCGGCCACGTGACGATCTCCGTGAACATCGAGGAAAAGCACGTGATGTAAAAAAGCGGGGTATCGGGGCGGCAAGCGGCAAGATATATTATTGAAAGTGGGGATTTGCAGCTCCGAAATTTATGATTTTATTGCAGTACAATGGGAGATGAAGGAAGACATAAAAAAGTGGAAGCTGGAAGGGAAAAAGTAAGTTTTTGTAGGTTAATTAAACCTACATTTCGAGATTTAATTAAAATCAATACACTTTTTAATACAGTTTCCATTACTGTTTTGGAATATGTTAATATAGCAGGACGACAAGCAACACCAGTAGTTATATTGTGGTCCACTTTTTATCTGCGTCTTCATCGATATAGGTCTAATGTTTTGCCTTCTTGAGATCTTTGTTGGTGAATTATAATATGTTCCCAATAGGAACGATTGGAGGAAACTGGGTTTGCAGTGAAAGATCTGGGATTTCTGCCCTTAGTCAGAACACTATGAATGAGTTATGTTCCCTCCATATGTTATTAACAACAAGAATTTTGAATACCGTCTTCATACCATAACAACCCTGTTAGGTTTCACTCATTTTAACTACCTCGGTTTATATCGAGCAAAAAGTTATGAAAAATAGGTTATATGTACTAGCTACGTTTCCCCTCTCCTCTTTTGTGTTACCGGTAATATAGCCTATTTGAACATATTGTAAGGAAAGGCAATTTTAGTTTATTTTAATTAATGTACGAGGGGCGCCACAAAAGTAAGTTTACACTGCATATTTTTTAATATTCATATCTTATTTTGTACATAAAACACTGTACATTATGCTCTACGCTCAACACTTTATTTTTCGACATAGTCTCCATGACAATTAAGGCATTTGTCTGTTGGAACGAGCTTGTTGATGCCGCTCTTGTAAAATGTGGTGTCCTTTGTGTTGAGCCAGCATTTCACAGTTGTTTGACGTCTTCGTCACTTTGGAATCTGTGCCCTCCAAGATGTTCTTTCAAGGATAGGAAGCAATGATACCGTAATCACTTGGTGCGAAATCAGGGCTGTATGGTGGATGTTTCAAAGTCTCCTAGGCCTACCGAAAATGTTGCAACTGTTCTTGAGTGGCATGGGCAATGTGTCGCCGAGCATTATCATGGAGCAGTCCAGTACGTTTATGACTAGTGGCAGCTCGTAAACGTTCCAGTGTTGCACCGTATACAGCTGCACTTTCTCCAAGAAATCTACCATCAACACACACTTCTGTTCCCAGAAGTCATTGACTATCACTTTGCCAGCCGACCTCACAACTTTGAATTTCTTGGTTCGAGGGAAACCTGAATGCTTCCACTCCATGCTTACCCTTTTTGTTTCTGGGTATGATGGTGAACCCATGATTCGTCACCAGTGACAATACACTGAAGAAAATCTTTGTCGCCAATGGCATATTGCTGCAAGAATTACAGGGCACAAGCCGTTCTCTGAGCTTTGTGGTCTTTAGAAAGGTTTCGTGGAATCCATTGCGGACACACTTTGTGAAATCCCAACTGCTCAATACTGCGGCTGACTGTTCCATGTGACAGATCCAAGTCATGCGTAAGTTCTGTAATGGTGATTCTCCTATTCTTCAGTATCACATGCTCAATGTGTGTTTCGTTCTCTGCCGTGCCAGCTGTTGTGGGTCTGCCACTTTGCACATAGTCAACTGTTGTCACCTTCCTGGTTCGAAATTTGGTGCACCATTTTGCCACACTCTGATGACTCATCACACTTTTGCCATAGAAGTCCAACTGATGATGAATCACTGCAGCTGACATCTTCTTTGCATTGAGAAATCGAATTACAGCACGAACTTCCTGCTTGGACCATCATTCCATCTTACCCTCCATCTTCAACTGGGTTCTGTCAGTAAATGCTAGTGCACAATACTACCAACCGATATGACGTTACTAACTGAAACAATACAAACATTTCGCCATAGTTGGATGCTGCCTAGCTTCAAGACTATGTATAATAACTTAAATGCCTTGTAAACTTACTTTTGGAATGCTCCTGTATTTTGCCGTTAGGTTGGTCAGGTTAGTGTAGGTGAGCTAGGTTAGCATAGATTTGCTTATTTGATGTTTTTAAAATTATTTTGTGTAGAGTTCGTATAGAGAAATTATAATTATTTCAACAAGTAATTTGTGTCAGAATATTGTTTGCTTGAAATTGGATTGATAGTGAAAATGCTCATTTGCAGGCACAAAATTTTGCTAAATCTGAAAGAACAGAACGGCAGTAGGGGAAGTTATCCCCACTCGCTGCACGCTCACCATACTACAGCTGCTCTTTCTGTGTCTGTCTATCCTGTCCTACAGAGTATGACTGAGGTCATTAAACTTTATTTACTATTAGGTATGGAAAAGTGAATTAAATTATATTAAGTTGAATTTTATAGGAGACTTTTGTTGTTGTATGTGTTCATGTCATATAGGCTCATTCTCACAAATAAGGATAGTTTTTAAAAAATATGAATGAATTTTGTTTTTGCTCCAAAACATAAGACATTTCAAATGCTTTTATTATTATTATTATTATTATTATTATTATTATTATTATTATTCATATATGAATAAGAAAAGTGGAGAACATCAAAACAAAATTGGAGAAAGAAACTGAATGCAAATGAAGAAGCCAAAAAATTTACTTGTTGAAGGAAAGGAAGAGAGATTGGAAGAGGCAGCAAATGCAAAGAAATGTTTATCTGCAGACAGGAACAAACTGAATGCTAAAGGACGTAAGGATGCTGAAAGGCAGAAGAGAGCAGCAGGCACAGGCTGGAAATGTAACTCCTGAGCTTGATTCTTACAAGTGTGTGCAGTCACATGGTTTGTAAGGCAGTTGAAAGAGTGAAGAAGGTGCTTCCTACAAGCCCGAGCAAAAAACAGGCAGTTATTTAAAAAACTTTTGGAAGCAAATCCAGATGTTCCAAGGACAGTGTTCAAGAAAAGGAAGAAATCTTGGAACGAGGTGCTGGCAGCTGAAGAAGATGGTGAAGTTAAAATTATGTGGTTGAGAGTGTGTGACAGAGAAAACGCTCACGTTTTCAGAATCGATTAAAATGATTTGTCTTATGTTTCATATGAACAATTGATAGGTATTCTTCCAGAACCAACTATGAAGATTACAGGAAACAAGACTCTATTGTGTATTTTTCCAGAAGTATTGATGTTTTTGAATAATCTTAGAACTAAGTTTATTTTTATGTTTATGTTTGTTGTAATATTGTTAAAATATTTTATTACAATTACTACTATTTAATATATACTGTATGGCATACAGTATAATATATAGTATATTATAGAGTATAGTATATGGTTTAGTATACAGTGTAGTTTATAGTATAGTGTACAGTATAGTATATAGTGTAGTATATAGAATGATTGTAGGGGATTATTCCTGTGTTCGTCCATGGTCTGGAATTTAGGTTAAGTTTAGATTTAAGACCTCTCCTGGCACCACATTATCATAATCATCCTATCACATCATCGGGGTAATGTAACTCCGCCTTCCAGGCGCCCCAACCTCAGAAGTGGGTTACAACTAAGCCACGGCCAGGAGAGAAGACCAGAAATGTTGCAAAGACAACCTGGTGGCATTGGATAAAAAAAAAAAAAAAACTATTTAATTTAGTGCTCCCTAAGATCATATGGATCATTTTTGGTTTTAAATTTTAATTACTATTTTGATATACAACACATAGGTCAAATATAACTTCACAGTGTGACACCTGTCCACCAGAAAAGTGTCACATCCGTCCTGTGCATAATTATTTTTAAAATTTTATGATTCAGGTACAAACGTGTAATTATTACAGGAAACGTAGCCTATATAACATTAAATAACTTTTAGTACAAAAATTCTCAAGATGTTTGTGTTATTAAGTGCACAGAGTTTTCTTGTTTTCATTAGAGGTGTTCACTGCAAGTGCATATTTTTGTCACACTCATCCTTGGACATTCACGATGCTGCTGTCTTAAGTATAGTTAGAATTCTGTGACAGTAATTACACAGTAGGTGCAAGGTTTAATGTGCAACACTGTGATCCAGGTATGAGACTTGTAGCATGCACTACAAAAAATCGGAGGTCAGTAAACTAGTTAAAAATGTTATGCAAATGTCACACCCATCCGATGGAATGGTTGAAAGAAAAGTTTATTGAAAATGTAAAACATTTGCTGTAACAATAAAAAATACTAGCACTTACAGCTTTTAAGGAATCCGGAGGTTCATTGCTGCCCTCACATAAGCCCACCATCGGTCTCTATCCTGAGCAAGATTAATCCAGACTCTACAATAACAGATAATATAGACACAATTTTTATGTGTTTATTATCTACATATACTCGTATGTTTGATATAAGTTATTTTTAATTCGCTAATAAAATTCTTAACATAATCAGTTGATATGTGCCCCTTTTATTTCCCAAATTTATTAACTTTCTTTATTGCTTCAAACTGGTCGGGCCAGATCTAATGCCTTCCCTTCCTGACCTCACAACTGACTTTGTATCTGGAGATGGGACCATGCAGTTCAATGCCATTGATTGTAGACCTACCAGGGATCAGTGGTCCTTTATATGAGACTATCACAAAGTCATCATAGCATAGGGTAGCCTACAAACATTCTCGGTGAAAACATATTTGGCCTCCCAAAATTATTTCTGTGTTAATTTTTCAATTTATTCACTAGTGTTTGTCTTAGGTAGGAATACAATCATGCAATTTCTCGTTGACCAATTTTTTCAGTGTTTATATCATTTAGTATCTGCTGTAGTGTTTCACTGGAATACCTTGCCTTTATTGCATACTGTCTTCTCTCTGGAGAATCCTTTCGACCTCTTGCATCTAAAAATTTGTACGCATTATGGAAATTCAAGGTGAGTATTTCATTAATAAGCCAACTATATGGAACTTAGTAGTAAAAAAATTAATCCTTCGATATAAACTTAAAGTGTGTCTGTAGCAGATATAGTTCCGTAGTCATATTTTATATTAATTTTATGAGAGAGAAGAATTTGATTAAATCATCAGCCTTCCAGTGAAAGTGACCACAAGGATCCAGAATACAGAACAGTTATGTTTTTTAAGTCGATTAATTAAAAAAAAAAATACAAAATTTTGGATTTGGGATTCACTTGATGTCAAAATGTCATATTGACAAAATTACCTTTCTTGAAAATATAAATGATATTGAATGATATATAAAGAGTCCCTAAGAATTTCTAATAAGATGTTTTGTATTTGAAAGACTTGGAATTTTAATTTCACTAATAGTTGGTAGGTAGACTGTGGAAGGGAACCTCTTGCTCCAAATAACATATCTTTGACAACCCACTGATTAACAGGTATGTTATATTTAGAGTTGAGGTAAGGTAGCCATGGTTCATATATTTCTTGTTTTTCCTTGTTGACTTCGTCTGCTTGTGAGAGATTTCTCTCAAAACAAATGGTTGGATCTAATACCATGGCCTTATCCTTAACCTTGTCAATGGCTATGATGTCCGTGTGCCTGTTGGAATCTGCGACCGAAATGCAATGAACCTCCCAACCAAGGTGTCTTAGGACTTCTGCGATACTTGTCCTCACTCTGATGTCTGTTGTTCCGTAGCAGCTCGCTTTTCCTACAGAATCCCAATATGTGACCAATAGTTTCTGTCTCGTTGCAGTCAGTATGCCTACAACGGGTTGTATTAAAGGATCTGCCAGGAACAGATCTTACAGGAATAAGATTGCAAGAAAGCTTCACTACATTGACATATTCAGATGTTGAAAGAGGTTTTTTGTGGGACATCCATGAATTAGCTTTAGGGCACTCAGCATACATAATCACTCCTTTCCCTTTATGTGGCAGTTGACACCAAGCTTGGAAAGATCTCGTTCTTAGAATTTCTTTACGTTTCCTTCCACTGGTCTTTGGAGGAAGAGACGATTTAGTAAAATTAAGTTTTCCAAGGGCCTCATTTTTCTCTTCTTCAAGATTCCGTATATGATGTAAATGTGGATCATGAAGGAGCTGAAAACGATTACAGATATTAAAATGCTGTATACCGACTTCCCATTCCGCACATAATATACCTAGTCCTCGAACTTTTTAGATGAATATAACAAAGAATTTGGAGTGTCGTCTGGTAACATCGTGATTTCTTTGACAACACTTCTAACTATTTTGTGAAGATCTCTTAAGAAACCGGTGGATAATTGATTTAAAGGCGCACATTGTAAGGGATATATGAGACTAGGCCACACATATTCATTAATCATTTTTAATTTCTGCTCATATTTAAGTAATTTTGTTTGTACAAGGCCATTAAGATCAGATGTTAGATTTTTAACAATTCTGTTTTTGTCAATTGAAATTTCATCAGTAAAATCAAAGGCAAGATATGTAATACACTCTTTTCTTGATCTGTTATTGAATCAAGTTTTGAACCGTGTAAAGTTATAATTTTTCCCTGTGTTATCTTTACTTTTCTTAATACATAGCTTTACTTTTTGAAGGATTAATTGTTTAACCCAACTCTGCGAGACTGCTCTCTGCCACATTAAGCATTGTTGTTGCATAATTTTCTTGTTTACTGATTAAAGTTATGTCATCAGCAAAAGCTAATGCAGATAAAGACGGCAGATTTTCTGATAATTTGTATCCATATTGTTCAGTGATATCATGATCATTGATATTTTGTGACACGTAATTTATAGCCAAATTGAATAACAATGGTGATAATGGTGAGCCTTGTGCTACTCCACATTTAATAGGTATGGGTTTGGTGGTCTTCAAATTAGCCTGCACTTGTATTGCATTGTCTGTCAGTAATGATTCAATAAGCCCATATAAGTTTTTCGGAATTCCAGAATGCAGAAGCAATCTTTTATATGCTCATGTCCAATGGAGTCAAATGCTTTAGATACATCCATAAAAATAATGCAACAATCTCTTTTATTAGCCTTTGCATGATGGAGACAACTATTTACAAGAGAAGCATTACATGTGTTCCAGGTACAGATATGAACCCTTGCTGATGTGGACTTACAGTAATGAAATTACGTAATTTTGATTCTAGAACTTTTTCTATTATCCTTCTTTTTATGGAAAAGATTGTAATAGGCTCCATTGTGCAATGTTATTTATGTCTCCACCTTTATGTATTAATATCATTCTTCCCTTTCTTAACCAAGTAGGTACATATGAAAAATGTAGCATTGCTCTAGTAAGCAACGTGAGAAATTTTGTGGTTTTTAAGTGTCTTAAGACTCAAACAGTGATTCTGTCTGTGCCAGGTGGCATGTCTACCTTGATGTTATATAGAGCCTTATGAACTTCTTTTTCAGAAACTAAAATATCGGGAGGTGATTCAGCATTTGTAACTGTAAGAGAAAGCAGAGAATTTTTGTTTTCTGTAGAAAAAATATTTTCACAATCTTCAGATTTGTTGTTATTGGAATTTTGCAAGGCTGGCGTTGATTATTTTTTTTCTAAAATTTTATGAGCAATTTTACATCTTTCATTATAAAAATTATACTGGGCAACCTCATATCCATAGCGTTCCTGATTTTTTTCTCTCTGCTTTTTTGATTTCCGGACTTGATTTTTTTGAAGATTTATAATTATTGTTTAATTTGTGGGCTTTATAATACTTAGTAGCGGGATGTTGGGGCCGTGGCACAGTTCTGGTATAAAATTAATAAAGAAATCTAAAACTTTTGTAGTAAATGTTTCAAATTCATCTTTGGTATCATTTAGCATGATTTACGAAAGTTTATCGTCCCATAATTTCAATGGACTAGAATTATTTTTCGAATTATTAGAATCACCACAATTTTGAATTTCGTGTTGGCCTACATCTGGTTCTGGATGATGTTCATCGATATAGATTTCAGAATCATTAGTAGTCCTAGAATTATTAACATATTGTGCAGCAATCTTCTCTCGTCTGTTTTCCGGATGGTCTTTGCCAATATGGATATTAACATCCAAACTTGATTTACAAACGATGAAAGAGTAATGGAACGGAGAAAAATTCTCTCCGGCGCCGGGATTTGAACCCGGGTTTTCAGCTCTACGTGCTGATGCTTTATCCACTAAGCTACACCGGATACAACTCCGACGCCGGTTAGAATCGTCTCAGATTAACTCCAACTCTTGGGTTCCCTCTAGTGGCCGCCCTCTGCACTACGTCATAGATGTCTATGAACGCAGGACCGAAGTCCACACATGTGCTGAGGTGCACTCGATATGAGTGACTAGTTGGCCGGGATCCGACGGAACAAGCGCCGTCTCAAATCACGAAGCGATTTACGCATATCATATATATTATTTTAATGTACCGAAGTACATATGATATTTCCATGCAGATATTCTGTGCCATCATCGTATGATGGCGCAGAATATCTGCATGGAAATATCATATGTACTTCGGTACATTAAAATAATATATATTGATTTACAAAGTTTTTTGCAAACTGGACATTGCAATGCATGATTATTTTGCACATTCACATCTGGCATGATGCACAATTAGATTCGTGCAAGCATATACTTCAAAACTGGTTCTAAAAATTACTTTCAAAATTATAAACGTACATAATTTTCCATATGTAATAACATTTCTGTTGATAAACTGTCCATAGCAACCATAATATTCGTTGACACAATAGTAATGGTTTTAAATCACACACAAAAAAGTAATAATATACAGTGAAACCTGCCTTTGTACTCCATTTAAACGCAAAAGGCCAATTTTCTCTGGAACAAATTGGATTTTCCATAAGATCAATACAAATTCTCTATTTAGCAGCAAAAGGCCAATTTTCTCTGGAACAAATTGGATTTTCCATAAGATCAATACAAATTCTCTCTTTATTTAGCGGCCACCTCATGCACTGGCCAGCAGCCAGGGTCTATTTGGATTGGAACCTGACTATAACGGTCACTGTCCAACAAAAAATCTTTTCACGGATACTGCCTGACCTATTTTTTTGATGGTTAGAGGACAGGAAGCAATAGCACGAGGACAATAGCTAAGTGAACAACAGTACACCCTCCATACCTTGGGGTTAGTTGGATACTGTTTTATGACTCTTTTGTCACTTTCCATTCCGACCCTGCACAGCTATAAATTCTTACTCGTTTTTAAGGGATTGAAAGACGGACTTTTTCTATCGAAAATATCACAGTGTGTTTTAGATCAGTAGTTAACCATTCGAATTTTTTAATTTTTTTTCTCTCCTTTCTATCTTTCTCTATTGGGACCAGCTTTTACAAATTTTTCTCCTTTTCATTCATTTGATTCAGAGGAACTGTGAAGTTAGTTTAATAGAGAAATCATGTCTAACAATAAATCTAGAGGATGTTAAGTTTAGAGGTGAGACGAAAAATGATTGAAAAAAGTGAGAAGAGAACATTTGCGAGAAAAAGTGCACATATATTCAAATGGGAAAGGACACAAATAAACGCTATAATTAAGAATAAAGTTGAAATATGAAAAGAATAGGAGAAAAATATGTGTGGTGGCCAAAGAAGGAAGAGAGAATCTGTGTTCAGTAATGTGAATGATTTCGTTTATGAATGGTTCAAGTGTGCGAGGGCGAAGAAATTGCCAGTAAATGGGCTTATGATTCAAGAGAAAGCTCTTGAAATTGCCAAGGAACTCAATGTAAGCAATTTTGTTGCTAGTAATGGGTGGTTGGAGTGCTTTAGAAAATGGCATAACATTGCATTTCGTTCTGTGTCTGATGAAGGATGTGATATTGCAACCATTGTTATTGAGAATGGAAAAAATAGACTGCCTTCAATTCTTGCGGGATATGAACTCAGAGACATTTACAATGTTGACGAAACAAGTTTTTTTTTTCAGGGCCCTCCCTAACATAACTAAAGAGTGTAAAGGGGGGAAATTGGCGAAAGACCCTGCTCTTTTGTTGTAATGCTGCAGGAGAAAAATAACCATTCTTAATGATAGGGAAATCATTGAAACCGAGATGCTTGAAAAATGTTGACATGGGCTTATTGGCGGTGAAGTGGACTGCCAACAATAAAGCTTGGATGACATCATCATTGTTTGAGAATTAGCTATGCGATTTCTATTTCAAGATTAAACAACAAAATCGCAATGTGATCCGTGAAATTGGTTTCTTTCCCCAAATAAGACATGACACCTCCAGCCCCTTGATCAAGGTGTTATCCAGTCATTTAAACTGCGGTACCGCAAGCGAGTTTTGAAAAGACTAGTTGCAAGAATGGAAGACGCTGACATTAATATGCATGATTGTTGTACGTGCACAGTACTAAAAAGTCAATGAAATTCAGTGTTCTCTTATAAAAAAACTGCAACCTTAATCAAGCGGCCACCTGATAAAACGGCCATTTCACAAGGTAACTTCAGATGGCCACTTTAGACAGGTTTCACTGTATATATGCTTCAACACTTACTAAAAACACTGCTAATGTTTGCAGAGGTTCCAGGCACAATATAGTCAAAATCAAAAATATAAATTTTGAAACCATTATTCAAGAAACTAAACAATACATGAAAATTAACTCACTATGAATATCAAACGATATATTTCTTTCCATGGCCTACTTGTGTTATCAAGTTATTATTAAGTTAATTGTCTCATGTTATTTAATAAACAAATTATTTATGTTTGTTTATAATCTTGAATTTAAATGCTTTTAATAGAATCAATGTTATCATGCAAACTTTGTAGTGGTACAAAGTAACTCTGAAATCGAACTAGAACAGCACTGTCAGATTAATTTTATAATTTACAAAACATAGGATTATGTTGAATTATTTGATGATTCCACCATAAAAGATCTATATGCTAACAGATTACAATATATTGAAACATATACTATACAAACATATGATACATTAGAATCGGCATGGAATAAAATTAAAGACAATATTCTGGGTGCTACAGAAGAAGCACTAGGGAAGAGAAAAATAAAAACTACACAAAAAGGAAAAACACCATGGTTCACAAAGGAAGTAAAGCAGGGCAGAAAAAAGAAACAAGCATTTTTAAAATTAAGAAATACACAATTGCCGGAAGATAAAGTTACAAACATTAGAAACTTAGTAAATGGTAAGATAAGACAAATAAAAGAATCATATTGGGAAAAATTTACCAAAGAAATGGAATCAGGTTTATATGGTGCTCGGCGGAAAATATGGATGATGGTAAGGAATAGGAAAATGGAAATAAATGATACAATAAAAACCAGGCAAAATGATTTAGCAAGATGGAAGCAGTATTTTGAACAACTATATAATGATGATGTTTTAACTGAGGACAATAATAGCCGAGTAGAATCTGCTTCACAATAACAAATTCAAATTAAAGAAGAAGAAATAATAGGAGGATTGAGTAAGTTAAAGAATAGGAAAGCACCAGGGCCCGATGGGATAGGTAATTAATATTTAAAATATGGTCGAAAAAGTTTAAATGAATTAATGAAACTATTCAATATGGTTTTTAGAGAAGGCAAAATACCTGTGAAATGGAAGAGCAGTATTACAATCCCTGTATACAAAAAAGGAGATAAAACAGACCCAGAAAATTATAGAGGGATAACATTCTTGTCATGTGTACTAAAATTATTATCTGCGATAATACAAAGAAAACTTATGAAATATGTAGAAATTAGTGAACAACAACAAGGCTTTTGACATAATAGAAGTACAACAGATGCAGTATTTATTATTCGCCAAATAGTCGAAAAAGCGATTGAATATGCAGCACCAGTTTTTCTTTACTTTGTGGACCTAACCAAAGCTTTTGATCGAATTAGACTAGATGTAACAAGAATTTTAAGAGAAAAAGAATGTACCAGAACAGATAATTGCAGTAATAGAAGAAATGACTAAAAATACAATATAACAAAAATTTGTATAGAAGAACAAATGACTGATGAGATAAAATGTCAAAAAGGAATAAGACAAGGTGATTCCCTCAGTCCCTTATTATTTAATTTAATAATGGACAAAATTATATATAGTGTGAGAGATTTACGGGGTTATTTGATGGAAAATAAAAATTTTAATATAATAGCTTATGCTGATGACGTGGTACTGATGGCTAGTACTGAAGATGATTTACAACGATTTCTATATCATTTTGTAAAGAATGCAGAGAAATATAATATGAAGGTATCTACAGAAAAAAATAAAAGTATGTTCTCAAAAGAATCAATAAGATGTAAACTGGAAATAGAAAAAAAAATGATCGAACAGGTGATGAGTTTTAGATGCCTCGGAGTGGATATAACGAGTGATCGCCATATAATAAATGAAGTAAGAAATCAAACACAAAAAGCAGCTAGAATTTCAGGATGTGTACGTGATGTGGTCTGGAAAAATAAATACCTTAATACAGAAAGTAAAATAAAAATATATAAAACAGCAGTTAGACCAATTCTAATATATGGTACAGAAACTATAGTAGAAACTATCAAAAAAACCAAACAACTTATGAGGACAACAGAAATGAACACTTTAAGAACAATACTAGGAAAAACGAGATTAGATAAAGCAAAAAATGAAACAGTCCGACAAGAATGTGATATAATGGATGTAATTAAATTCACAAAAGCAAGAAGACGAGAATGGAATTTCCATGTAGAACGAGCAGAAAGAAATAGATTGATCAGAGCAGCCAGAGATTTTATATCACACGTGAGGAGGACAAGAGGTCGCCCAAAGAAGAGATGGAAAGAAGGATGTCTTTCATCTCTGACAGACCAAGCGTGAAGACAAAAAGCGAAAGCTTAAACAAAAGAAGAAGATTATGTACAGTCTTAGAAAAAAAGTTTTGTTGCACAGATACAGTTCCAGAAAGAAGGCAGTGTGCATGATCAAACATACAATGAAACAAAACTAATTTTATTACCTCGACTAGTCAACAACCTCAACTATGGGACTTATAAAGTATCTGCGCAACAGAACCTTTTTCTAAGACTATACCTCACGACGTTATTATTGTATTCTAAAGAAGAGAGGATAGGGATTATCATTTACAATAATTCTGTGGTGTTTGGTAAAGGGGGATGTCATTTTTTTGTGCAGATGGAATTTTGTTCCCCAGACGAACACAGAAGTTAAATTATATAAGTGAGTGTGCAAAAATCAAATGAATACTAGCAGTTGATGTGTTTTACTTGTGTAGAAAATTATTTGCAATAAGGATCCGAAGTTTAATTTTCATTTATCTCCAAACTCATTTTTATGACTTATCTCCCTTTACCCAAACAACACAGAATTGTAATGGTAAGATAAAATTATATGCTGTACTCACAATATAAAGTTGAAAATCGTTCATAAACCAACTATTATAATCAGAATGCAATATTTAATCATGTGGAGCCTTAAATATTCTACAGGGACCAAACGTAGTAGATAGAAAACAAAGCTTAGAGATCGCAGGTCATGGAGATGGCCTCAGTCCAAAGATATTACACTTAGGAACTAGAAATTAAATCTTGTAGTAAAATTGAGAACTGGTAAAAAATTATACTGACCTGTACAAAGTTACCCCAAATGACTGTAAACCTTTATCTCTATTTGGTGTTTACTCCATGTTGAATATTTCGTACACTACTTTTAACACTTGAATATAAATAATTGATTAAATGGCGATCTTACTTGTGTTAATTATGTAAGCATATACGGCTTACAGCTGTTTCAGTGCTATTCGACACCATCCTCAGAGCCTACGAGATCTTGGCGCTATCTCAACTTCGCTGCCTGTTGTATGGGTGCGTTCATGTGATGAAGAGTTGTGTCAAATAGTGTGTGTGTTCTGAAATTGATCTGTGTGTTGAGAATTTGACTGGGATGTGGGGAATGGGGTTGGTACTAAAACACACCCCAGTCAAATTCTCAACACACAGATCAATTTCAGAAAACACGCTATTTGACACAACTCTTCATCACACGAACGCACCCACACAACAGGCAGCGAAGTTGAGATAGCGCCGAGATCTAGTAGGCTCTGAGGATGGTGTCGAATAGCACCAAAACAGCTGTAAAGCCGCACATGGTTACATAATTAACACGAGTAAGATCGCCATTTAATCAATTATTGGTGTTTACTCTTTAAGCATAAGGACAACAAAACATTATTACCATTATAAACATTTACTTTCATTCTTAATTGTAATTTACAAATGTAATGATGTGATGGATGTGCCAGTGGTCGAACCTCAGGTATGAGCAGTACAAGCATAAGTAAGCTTAATTATTCCTGCGAATTTTGTGTACTTATCAAAATATTATAATTTATATATATATATATATATATATATATATATATATATATATATATATATACATACACACACATACATTCACTGTTCGAACACTAGGAACACACTGATCATCAGGTAGAAATGACAAGCACTGTTACGGTGTGACTGCATACTCAGCTTGGAATTTCCCGGGTCACTTAATGGAAACTGGGAGGGGGGTTGATAAGTTTGGAAGCCATCGGAATCTTACCTTCATTTATGACCTGAACATAATGTCCGTCCCCTTTTAATAAATGAAGGCAATTTCATTTTCCATTATTTCATTGCTATTCATCATAATGGAAATGTTTCTGAGAACAAAAAACAACCATTGACGGTGGAGAATTAGAAATAACAGTACAGTAATGTGCCTGGGAACAGAATGGCAATTCTTCAACAGTGGAGTGAGGCAAGGTCGTCACGCATTGCCTGGATTTACAGTAGGCCTACAGTTCATTGTCTAGGAATCACTAATCCTACCTTTGTCCTTTGACTAAATGAGTAAGAAACTTAGAATGTTGTTCTCAACACATTCTTTCAATTTTATACAAGAAGGTCTGACTTCAAATAAGAATTTATCAGGATACAACTCTTGTAACTTCAATTTTTAAGGTTCACTATAATCAAAGCGAGGGTTCACTGTAAATGGAAATATTAATGTACTTCTTAATGTATGCGAGTTGGGACCAATGATTTAGGTTCACAGTTGAATGTTCATTATAGCAGAGTTCACTATATCAAGAGTTGACAGTATGATGTTCAAGCACTGAAGATTACACTCAGTTTAGTTTAATGCTACATGGTTAATAAATTTTAAGAATTGTGTGACAGATGTGACAGGTTTTGTTAAGATTATAATTAAGTTTAACACATTTGAGAAAAATGACACTAACTGAACACTGCATTCTAACATAATATTGAAGCTTGACTGAATCAAAAATATTCTTAAAATAGTTAATAACTTATACAAATTAGTAATACATGAAAAAAGTAATTTACAATTCATGTTGGAAAATGTTCAGCTAAGCCTCGTGTTAATAATGATTAATTATTATTCAGTCAGTATGGCTTAAGCATTGCATTACATATGAAAGAAAAACATATGAGAAAAAATATTGATGTGTTACATCTTATTTAATCTTGATTATCAAGGTTAAATAGGATGTAACACATCAATATTTTTTCTCATATGTTTTTCTTTCATATGTAATGCAATGCTTAAGCCATATTGACTGAATAATAATTAATCATATTTTGATATTTGTTATAAAAAAAGTAATTTGAAAAATATGGTCTTATTATTTAAAAGTCATTGAACTTGAAAACTCCCCCTCTTTTCGCTACAACAGGAAGAGAAAAAGGCCTAATTTTCAGCATTTCAGTTTTTTTGTAGCATAAAGCTGTCCATAGGCTGAGGCTTTTTGTACTGACCTGGGACACCAATATGAACCATCACTGAAACTTGAAATTCGTTTGGGGAAATGACCCTTAGCACTTCACCCACTGGGATAGGCCTACTTTCTTCCTTCATGTCACAACAACTCACTTTCCATGTAGAACACCAACAGCTGCACACAGCTTTCCATCTAACTATATCCTGGTTCTTTTGAAATGACACTTTCCAAATTATCAGACTCATTCGAAGAATAAACATCTCGGTATCTTAAATGTTTTGGCTTGATGTCTTTATGTTACACATAATCGTTTTTGATGCAGCTGTTTTTCCATTCAACAAACAATGTCTGTTGTATAGTCAGAAAAAGTGGCTGGATTGAATCTTTGATACATCTGACATAGTGACCACTACTTGGAGAGTATTTGTTGATTTTGCAATATTGATTCTTTATTGATAAAAATAACTGAGATTCCTTTAATTTCTCTCTTTGCAGAGTCAAATTAGGATGATATTGATACGTACATACATACATTGTGAAACAGGCAGCACGTATTTTGGATGAAGCTGATTAAAATAAGACTTTTTTTTTAAATAGTTATTCCTGTTTCCTGCTTAAAAGTTCAAAATTGTCTTTGACAGTGAGCATCATGTATTTTTTCTGATGAAGGTTATGTTTCTGTGGTACAGATTTCTTTATTAATTTTTGACGTAACGACTTCACGTCTTGCTTGCCTGCTGACTGAACACTGATGTTTTTTAGACAAAAATCATGGACTATTTGTTTTGTTTCTTCAGTGATCCTGGGCTTGCTGTAAATAGTGTCACATCCATCACACTATTTTTCAAAATAGGGCCTATAAACATTGTCAATTAAAGTATGAAAAGCACCATTAGATAACCTCTGTCAGTGATACAATGAATTTGAAGTATTATTTTACTATCTTCAAATAATGCTCATAAACAAAACTAATGCATGAATTTTAGTGACAGATATGAAAGTTGAGACAGCCAAACAAGAATATAATTTAAAATAGCTAAGAAACGCTTACATATTTTCAGATTTTCTAGAGACCTTATGAAGATACTCTTCTTCAATAATTAAGGACTCCATCAGGTGATTCTTTAGTAATCATGAAATAACCATGGCCATCCCAGCAAACAAAGAGAAACTGCAGTAAGTTGATGGTGAAAAGAAAAATCTAAAAAATATATTTTTTGTTATTTATGAAATTCTAATACTTTATTAAGGAACTGAAGTTATTTATAACAGTAATTTTGCGGTTTCAAAATGTTATCCACAGGCTCATTTGCTCATGAAATGCTTGACGTGTAGTAAAATGTCTGAATGTTTCGTACAGTGATACTGTTTTGTTTAGCCACACAGTTTTCATTTTCCTGTCGCCCTCCGCTAAGAGCTTATCTGCAGCGTAGAAGCCACCCGGTCTGCTGGCACTGAAACATTTAGTATAGGAATTTGTACTTACCCAGCTCAAAGTAGGTGTTGAAAATGTCCCCCACCAACTGTTACACATTGTTGACACCTTATGAAATTGTTAATTGCTGTAAGAAGTTCTGCTTCATGACTGACTCGCTTTCAGCTCATATATAGTCTATAAGTTCATTTATTGTGTGCTGGTTTTTCGCATAAACCATATTTTTAAGTCCCCCACCCCCCAAATTGATAGAAATCGTATGGTGTTAAATCTGGACTTTGTGGGGTCCACAAATATTTACTGATAATTCTTCTTCCGAAAATTCGACACAATTCTCTCATGGATTCTTGGGCAGTATGAGCAGTAGCAGAGTCTTTTGGAAATATACTGAAGAACGTTCTTCATAAGTCAGTTCATGAAAAATTTGATCAAGGATCTCATTCACATAACGCTCACTGGTAATTGTTCTCTGGGTGAAGATAAATAGCCCCAATAATTCTGCATACCACATACCTATTTTTTCACCGTACAAAGGTGTTTCGAGTACAAGATTGGGTTTCTCCTGACTGTAGCACTGAAGATCTTGTGAGGATACATGTCCATTTAAATGAAAATAGGCTTCATCAGAAACATAAATTGTCGGATCAGTTTCCTCAGAATTTACTTTTTCTAAAATCCAATTGCAAAAATGCAACCTCTTATTGGGATCTTATTCATTTAACTTTTGAAATACAATCAACTCTGGATGTAGTGAATTCGGTTATAGTGAACATTAGGCTATAGTGAACCTAGATCATTGGTCCCGACCTGCATACATTAAAAAGTACATAATACTTATATTTATAGTGAACACTCACTCCAGTTATAGTGAACCTATAACTAGGACATTTCCCAAGAAAATGTAATTTTAAAATGGCCAAAATGGTAATTTAGGAAACCCTTGTCCTATAAACTTCCAAGAATATGTTCAGAACAAAATCTCAAACGTTCTACTCCTTAAGGGGAGGCAGAGGTGAATATTTCAAAATCCACAAAATTTATCTGATTTGTTTGAAATTGATCATGGATACTAAGTATGTTATTAGTAATGGACATACCAAGTTTCAACTGTATAAGTACAATAGTTCTGTAAATATTAATAATTTTATAAAACTTTATATCGTTTGATATAAAATGCTCCATGCACCATATTGTAAGAAATTTTCAATACTTCTTTTTATTTATATGTTCAGAGAAGGTATATAAATAATAAGTATTAGTTTATTATGGTAATAATATAGTAATACAGTTATATTGGTTTTAATATCATACTTTTAAAGGGCACAAAATCAAAAACTAACATTGGAATATGAAAATATAGTGTATAAAGATAATAAAAAACAAATTTTCATTTCTTCTTCAGTTTTGTTCAAAATTTCACCTCTGCCTCCCCTTAAGTGCATTGAAAGACAAAGGATTCATTTAGCTTCCTGGACAGCTTGAAACATGTTAAAGGGAATGGTGTACAGTGAGGGATAAAGGAAGGATTAGTTCTGACCCCTTTAAAAGAGGTTATTAGAAGAATAGGAAGATAAAGTGTTTTCTTTTGTAAAAGGGAGTAGAGTTATTACCAATGGGTAAATGCAGGAAGGATTCAGTATAATGGTCCACAACCCTTCCTCCCGCATCTTTGTAAAAGTGAACCTGGGGAAATTCCAAGGCTGAGTACACAGTATTTACATATCTAGTAATGACAATGGAGTTAGGTTAGTCAACTTTGCCACATCAAAAAATTTAATTGTTAAAAGTACAACATTCCCCCATAAGGATATACATAAATATACTTGAACTTCTCCAGATGGATTGACACATAACCAGATAGATCACATCTTGATAGATAAAAGAAGACATATTAGTATAGTAGACATTCGAACCTTCAGGGGGGCAGACTGTAATTCTGACCATTATTTGGTAATTGGAGAACTAAGAGAAAGACTATTAGTAGCCAAGCAAGTAGAGCAACAAGTTAATATTAGAAGATTCAATATTCCGAAATTAAAGGACGAGGAAACTAAGCAACATTATCAGGTCGAAATTTCAAATAGGTTTGCCGTATTAGCAAGTTCCGACGAAGTTGAAGAAGAGTTAGATGTTGATAACATGTGGGAAAATATCCGAGATAATATCAAAATTGTCCACACCTGTGGAGTAACGATTAGCGAGTCTGGCCATGAAACCAGGTGGCCCGGGTTCGATTCCCAGTTGGGGCAAGTTACCTGGTTGAGGTTTTTTCCGGGGTTTTCCCTCAACCCTATACGAGCAAATGCTGAGTAACTTTCGGTGCTGGACCCCGGACTCATTTCACCGGCATTATCACCTTCATTTCATTCAGACGCTAAGTAACCTAGATGTTGATAAAGCGTCGTAAAATAACCTACTAAAAAAAATCAAAATTGTAGCTGAACAGAGCATAGGTTATTATGAAACTAAGAAAAAGAAACCGTGGTTTGATGAAGATTGTTGCATGGTAGTAGAAAGAAGAAAACAGGCAAAATTGAAATTCTTACAGGATCCAGTTGAGGCGAATAGAGATAATTATTTCAATAAAAGGCGGGAAGCAAATCGTACGCTTAGGAATAAAAAGAGAGATTACTTGAAGGAAAAACTGAATGAGGTAGAAACAAATAGTAAAAATAAAAACATTAGAGATTTATATAAGGGTATAAAGGAATTCAAGAATGGACATCAGGCAAGGGTAAATGTGAATCGTTTGTTTCAGAAACAACACTTCTCCACTGTTTGACGGTATATGAGTTGTTAGCACAATCGCAATTGCCGACTGAAATGCTACAGTTTTGTGCATAAACAACACTTCCATCACATAACTGCTGCTTGCAAACTTAGTCGAAAGTTTCCATTTTGTGCAGTAACAACACTTATCCTGGAGAGGTGCTGTTTCTGTTCTCCACAAGGAGCGCTGCTAGTTTCGTCCAATAGTACTATTCCAACATGGCGTCTGGTAGTGATGAGGGAGCTGTTTTGTCCGTAGTGAAAAAACGAAAGAGAGAATTTAAAAGTGTTGAATACAAACGAGAACATGTGAAAAGAGGAAGAGTAAAGGGGTTAGAACATATCAACTATGCTTCTAAGGTGGTCGCAAAGAAGAAAATTGGAAATGATTGCAAGTGAGTATGCCACAGATTAATGTTTACCTGTTCAATAGCGTTGCTGTTGTTATGAAAATCATACTTTGCAATGTAACATGATTCATAATATGTTAAATCCATATTTACTCCTGTTATACTTTTCGTCACATAACATAATCTCTCTTTCCTTCAGGTGTAAATTGAAGTGCTCTGGAAGATTATTGGAGGGGGATCGAGAATAAATATTTATAAACTTTTATGCCAAAGAAACTAAAGACGAACAGGATTCGTATTTACAAGCATTAGTGGAAGTAGTGCAAGTTAAAAGGAGATGTCCGCAGGGAGATAAACCAAGTAATTTCAAGTATTATGTGACATGTAGTTCTGGACGACAACAAGTGTGTGCCAAAGCATTTCTAAACTTGCATGGTGTGACAAAGGGTCGCATTCGTCGTCTAACATCTTTGTTGCTGCTTGGAAGATCTCCAAAGGATTTGAGGGGTAAAAACACTTCTGGAAATGCAACTTCTGGGGAAGTGTGTATATTAGTGGAAGATCACATATGCTCATATCCAACCAAAAAATCTCACTACTCATCAAGAGGAATAGAATATTTGAGCGAGAGGTTAAATATCACATTAATGCATGCCTCCTTTATGGAGAAGTATCCTGACCAACAGGTATCCTACTGGTTATACCGCAAAATTTTTAAGGAGCGATTCAGTCTATCATTGGGGAGGCCACAAATTGATACCTGCTGTACATGCGAACAACTATCGGTAAGGATTAAAAGTCCATCGCTGAATGATAACGCCAAACATGTAGCAGGAGCAGAGTTTATTGTCCATAAAAGAAGAGCCAAAAAGTTCACCAAAAAATGGAATATTGTTCTAATCTCTGCAAAGAATACAATGAAACTGCTTCAATATGTATAGATTATATGCAGAATTTGCATCTGCCAGAGATACCTGTGCAGGAAGCATTCTATCTCACGCAACTTAATGTTAATGTATTTAATATACATAACTTGAGGGATAACACAGCAAAATTGTACATATATCACGAGGGACTGGCTAAAAAAGGTCCAGATGAAGTCTGTTCATTTATCTTAGATTACATAAGCAACGAGTTACCAAACATAACAAAGTACCTACACATCTTCTCTGATAGCTGCCCAGGTCAGAATAGGAATAACACAGCTGTTAGATTTCTCCAAACTCTTGTTACTACTGGCAGATTAAAAAAAAAAAAACATTATTTTCCGATTTGTGGGCATTCCTTCATGCCCTGTGATCGAGATTTTGGTGTTATAAAGAGGAAGATTCGCACATCAGACAGAATCTATTCAATAAAAGAATACCTATGTTAATAGTTGCATCAAATAAGAACAACAGATTCTCTGTTCAAATGGTACAAACTGCAGACATTTTTTGACTTTAACCATTGGTGGAAGACCTATTTCAAGAAGTCTGTTCTGTCCATTGAGTCCATGGGAAGAGGAGTGAAAAGAGATCAGAAAGTAATGTTTCATGTGAATGACTTTATGGAGTTCCAATATGAAGTGGATCATATCTCAGGAAGGAACTTTATTGATGGACTGACTGTTCATACTTTCAAGTTGTTCCTTTCTAGAAGTGTGCTTCCTATGCTGCCCAGTGTTCCTGCTTATCCAGACATTATCAGATATTAAGAAATTTCAGACATTAAGAAATTGGAACCATACATTCCAACAGAATATCATGATTTTCACAATGAACTATATACTTGGCCAACGACATCAACTGATGACTAATCATGGTGATGCAAGAAAACATACTAAGGAAGAGTAATGTTGTGTGTATGCTTTGATGCCATCGTGAATTTATTATTGACATAATTAAAAATGTCCTGTTTGTCAGAAACTGAGTGAACTTCTTTTTCTTTGCAAATAATATTTTCTGCATTTTAAGTTGTGATTATTAGGCAGGTTATGCTGTGAAGTTTGAATGAATGGGTTTAAAACATGTTCTCTAACTTATATTAGCATTTCTACATTAATTTAAGATTATTAACATTGAGAATCTACTTGTTCTTGTTATTCCTACTGTTTGTTTCAGAAACAGCACATCTCCTTCAAATTAAACAAATTCTGTAGATGTGGGTATTGAACTCATTCAAATAAGCAAGATGTCAGGATGTTTGTATTTAGTAAATGATCAAATGAAAAAAATACCACAAGTGTAAACAATAAAATATGCCTTACAGAATGTTTTTTCAATTTCCTGAAAAATGTTACTGGAGGGAGAAGTGCTGTTTCTGAAACAAATGATTCATGTGATCAAGGATGAGAATGGTGACTTGCTTGCAGACGCTCATTCAATCCTGAACAGATGGAAAAACTATTTTGAACAACTACTAAATATACATAGGCCAAATAGAAATGATCGGGACGAAATTGAAATACAAACTGCTGAGCCATTTATACCCGAACCCACACTTTCTGAAGTCGAAATTGCGATAGAAAATCTGAAAAATTAGAAGTCTCCAGGTATCGATCAAATTCCAGCAGAATTAATATAAGAGGGTGGAAGTGCATTATCTAACGAAATCTATAAGCTTGTACTTGCGATTTGGGTAAAGGAAATTATACCAGAACAATGGAAGGAGTCCATAATCGTACCTATCTTTAAGAAGGAGGACAAGACTAACTGTAGTAACTTTCGAGGAATATCACTTTTGTTGACGTCGTACAAAATTTTGTCCAATATTCTTTTGAGAAGATTAACTCCATATGTAGATGAAATTATTGGGGATCATCAGTGTGGTTTTAGGCATAATAGATCAACTATTGATCAGATATTTTGTATTCGACAGATAATGGAGAAAAAATGGGAGTATAAGGGTACAGTGCATCAGTTATTCATAGATTTCAAAAAGGCATATGACTCGGTTAAGAGAGAAGTTTTATATGATATTCTTATTGAATTTGGTATTCCCAAGAAACTAGTTCAATTAATTAAAATGTGTCTCAGTGAAACGTATAGCAGAGTTCGTATAGGTCAGTTTCTGTCAGATGCATTTCCAATTCACTGTGGGCTAAAGCAAGGAGATGCACTATCACCTTTACTTTTAAACTTTGCTCTAGAGTATGCCATTAGGAAAGTCCAGGATAACAGAGAGGGTTTGGAATTGAACGGGTTACATCAGCTGCTTGTCTATGCGGATGACGTGAATATGTTAGGAGAAAATTCACAAATGATTAGGGAAAACACGGGAATTTTACTGGAAGCAAGTAAAGAGATAGGTTTGGAAGTAAATCCCCAAAAGACAAAGTATATGATTATGTCTCGTGACGAGAATATTGTACGAAATGGAAATATACAAATTGGAAATTTATCTTTTGAAGAGGTGGAGAAGTTCAAATATCTGGGAGCAACAGTAACAAATATAAATGATACTCGGGAGGAAATTAAACACAGAATAAATAATATGTGAAATGCCTGTTATTATTCGGTTGAGAAACTTTTATCATTCAGTCTGCTGTCGAAAAATCTGAAAGTTAGAATTTATAAAACAGTTATATTACCAGTTGTTCTTTATGGTTGTGAAACTTGGACTCTCACTTTGAGAGAGGAACATAGGTTAAGGGTGTTTGAGAATAAGGTGCTTAGGAAAATATTTGGGGCTAAGAGGGATGAAGTTACAGGAGAATGGAGAAAGTTACACAATACAGAACTGTATGCATTGTATTCTTCACCTGACATAATTAGGAACATTAAATCCAGACATTTGAGATGGGCAGGGCATGTAGCACGTATGGGCGAATCCAGAAATGCGTATAGAGTGTTAGTTGGGAGGCCGGAGGGAAAAAGACCTTTAGGGAGGCCGAGACGTAGATGGGAAGATAATATTAAAATGGATTTGAGGGAGGTGGGATATGATGATAGAGACTGGATTAATCTTGCTCAGGTTAGGGACCATTGGCGGGCTTATGTAAGGGCGGCAGTGAACCTCCGGGTTCCTTAAAAGTCAGTAAGTAAGTAAGAGTACACAGTAGCATACTTATAGTAACTTCCGGGTTCCTTAAAAGCCAGTAAGTAAGTAAGAGTACACAGTAGCATACCTATAGTAACCTCCAGGTTCCTTAAAAGCCAGTAAGTAAGTAAGAGTACACAGTAGCATACTGGTACCTCTAGTGGGAAGAGGTTCGAAATCAGTCAGTACCTACTACCTACATGGCCAGATTAGATTCAAGTTTCGAACTGTGAACTTCAAGATGTCAGAACGTAAAGTATTTAAGTTGGAAGATATAGCAAACATTAGTACTGATATTGAATGTGGTCTGTCCCAAACAGGCATTATTACTGTATGTATAGCAACGTCTGCAGTATAAAAACAGACTCTTCGGTTTTAGTGAACCTCGGATATAATGAACGAAATATGCTGGTCCGCAGAGGTTCACTATATCCGAAGTTGATGTACAGGAATTCTGTATGGCTTTAATTTAAGTAATTTTGTTGCTTGACGAGCAGATTCATAATGTACTTCTGTTTCCTGCGCGGGGTGTGCTCTAGACTCTGCCCTATCTCTTCTTCTTTGTATTACTGAACCTGTCTGTCTCAATTTTTTGGCTACCCTTCTTATTGTAGTGGCATTAGGCATGGGTCTATTTGGAAGTTCTGTCGTATTTTCGCACAAAATTTTCTGTATTTTATGTACATAGTAAGCATATACACACATTTATGTAATGAAAATCGCATTGCAACAATGCCGAAAAAAACACACACAGATACACGCATGCACACACACATGAAAGAACTAGCCTTAAAAACAACGACAATCATTTTTATCATACTGCTTGGTAACTACAAAACTAAGCTGCATGACATATACGCTCATTACATGGATTAGAGATGATGTGATATCAGTTGACTGCGATTTGGTCTGCTCACTTGGCCTAAGCCTGAAGTGTGCTGTCTGTATTTAGGGATTTTCACCTCGTCATAACAAGATGTAGCTTGCCATCATAGTCATGAGGTAACTTCAGTCATTCTAGTGAATCAATGACACTGCTTTCTGATTGTTGACAAGTTTTGATGAAATGACTCACAGGTTCTAAAAATGTAATTTAATTGTTTGTCGTAGAGGAAAAACAATTAGAATTGAGAGTGATTTTGGCTATGAAATGATAAATCTAAGGAAATTATTATTACCATCCTTACTAGTGGCCTAGATCATATATACTAACAGATAGCTCTTTTATATAGGCTTCAGGGTTTGCAGTCGAGGCCGGCTTGATGTAGTTCAATAATCGTCAACAGATGGCACAATGACCAACACCATCACGAGACACGAACTCTGAACCAGTCTGATCGGTCTAAATCGATTATTTCTTGCTTACGAGATATTCTCGTAAGCAACGGTATGTACTGTCGACAATTGATGACCATGGATAAATATTATTGGCCTATATGACCTAGACAAGTTCGGAACGAGGGAGGTCTAATTATAGTTGTCACGTGGGCGAAGCGGAGAGATAAGATAAAGTACGCCTTTGTATTGAATAGAATACAATGCAGAGTCTCGCGCAAAGCCAATCTACCTAGAATTTTTAGACCATGTTATAAAGTTATCGGTGGGCTAAATTATGATTCGTTATCTCTTCTGTTTTTATATATTTGTCGTGAATATTATTTATATTATCAACTGAGTGCATAACATAATTTATCCGTTAATTGATATTTCACTAATGATAAATCCAAAGAACAATGGGAAATAAGGGACTAAACACTGAAAAATAAATAAAATTAGAGAATTTGACGTTCATAATTATAATGTTGTCGGAGTTTTGTTATACTTTACTTTGAATTATTTTAATTTGCACCACAAAAACTTATGAAAATTAATGTTAACATTACCTATTTAGTTATGATAGTAGTATATTGGAAAATTTGTGCATATAGCCTGATTACAATATATAAGTAATCCTATCCTAACCTAACCAATGGTAGTCTTGTTTATTTCAGACATGTTCGTATAATTATACAAAAACAAGAATAATCTAGTTTGCAGCCTGTGATATTGTCTCGTTTACAGTATTATATAATATACATATTACGATATTTACTAGGTACTTTAACAATATATAGTTAATAATATTATAAAATATACAGGCCTAATCCATTACCAAGAAATAGCCCTTCCCTCACATGTTCAATACTGTTTACCTCAAAAGGCCTTCAAACCTTAAAAACTATTAGAAACTGGATTAAAATAGTCATGTTGATGTAGGCCTACAACATTACATTTTTGTCACTACTCCTGATCCCATTCTAACAGTTTCAGGTTTTGTAATTTGTAACAATACTAACAATACTGATGGGTCATTCCATAGTGACACACGTAACATTTTCGAAGTAACTATGATCTTCACAGGATACTTAATCAAATACTTAGGAGTTCATGAAAGACACATCACTGTTTTTTAACGTAAGCATTCCAAAATATAAACAGAAAATCATAATGAAAAGGAATAATTAATAATGTAAAACATATTAAATATTATATGGTGTGACACATGAACATTTTCTTGCCACTTAATTTATTACCAAAATGGAAAATGTTCATATTATTGTGCCAAATGTCATAAATGCATTTAGTTGTTTTTGAAACAATTAAGACATTTGTGAAGTACATGTAACTGCTAAATCGCATATTTTAATAAAAAATAACAGTGCCATTAACAAATAAAATATTACAAATTATATTGTGACACACGAACATTTCTGTCAAGTTGATTACTAATCTTTTCAAATGCATATAGAGATTTACCGTATACACTGTGCCTACAGTTCTTATTATACAAAGCAACACTTGATTACACTAAAGTGTCCACACCTGTGGAGTAACGGTCAGCGCGTCTGACTGCGAAACAAGGTGGCCCGGGTTCGAATCCCGGTCGGGGAAAGTTACCTGGTTGAGGTTTTTTCCGGGATTTTCCCTCAACCCAATACGAGCAAATGCTGGGTAACTTTCGGTGCTGGACCCCAGACTCATTTCACCGGCATTATCACCTTCATATCATTCAGACGCTAAATAATTTAGATGTTGATACAGCGTTGTAAAATAACTCAATAAAAAAATTACACTAAAGTACACTTTCAGATTTAAAATATCCACGGTTGTTTACAACTATATGTGGTGATATCTCCTGTGTAATGTCACGTAACAAATACATCAATATAGGCTGTCCACTTTTTCTGCCATTTGTAGTACTTCCCTTTTTTTTAACAACACAGACGCTTTAAATTCTTCGCCACTACAAGCTTTTGTAACTTCCTCTGCTTATCTGACGTCTTTTTTTAAATTGATTATTTAACGATGTTGTATCAACTAGGTTATTTAGCCTCGATGGAATTGATGATAGTGAAATGATATTTGGCGAGATGAGGTTGAGGATTCGCCATAGATTACATGACATTCGCCTTACAATTGGGGAAAACCTCGGAAAAAACCTCAACCAGGTAACTTGCCCCAATCAGGATTTGAACCCTGGCCCACTCATTTCACGGTCAGATGTGCCTACCATTACTCCACAGCAGTGGACCGAACATGGGTTATGTACATTAATTCTTTTGACTTTCGGTTAGCTTTCTTAAGAATATGCATAAAGAAATGTAGCGTTTTCCAGGCTATCCTTGTAATATTAGTGACTTATTTCAACCAGTTTGTTACTAAAATATATACAGTACCTAAGTGTTTACTTGTGACACTGGTGATCCATTTAATTGGTATATGAGACGAATTTAATTTTGTGTTTTACAGAAGGATACATATTGATTTACTTTTGCTCACATTGATTTTAATTTTATTTGTTGTAGTCCAGTTTTCAATAACGTCAAGCTAGTTTTGCAAGGCGGTGATATAAGATTTATCACTAATTTTTTCTGTATATTATACACGAATAACCTTGCCTGAGAAGTGACATTTCTATTCAAATCCTACAATAATTTTCAGTAAATATTTTGCACCGAGAAGCTATTATACATTTAATTTTACTTCTGAGACCAGTGAAATATATGCCAATTTTATTACAAAGGTGCATGTATAATTATCCAATAGCATGATATTATCTGCAACAAAAACTAAAGGGCATGAAAGAAAAGAAGAAAACATTAATGCTGTGGTTCTTAGAGTTGCATTAGAGTTACACGTTCATTGTCCACTGAAAGTTGTATTTCTCTATTGAAGTGTAAAAGAGAAACTCTCATAAATTATGTCAGAAACAAAGAAAGGCACCACCCAAATATGTGGGATAATTAATTTAATAATGTTATTACCGGGACTTGAAAAAAACAATTATATTTGGGGAAAAAAATACTTTTTAATCACGCTTCTATAGTTCGACAATGCTGACTATTCAGAGTTTTGCCTGACAGGTGAGGTACCATAAATTCCTTGAAGTCCTAGTTATTACTGAAGCCAAATGTGTGTCTCTTGTCAAGAGTCTATCTGAATTACTCTTTACTAACTGGAAACATATTCCAAATTTATATTTTAAAAAAGTATTAAAATATCCTCACAATTTAGAGCATAACAATTCCCGAAATAATCATCCTACATTAAATTATTAAGATAAAAATGATTCAATCTATTGCTTGTAACAATACCTTTATGGTCCTAATAAATTAAGAAATAATTTACATCCAACAGATTTATTTTAAAATGGCCTGCAGTTATTATTTTGAATTTTATTGTACCTTAACAAATTGAGTTAAGGTACAATAAAATTTCATCAAGTTTCAAACAAAGTAATTCCATCTTTCCAACAGGGGGACAATAAATACTTAAAGTAATGCTAAACTCGAAAAACTTATTGATGCAACTTAATTTCATATTCTATACCACTAACACCAAAAAAAAAGTGTCCTATTGTTCATACTGATTCAAGATGAATAGTTTCTTAGTGTTTGTCCATTCCAATTTTTTTTTATTGTCCTTCCCATTTCTATTTCTCTCATTTTTAGTAGGTACTTCACATGTAGTATATGTTTTATTTTAATACATATAATGACCATGAAGATATTTGGATATGTCTTACAAAATTGTTGCTGAAGACCATTGTGGTAATATTCTGCCGCATCTGTAGTTTGTACATTTTGAAATTTTCGTGCTTCAGCTGAGAATTCAGGCGGGGGGAGGGGAGGTTGATGTGCCAATGTAGTTTTCCAGAATATAATAATACTCAAAACATTCTCTAATAGGAGGGGCCTCTGATATTAGCTCTGCAAAAAATCTGATATCGGTACTTCTGTTGCTGGTAAATAAGAAAGAACGAAATATAAAAATTTTTAACCACTTTCGAATTTCAGGTGCTTTGTGTCTCAGCTGCTGGTTTGATATACTGTTTGTTTCCTTTAATTTTCCAGAGCAAAAACTGTCCTAAGCGAAATTTACACTCTGTAATTTTAACACTGGGAACATTTATTTTGGCAGCATTGTGTGATGCTATTTCATAATATAACAAGAGCTTTGAAATGATTAACTGCTAACTACTTACCTGGGTGAAGCGGTTCCTGTGATTTCTGAAGTGAAAACCGTTCAATTTATAAGGAATTTTTTTGTGGAGATGCATTTGATTGTATATGCAAGGTGTAAAAGTGCCTAAACTAACTGACTCCAGTGCTGTCATGGAGGCCACACGAGGCCATATATCATATGGAACCTACTATTTTTTTTAATTAATCGTATGGGGAAATGAAAATTTTGTCTGTAAGGAGCCATACGGCATATGGGTGCCTAAGTTTTGTACATGGAGATCTATACAGATCTTAGATCATCTCTTCCTGTTCCTACTGTACCTACCGCCTATTTTGTTTGATGTTCATAAACAAAAATTATCCACCTCTTCAGCACTGGAATCCAGAATTATATAAAATAATGGTTGAAAAACAAGAAGTGCTGCAAATATACACTCCAAGATTCATCGAGACAAGTGTGCATCTATGGTGGTGCTACATGGTGTATTCTTTAAATCAAACTTGTACAATTAAATTGTAAAGCAAAACAATTTCTTTACTTCTTCTTTAATATTAAAAAAAATAATTAAATGACAATTGGAGAAATAGAGAGAGGAGAGTAAAATATATTTCAAGGGAGAAAACAAGGGGTGGGGTGTATGGCCAAGAAAAAAATTACCATGACAGCACTGACCAAACCTAACCTGTTACAGACTCATGTATGTAAGGTGAATAAGCTGAGTATGAAGGAAACTACCTCAGCACTAATTTAACTCTTATAGATGAACTATATAAAGAACTTCAAGTGTCAATATTGTCTCAAAGGTTTCTGTGTAACAAACTTCATTTAGAAATGCCCATCTGTGATTATGTTAACTGTAGAAGAAGGAAGAAATATTGTCGTCATATGAAGTTACTCAAATTTCCAATTAAGGACAAGGAAAGGCTACAAAAGTTATTTTTGATTTCACCCTTATAAATTGAATGATTTTCACTTCAGAAATCACCGTAACTACCTCAGCACTAGTTTCAGTAATTTAAGGACCAGTATAAAGTAAATTTGATTAAAGTGAGAAAGAAATTCGTAAGGGAGGCGGTCAGGAGGGATTGAGGTCTACTAATTTGTTGCAAACAACTATTATAGGCTATTTCATTTGACTAACGATGATTTGTAGAGAGCAAAATACCTACAGTAGGGTAAAGAATCTAAATCAGTACGTTTGAGAACGGATATAAA
This sequence comes from Periplaneta americana, assembly GCF_040183065.1. Taxonomy (NCBI): domain Eukaryota; kingdom Metazoa; phylum Arthropoda; class Insecta; order Blattodea; family Blattidae; genus Periplaneta; species Periplaneta americana. The sequence continues at coordinate 10,119,744 of NC_091128.1, read as the reverse complement.
AGTGTCAGGAAAATAACAGAATTACCGTATATTGCAATTAATTCTGCATTGGCACAGAAACCGCACAGGGTATCGTAAATCTGCTGAAAATTAGAAAATTGTGTAAAAAAATGCATTCAGAGCGAATTTTCCAGCCTGATAATATCTCGCCCACGTTATGGACATAATTCAATACCGTAAGACTGATATAAAACGAATACTAGAACAATTTGTTAACCAAAGACGATGTTCAGTAGTTATTTAACAACATACAGGGCAAATAAAAACACAAACGCATATTCTAGCAATAGTTCAGATGAAAAGAAAATGATTAGTACGACCGCTTATTCGTAAAAAGAACACTGCCAGCTGTGTAGCCTACATGAAGCAATATATCAGGTCTACGTTCCGAACACGTTGAATTTAATGTGGACGAGAAACGTACAGTTATTATTTATCTGCTTCCATATCGCATCATATAATACACCTGTAAAATGAAAACATATAGGCCTAGAAAAGAGGAAACATGTTTGGGGGGAGGGAGTTGTAATTCTTCCCCTTTCGGATAAATTTCAGAAGAGGGATACCTGCTTTTCCTTCATATTAAAAAATTGTAATCTTGTTCACACAAAATAAATTAGTGCCTTTTCGTGAGCATCATGATGTGCATTCAACAAATGCAGACAAATCTGCTCTTTTTAGTATTTTGTGATAAGTGTTGCTAGGGAGGTACTGTATCCTGAAAATTAAAAACAATTAGATTTCGTACATCAAATGATGACAGATTATATATTGAACGCAAACAACATTATATCAGCCATGTACCAAAATGTCATCTATGTGTGTTGATGAATTTGGGTAAAACAATACTATACTACAATTTAGCGACACATCAAAGTCTTATTGTAACATAACCTCACATTACAATGAGAAAGAAATTTGGAGGTGGCATGACGTAAAAAAGTCATCCCACAGTCGTATTACTCTATGTACTGTTCAGGTACTCTGCCATCTAGTGTTTGTTATTGCAAGCTCATTTCTCGACACTAGCGACGCATAGCGTCCGTTATTTTCCAGTTGCGTCTAAATTTAATATAAGCTTGATCAATCTGTTTTATATATGATCTAGGCTAGTGGGAAGGAGGAATGGACAGCTCGCAGTAATGAAAAATGATAAACAGAAAGTAAACGGAAAAATGTACGACCTGGAATATTGTTAAGAGAATTTAGATCACCGTGAATTTGGTGCTAAAAATCAAAAAGAGATAGGAATAGTAACATCAACAGAAACATGTAATAAAGTTCAATGAACAGAGATGTGAGCTTCTGAGATAGAAGTCATTGAATGAGGAAGCCGATGCAGCAAGATCAGTTTATGAAAATAAAATGTAAAAATGCACACCATGCTACCAGAGTCAAGATTCAGCAGTTTCGAAGATGGGTCAGGAGAGAACACAAAGAATATAAGGAAGTATGAAGAAATGCATAGCAAGCAGCCTGAAACAGGAGTCAGCTGTGATGTTGTGAAGGCAGTAGAAGGTTAGAGAATGACATGAGGGCTTGTATAGAGTTTGAGATGAAGAAGCTAATAAATAAAGTGTCAGGGAATGAAGGGGCAACGAGGGCTAAAGGAAGAGAAGAAAATAGAATAAAAGAAGGACTCATGAAATCATTATAGGAATGAGTAGTACTCACAGAACAAGAATAGAAGCAGGGAGGACACAAGGATGAAAAGTGTAGTCATCTACACCGAAGAGAAGTCTACTGTTGCAGGAAGGAGTAAAAAGTCGCGGAACATATAGTCTTAGAAATTTGTGAATGGAAGGTCTGAAATAAGGTTATTAGGTGGAAGCAGTTGGGTATATTATAAGTTATAAGGAAAGGATATTTTAGTATTGGTGTTTCATTGAAATAATGGATGATCAGATTTATTATGAAGAAGTCTTAAATTAGTGAAGACGAATGTATATAATTATAAAAAGAGATAAATTAATGAAGATTGGAATACACTAATATGTTTTCGCGGGATATCAGCCGAGTTAAGATTTTGGAATGCTCCGAGCTTTCGACTGCTATCTCTGCAGCCATCTTCAGGGAAGTGATGTCCGAACAGAAAGTCGAAAGGTTATATAGATGTGGCTGTCTCAGGTGAAACGGGATTGGTTGGCGGATCGGCCAATCCGGGGCCGGGAATTGTCATCGCTCGTAAGCTCCGCCCCTCCCGGGATTACTGCGTGAAGTTTGGCGGGCGGCGAGCCCTGTTCCGCCGGTTGGAATCGGTTGCCGTCCTCGGTCCGTGATCTTCATGACCTTGATTGTAAGAGGGCCTGAGTTGGTCTAAGGCCGGTGTCCATGCCTGACTGAGCTGGAGTCCACTGTCTCTGTTAAAGTTGTTTTTCTCCAGCTTGATCTCTATGGCCTCCTTGATTGTACGATCCCAGTAGTGGCTTGATTTGTTAATGACCTTGGTGTGGTCAAACAGTATTTTATGCTCCTTTTCTATGCTGTGTTGCGCCACTGCAGATTTTTCCGGGTAATACAGCCTCAGGTTCCTCTTATGTTCTTTGATTCTGTCTTCTATTGTGCGGCCAGTCTGCCCTATGTATACTTCGCCACACTCGCATGGAATCTTGTAAATCCCTGGAGTCCTTAAGCCCTGACTGTCTTTAACCTGACGTAGATGACTCCGGATTTTGCTCTGTGGTTTATGGATGGTTTTGATATTAACCTTCTGGAGGATTCTGCTTATTTTGTGTGACACGCTCCCGCAGAATGGAATGAAAGCTTTCTTTGTCGGTTCTTGCTTGCTGTCTAAGTCTATTGTGTTACATCTCGAGGTAACTTGTTTGAGGGCTTTGCTGATGTCTCTCCGGCTGTAGTTGTTTTGTTGTAGTGTTCTACGAAGATGGTCCATTTCTGCAGGCAAGTTGTTGATATCGGAAATGACTATGGCGCGATGTAGTAGACTAGTCAGGACGGACTTCTTCTGCGAAGGGTGGTGGAGGCTGAGTGCATTCAGGTACAGATCTGTGTGCGTCGGCTTTCTATACACGCCATGTCCGAGAGTACCATCTGCTTTCCTGTGTATGTGGATATCCAGGAACGGCAGTGAGCCCTCTGACTCCACCTCCATGGTGAACAGGATATTCGCGTGGATGCTGTTGAGATGTTGTAGGAACTCTTGTAGCTTGTCTTGTCCGTGCGGCCAGACCACGAAGATGTCGTCTACGTAGCGGAAGAAGTGGCTCGGCTTGTGTGTGGCTGAGTCTAGGGCCTGGTGTTCGAAGTGCTGCATGTAAAAGTTAGCAATAGCAGGTGACAGCGGGGAGCCCATTGCCACGCCGTCGGTTTGTTCGTAGAACTCACTGTTGTACGTGAAGTAAGTAGTAGTCAAGGCCAGTCGGAAGAGTTGTAGAATATTATCCGGGAATTGTTCCGCTACCAGTTCAAGAGCCTCTTTTATCGGAACCTTTGTGAAGAGTGAAATTACATCGAAGCTCACTAGTAGATCTGATGGGACCACTGTGATGTTCTCCAGAATTCTAACAAATTCTGTAGAGTTTTTCACATGATGTTCACACGTTCCAATCAGGGGTTGGAGCATGTTGGTTAGATGCTTGGCCAGGTGGTATGTGGGCGACCCGATGGTGCTAACAATGGGTCGTAATGGTAGCCCTTGTTTGTGGATCTTGGGGAGCCCGTAAATCCGAGGTGGTGTGGCCGAGTGTGGTAGTAGAACTTTTATAACCTCGGCAGGCAGCGAGGAAGATTTCAGCAGCGTGGTGGTTCTTCTTATGATCCTGTTAGTGGGATCACGTGTCAGTTTCTTGTAGGTCGTGTCTGCTAGTAGTTCATGCTACATAAGAGGAACCTGAGGCTGTATTACCCGGAAAAATCTGCAGTGGCGCAACACAGCATAGAAAAGGAGCATAAAATACTGTTTGACCACACCAAGGTCATTAACAAATCAAGCCACTACTGGGATCGTACAATCAAGGAGGCCATAGAGATCAAGCTGGAGAAAAACAACTTTAACAGAGACAGTGGACTCCAGCTCAGTCAGGCATGGACACCGGCCTTAGACCAACTCAGGCCCTCTTACAATCAAGGTCATGAAGATCACGGACCGAGGACGGCAACTGATTCCAACCGGCGGAACAGGGCTCGCCGCCCGCCAAACTTCACGCAGTAATCCCGGGAGGGGCGGAGCTTACGAGCGATGACAATTCCCGGCCCCGGATTGGCCGATCCGCCAACCAATCCCGTTTCACCTGAGACAGCCACATCTATATAACCTTTCGACTTTCTGTTCGGACATCACTTCCCTGAAGATGGCTGCAGAGATAGCAGTCGAAAGCTTGGAGCATTCCAAAATCTTAACTCGGCTGATATCCCGCGAAAACATATTAGCGAACCAATGCCGAGAAAGCCTCAAATCATGCAAGATCGGAATAGTAGAGATTATTTCAAGGACATAGTCAATATGTTCAAATAAGAAAGGTGAGCATGGTATTTTGTGAAGAAATGTGAATATGGTTGGTAGTTATTTTGGAGTGAGTAGAATACACCAATGAACATTAGCAGTGTTTTGACTGTAAGAAGTGACGAAGGGAGCTATTAAGGTGAAGTTATTATGAAGGGTAGCAATATTAAGGGGAATGATGTTGTGATTGGAAAATGGACACAAACAATTTATTGTAACAGTGTTGAGTTAATAACAGTACTAGTATTAGAATTAGTTTACTGTTAAAAGGGCAATCATTTTACTTCCCTTTGGGAGATCAATATAACTAGAGGAAAATGTAAATACAGATAGTATGTTGTGATCTAAATACAGAAATGTGAAGGTATACCATAACTTGTATTGCGGTTAAAATACAATAACAATTGTTTCATTGAACCGTAGAAGAAACTAGTCATCAGGTTACAGTTCTGAGAGTAGATTGGAGTAATTAAATCCCTAAAAAGGGCTTTTTATCCATAACACTGAAGAACTGTTGCAACCAAGAAAAGAATTTAGCAAGTAGTAGTCAAGTGTCTCTCTCCCTCCCCCTCCCTCTCTCTCCCTCCCTTTCTCCCCCTCTCTCCCTCCCTCTCTCTCCCTTCCTCTCCCTCTCTCCCTCCCTCCCTCTCCCTCCCTCTCCCCCCTCTCTCCCTCTCTCCCTCCCTCTCTCTCCCTCCCTCCCTCTCCCTCCCTCCCTCTCTCTCCCTCCCTCTCTCTCCCTCCATCCCTCTCTCTCCCTCCCTCACCCTCCCTCTCCCCCTCCCTCCCTCTCCCTCCCTTCCTCTCTCCATCCCTCTCCCTCCCTCCATCTCTCTCTCCCTCCCTCTCCCTCCCTCTCTCTCCCCCTCCCTCCCTCCCCCTCCCTCCCTCCCCCTCCCCCCCTCTCTCTCCAATATTAAGGCCTTATTCTACATCTAGATGCAGAACTGTGTGATTGTTTTGGAGGGAGGTTTCTGTAGCATTGCAATCCATACATGGTGTTGAACTGAAACTGGTGTTTTCTAGATCTTCTTGCACCAGAGGATTATTCATGATTTCTTTCTTCGATTGACGTATTAGATGTAAATGTGAACATCCTGATATGAATTTTTAGGCACCCCTTTGCTGTGATTTTAACAATGACTTCATTGAAGCAACATTTAGTATAGTTCTTATTTTCGGCTCTCACATGAACGAAATTAAGTTCTCCATATAGATGTACATTATGATATGGCCTGTCACCACCATTAATAATTCAAAATTATAAATTTCACTGAAGAAAGACTAGCATTATTATTCTTAACATTTGCTAAATCTGTTTGGTTTTGCTTTTATTTAGCCTTTAAGTTATAGCCTAGCTATCATAAATAATGTTTCACTTAAGAAAGACTATCATTATTATTCTTAACATCTGCTAAATCTGTTTAGTTTTGCTTTTATTTAGCCTGTAAGTTATAGCCTAGCTATCATAAATAATGTTATGAATTATACTAATTATGCGACCAGAGTTTATTTCTCAAAGGAACAGGTAAGCTATTTAAGAGGCTGTTTTGAAAAGTTTTCCTCCTAATTTTTTATTTGAAAATGAGTATAGATATTTGAGTAAAACAGAACGTGCTAACTTCCTACAAATTTTTCTGTTGACATCTATATAATTATTTCTCTACATAGTCGCCCTAGTGATCAAAACACCTCCAACTGGAGATCAGTTTCTTGATCCTGTCACTGTAGAATATTTCACTTTGACGACAGAACCACACCCCTCACTTCTGTCTGCATTGCATCGTCAGAATCAACATACAGTCCTCTCAGGTATTCTTTAAGTTTTGGAAAAAAGATGGAAATCTGATGATGTCAGATCGGGCCGGTATGGAAGATGATCAAAGGCATTGAAACCAAGTGCATGAAGTTTTTGGAATCCTAGTTCTGCGAATATCACTTGCCCACACTCCCATGATATGCCACACTTGACTGACAGCTGCTCCTGCTTTATGTGATAATTACGTCTGATGAGTTCATAGTCACATCTCTGATGAGCATTATCTGTTGGAGTACATGGTCTTCCACTCCTTCCTTTGTTACACAAGTTGAGAGTCGCACCAGGTTCATTACAAGCATGAAGAGACCAACGTCGCACAGTGCTGATGTCTACACATTCATATTCATGAAAAGCCTTCATTCTTCTGATGAATGTCAGTTGAGGTCACATTTTCTGCTCTTAGAAACTATCACAGCACACTGTTCTGACATAATGCTGTTATCTACTGCCATGTTTGACTATAATTCGGAGTGCTCTAGCAGCAGAGGTACAAAACTTGAGTCTGTGAAGCATGAAAGTTAACTGAGTAGAATGTATGACAGCTAGTAGGCTACTGCGAAATACAAAACATAGGAGGTGTTACTTTTTAAAACACCCTCATAAGTACAGCCTACAGGATAGAATTTATAGCCTCATGAACAGTCCATAAGTTCTTGTCTAGTGACATGTTTTCTGTTTAAGAAATATGGCTATGCAGTGTTGTAGGAAATGTTCAAAATATAGCATTCTGCTTATGCTGAAAATACTTCCAGCAATGTGGTGTTGCATTGCTGATTGTTGAAAGAATGAACTGAGCTCTCTTGCATTTGCAACATATGCAAAGTGATAGATAAAAATGTAAAAAGAGAGCCCTTTCTTACTTCGTGTTACATATTTTCCTTGTAAATTGCTTATATTTTCATTGGAATGTGACAAGTTATTGTTTAATGTTGTTTCACTCAGAACAATTACTTCTTTTCTTTCTGCAAATAAACTTGATCTTATTTTCCTACTCCCTGAAAGGAATTATTCCATCGTCATTGAGTTCTATTACAGATCTGGAGAAACCTGTTACTGTGGAGTATTTCCAGGATAATCAAAATTCCTTTATATTTCAGTTGGTTCTTCATCTTGACAAAGACGTCAAGAAAGTCCATATTTTTGGATGTCACTGAAAATTCTATTACTTGCCCTCAGGGACAGTTATAGACTCCACACCACGACAATTGAAGAGCAATGATCCAACGATTATAGGACATTCATTTCATTCATAGTTATCCGCCCAAGTGCAGGTCCTTCACTGCAAACCCAGCATTCTCCAATGTTCCCTCGTTTTTGCCTTCTTTTCAGCATACAGTTCATACATGTTAATGTCATTTATCATCTGATACTTTCTTCTGCCTGAACTTTTTTCCCGTTCACCATTTCTTCAGTGTATCCTTCAGTAGGCTAGCCAGTGAACCAGCTAATTTTTTTTTCTCTTCCTAATCAGTTTCAGCATTATTCTTTCTAGCAAAGTTTCATTTCTTATTCTGTCTGTCCATTTCACATGCTTCATTCTTCTCCATTTCCACATTTCAAATCCTTCTAGTCATTTGTCTTCGCTTTGTCATAATGTATATGTTTCTGCTCCATACAATGCCAGACTCCACACAAAGCACTTCACTAGTCTTTTCCTTAGTTTTTCACTAAAGTTTCGTAGAAAAGGCTCCTTTTTCTATTAAAAGCTTCCTTTGCCATTGCTGTCCTTTTTGAATTCTTGGCAGCAGCTCATATTACAGTACACTCCAGTATTTGATGCTGTCCACTTGTTTCACTGCCTCATTTTACTTTATTTTACTTTCGATAACCACGGTCTTTGTCTTGTTTGCATTTATCTTCATCTCATAGTTTTCACAGCTGCCATCTAGCTCCAGTAGCATATAACTTAGTATCATCTCTTCTGCTAATAACGCCATATTATCAGCAAATCTTATGCACTTTATTCTTCCTCCTACTATCACCCCTCCTGTATTCTGAAAGTAGTTCTTCACTATATTCTCCAAGTAGATGCTGAGCAAGGTAGGTGATGATAAAGGGAATCCTTGTCTTACTTCTGTCACTATTCAACTTCCCTTTGACATTTCTTCTCTTATCACTGACTTCAGCTAGTTTCATATAACAATTACTGAACACCCTCCTCTCTTTCCAACTCACACCTATTTTCTTCAGGATCCCCATAAGTTTATTCCAATTCACTTGGTTGAAAGTTATTTCCAGGTCCACAAATAATACATAGGCCTACACTTTTTTTTTTCTCTAGATATCTCAGCTTTTTGTTCGCAGCTCAGTCCAGTTGCCTCTCTTGTACATTTTACCGTCTTCAAGCTAAATTGCTCTTCTTCCAACTTTCCGTTCATTTTAGAATATAATCATTGATTCAATATTCACATGAGAATCTTCACCAAGTACGATATCAGGCTGATAATCCTGAACCTATTACATTTTTGGCATTATTTTTCTTCGGTATTAGCAGCATAACTGTCACTGTGAAATCTTAAGTCCATTCACCTTTGATTATAATACAGTAGTGTAAAAATCCTTGAAATATAACTTTATGCTTTTACTGTTAATTTAGTAGGAAAATAGCTGAATATGAAGTTAAATAACAAATCCATTATAGTCATAATTCCTTTTAGTTTAACGTTAAACATTTGAATTATTTGCCTAATTAAGTCATTTTTAATGTAGAATTTAAAAAGGATAATTTATTTTGTTATTGAAATTAAAATTCCAAGCATGACTATACCTGTAATACAAATCGAAACTTTAACTATCCCATTGAAGAACAAAATTGACAAAATACTACAGAAAGGGAAGAAGATTATCAAAATACCATGGAAGAGGTAAATAATGTGAATGCTTTGAATTGTGCCTAGGGAAACAGAAGGCAAAACCCAAAAAGGAAAAGTAAAATATTGGTTGTGTAAGTTGTGCATTCTTAAATTGGTCTGATTTCAGTGGTACAAGCAGGGTGCGAATTAAGAGGAGTGGATAGAATCCTAGATAGAGAATACCACACATAAAATTATTATTATTATTATTATTATTATTATTATTATTATTATTATTATTATTATTCTCATTCGATATGGCTCAATGCTTGGTCGCACTGAGTTGCTTGTCTTGGATCTTTATCATATAAATAATAATTATATCCATGAGCAGACTTGAGATAAGATGTGTAATTCCTAAGTTATTGATTGTTGTCAGCTTGCTGGTGATGATAATACAATATTATTTTCTTTGCTTACTTTATACTGTATTGTATAAAGTATAGTCGAATTAAAACAATTATTTTTTCTTAGGAGGGAGATAGAAGTTATCCCTGGCAGGGATGTTAATATGAATTTATGAGAAGGGGACAACTTTCCAATGGGGGGGAGGAAATCCCCTCCATCCCCCCCATTAATTCGCACCCTGAGTACAATAGTTGTTTCTTTTATAAATATTGTGGTTGAGGGAACAGATATAGAGAAGGATTACTGTTACATAGTAGAAACATCTCGATATATGACTCACTGACAGGGTTAGCTTAGTAGTAGGTTAACTATTGATCCTAATGAGCAGTGGCGATTCCTCCATGGAACAGAGGGAACAGGCTGTTTCCTTCCTCCCTGCCCCTTAACTGAGATTGTGAGATATACTTCACTCTAAAGGATAGGCCTACTTGCAGTTTTCAAAAAGCGGAAACAGCTATCATTAGCAGGCTTATTGCAGTGAGGTGAAAACGACTCGAGTCCTTATCATCTGCTGTGCGTGATGATGTGAGTGGGAGTCTCAAGCAATGTTTCCTCCGAAGCAGGCTCGAGTGGACACGAACTTACCCGAGTATCGCTGGAAGCTGTAGAGTTACCTCTTCCCTCGCAGAGTATTGAGAAGTGTGGAATATACTGTTTCATCAAGTTAGTTTATTTATATAGTGATAATTCGGAAAACAATTAAGTTCGAAGAGTTTTTCGTGTGACATAATATTGTGTGTGAAATTAAACAATAGTTCTTAAAAATCCGTACGATTTAAGTATTCACAGCCTGAATTAAATCTGTCGAAATAATGACAAGGGAACAGGTGACTGCTGCCTGTTCCAACTTCGAGGCCGAGCGCGAGCGCCCTGATGCGAACCAGACAGCGAGTGTTGTGTTATCGATCAGCTGAAGTCGAGAGCATTTAGTTCCATCAATGTTGCTGAGAAAAGCGCGGTTATTTTGAATGGCAAACCTACTCCTCTCCTTACATAACTTAAAACTAAAACAAAATCTCATACAAGATATTTTCGAAGTAGTTACTGTAATTCTGTGAAATGGTTAACTGGGTGCTCGTGAAGCGGTAAATTGCAGGTTTAATTTAGGTTTATTTACTTTTAGTTAACTGTATTATATATTCAGGCCTAATAATAATAATAATAATAATAATAATAATAATAATAACAATAATATAATATCATTAATATGTTTTACATTAACATATTCTTTTTTTTGATTAAGTTGTAAATGAAGTAAAAAAAAAAGGAATTGGTAATGTTGCTGAATCATACATATTATTATTATTATTATTATTATTATTATTATTATTGTTATTATTATTATTATTATTATTACTTACAAATGGCTTTAAAGGAACCCGCAGGTTCATTGCCACCCTCACATAAGCCCGCCATCGGTCCCTATCCTGTGCAAGATTAATCCAGTCACTATCATCATATTCCACCTCCCTCAAATCCATTTTAATATTATCCTGCCTCTACGTCTCTGCCTCCCCAAAGGCCTTTTTCCCTCCGGACTCCCAACTAACACTCTATATGCATTATCAGAATTATTATTATTATTATTATTATTATTAGTGTTGTTTCTGACCTGTTCCCCATCGAGAAATAGCACCGCACGCCACTGCTAATGAGTATATCTTGTTTAGGTAGCCTGCATCTGCTTAAACGGAGTTAAATTATTACAAGAGTAGCAACTCACTTCACTCAAATGCAAATGTTCTGAAACATATTTCTTTCTGCTTAAAAGTTACATTACATATCTATTGATATTGATATTTATTTGTCAGCCAACTTTACGATTCATAGTTATGGTGGACCTTTACACTTCTGCTTTTCAATCCACCATCACTTTAACATATACCCTTTTGTTTTAATGTATTCATTTACCAAGTAGTTCCCGTTTAATTCCTATTCTTCAGTTCTAACTGTATTGCTATCTAGACTATTCTCTCTCATACCTAGACTGTCTCCCTTCCATTTTCTGCTTTCCTGCTAAATATTGTATATTTCGTTCTTTCAGTACTTACATTATTTTTATTCTCTATTCTCCAGTCTACATACTCTTATTCATTCTTTCCCAACTATTTTCTCCTAAGTTATTTATATACATTTTTATTTTCTCTATTTTACAGCACTTTACATCATGTACTTATCTCTTTCTCTTCACTCCTACTCGTTAATTCCCTCTTTTATTGCTTCTTTTCGTATACCTACACCTACAATATTCCTACAATTATAGTACCCTTGATGCTACTCCTAACCCACAACATTGATTCACATAAATTATCCAATTCACTTAATTTCACTTCTCATTCGTTCACTTTAATTACACCCCAGACTTTCTTGCATTCACCTTTTTTACACTGTTCTTCCTCACTAATTCCACCATCCTTACTATCCTGCCCTCCATTTTGCCGCTCTCTTTTAATACCATCTCAAAAGTCCTATCTATTCTGTCCTCACAAACACTAATATCTGGTAGTTGCTTTGTTCCTTTGTTCATTCGTGCCTTTTTTTCTCTTTCATTCCTTCCATTTGTGTTTATGCTCCTGGCCTCCAACATTTCCAGCTGTTTCGATAATCCTTTGTCAACAGTATCTGCTATTTTACTCACACTTTGTTTTTGTACTTGGTTTATTCTGGTCAGCTGTTTCGTTCCTGTAGCCAGTTTTGGTACCCCCATTGTACATATTCCCTCGTTTCACTTTGTTTAAATTTAGCGTTGTCTGTATTTATATCTTCCTAGCTGTCTTCCCTCTGCTGACCTACGCATGTTTTCACGTTCATTGCTCCTGCTGCCTTTCTTGATTCACCTGCCTTAGCTCAGTTTCAGTCCAAAACTCTGATTTGTCACAATTCTTTTCACTTACTTACAAATGGCTTTTAAGGAACCTGCAGGTTCATTGCCGCCCTCACATAAGCCCACCATCAGTCCCTATCCTGTGCAAGATTAATCCAGTCTCTATTATCATATCCCACCTCCCTCAAATCCATTTTAATATTATCCTCCCATTTATGTCTCGGCCTCCCCAAAGGTCTTTTTTCCTCCGGTCTCCCAACTAACACACTATATGCATTTCTGGATTTGCCCATACGTGCTACATGCCCTGCCCATCTCAAACGTCTGGATTTAATGTTCCTAATTATGTCAGGTGAAGAATACAATGCATGCATTGTGTAACTTCCTCCATTCTCCTGTAACTTCATCCCTCTTAGCCCCAAATATTTTCCTAAGAACCTTATTCTCAATCACCCTTAATCTCTGTTCCTCTTTCAAAGTGAGAGTCCAAGTTTCACAACCATACAGAGCAACCGGTAATATAACTGTTTTATAAATTCTAACTTTCAGATTTTTTGATAGCAGACTAGATGACAAAAAGCTTCTCAACTGAATAACAGGCATTTCCCATCAATTCTTTTCACAGTATTCGAAATTGTAAACTTTATTGTTAATTTTCAATTCATTCTTATTCATGATTATAAAAGTTCTTTGCTTCTCGCTTTTTTTAGATATGTTCACAATAGTTTTCTTCTTCTTCTTCTTCTTACTTCGTAACTAAGATCATTTTCAAAACGCAATTTTGTTCCCCTCGTATTTTTCACTCTGTTCATAATCATTTCTTTAATTTGGAAATTTAACTAGAATTGGCCGAAATTTTAATTCTTTCTTCTCACCACTCTCCCGTCTTTTCTCTTCTTTAACTCTTCTCATGCTGAACCTTCCAATTCTTGATCTGTATACATATTTTACTTCCGTTTACTGCTGCTCCTGTTGCTCCGACGACCCTGTATTACTTTAGCTGAGTGCATCGCTCTTTTTATGCTGATTACTGCAATTTGAAGCATGTTACAATACGTTTACTCACCTTGACTAATTGATATTTGTGAATTTTGGTGCAGTGATTTTTCTGAATATTAGCCTATCGAAAATGGTTGGTAGATAATTTTCTTTTCCTTGTCAACTTCCATCGGTTCGTTTGTGTCCGTCTCGAATCTTTATTGTTGAATCTAGCATATGCTCCTATCTATGTTGTAAACTAAAAATATTTTCAATTGATTATAATTATTTTTCTGCTGACTGTCCATTACATAATATATAAAGAGACATTTTCGACATTTCTGGGCTCTAATTGAGATAGCCTTTAGCAATTTGGCTAAAATGAGCAGGAGTTTTATTATCCATGTTTGTTTTTGTAATACCTTGAATACAGCTTATTTGTGCTACAGTAGTGGAAATCAGTATAAAGGTACTGTGTTTCCTACTGAAAGTAATAGGTACAATGTCTTAAGCATACATTTATCTAATTTATTATGAAAGTAGTAAAGACATACAAAAATCATGACAGGATTAGTTTATTTCATAACACGAGTAACAAAATAAGGCATTTGCATTTCCTGGATGGAAATTGGTATATAGGCACTCTTTGTCCCGTTGTGTTATTGCATTGTTAGTACTTTGTCGAACCTCCATTCTTCCTAATTACCTCAAGAAGTCTCTTAGACATTGTTTTTGTTAGGGTTTGTAGTTTTTGCATTAAAATTGTCGCCCGCTCTTCTCGTATCACTCTTTTCAGCTCACATACTGCCTCAAATTGCCTTCCATTGTGATAAACACGCCTTGCAAGTATACCCAAAGGTTTTTCATGGGATTCAAATCTAGGCTATGTATAGGGCAGAGCAAGACATCAATATCTTTTTCTTCAAACCATTTTTTGGTTGTAACAGAGGAATGCACAGATGCATTATCTTGTTGAAAAATTAGATTTTGTTCCCCTGGTTCCTCATAAATTCTAATCAATTCTGTCTCTAGCATCTCAGTGTACATGTTAGAGTTCATTCTAGTGTTCAGCCAAGCAATGCGTGATTTACCTTTAGCACAAAAGGCTGCCCAAATCAAAATACTTCAGCCACCAAAATTTCTGCTCATTCTTACCTGCTGCTCTGTTCTCAGATCATGCCAATAATATTGAAATCCATCCGGCCCATCTAAATTAAACTTCTTCTCATCACTGAAGATCACTTTATCCCATTCTGAAGTCCATGACATGTTTTTCAGCAAACTACAAGCTAGCTCGTTTATGTTTGGGTGTTAGAGCTGGTTTATGAAGTCGTTTCTTGATTGCAACGCGTTTGTCATACACTTTTGGCAGTTACAACTGTAAATCAGCAATAAGTTGAGAAGAATAATTGTTTGTGACCCTTGCTTTATGCAAAAGTAACCATTTCGATGCCCCACATAATTTTCTACTTTGTCCATATTTTCCACTCTTTCCATAGCATGTGCCCAATCTAAAAAAATTATCAATCACTGAACTAGAGTGGTTCAAATTCTTGATGATTAGAGAATCCCATTTTTTTGTACGCACCGATTTTTTGCTTTTCCATCACATGATAACAGTTTTCTGTGTGGCATTGTCACAATAGTGGTTTATGTACACAACAAGCACTGCCACTAATGGTGTCTGTTTACTAACTGCAGTAGAGGCAAGTACGCACACCCTAACACTACACAGAGCTGACTGCCTTTATACTGAGTTCTACCCTCTACCGACTGAATTGCTGATTTTTGTCATTTACTGTACTACTGACATCAGATTCAATACCATTTGAATGCATTTGTCAGTGTACTGCATCTCATACTATTGCAGATACAAATATTCCAACAGAACATGTTAATTTTCCTATAAATATCCATGCCTTTATACTGACTTCCACATCTGTATATTGATATATATTGTATAAGTTGTTTTTTAATTGGTTATTTTACGATGCTTTATCAACTGCTATGGTTATGTAGCGTCTGGAAAAGATGGTGTTAATGCCAGTGAATTGAGTTCAGGGTCCACTGCCGAAAGTTACTTAGCATTTGCTGCTAGTATTAGTATTTAGTATTCATTTATATATCCTGGTAGAGATAAGGCCATCAGACCTTCTCTGCCCCTCTACCAGGAGATTCCAACTATAATATGAAGAATAAAATTACAATTAGTATTAAATTTACAATTACAATTATAAATAAAATTACAATTAGTATTAAATTTACAATTACAATAAAAATCGAAGTACGGAAAGATTACCTGATTAATTAAAGGTAGATAATTTATCATAGAAAACCAAGAATATTTTATATTTACTGAATTACAAATTAAACCTAGAATAACAGAATTGTATAGTGACGAAATTACTGGATATTGAAATATTTTGTGATAGATTAAGGAAACTATTTACAAGAAATCAATTACTGACCAAGTGCCTAGTAAGTTTACGTTTGAATTCAATTTTATTTCGACAGTCCCTGATGCAAGCAGGTAGCTAGCAGCTGCTAATGGGTTGAGATAATACTCTGGGAAAAAATTTAACAAGGTAACTTGTCCCAACTGGGATTTGAACCTGGGTCTGCTCGTATGTATAAGTTTGAAATGTATGTTTCTGCTTAATATTTTCTGATTTGCAAATATGAGGATTGAAGTGCTGCAATTCTGACAAGAAACATGTTGGGACTTAGGTTCTATAAGAACTAATCTTAAGGACCAATAATACCTTCCAAAGTTGGCAAAACATTTCAGAAACTCTCTGTGTAACATGTTATGTGGTGATTGGTTGCCTTATGTATCATTGCATACATTATTTGAACTACATTATTAAACTTTGTAAAGTCCAGTAATATGTCAAGGCCTCCTTCCTACAAAATAGACGAAGAATAAATAGCTCTGTGATGACAACAGAAAGAATCTAGTAGGCTGTGATTGAAAACTGTATATTACAGTATTAAAAAAAGTAATTTTCGACCACTTGGAGGAAGTCCCGGTTTTCGGCAAAATATTGAGTGCATTTTATTCTTATTTAGAATTGCTTTCGCTTGTCTGGAAAATATGCTGGTAAATAGTCATAAATTATCTTTGAATAATAATGGTGCACAAGTAACATAACATTAACCCTTCAGAAAATACAGCATGAGTTTAAGTGTGGGTTCGTTTGAAAATACTTATAGATTAGTTTGGTACATATTTACGTAAAATCATTGATAAAATATGTGTAGTTTACAGTATAATTTTGTTCCAATACATTGTGTCTTTCTGAAGTATTAATTAACGATTTGGCTTATCGCATTTTTTTCAGAATACTCTATAACAAAACTCTAATAAAATTCTTAAACGTATGAAGTGTAAGAGAGTGGTGCTTCCTGTCACGATACAAGGAATTAAATGGTAGGTTTCACATGAGGCCAGTAGTTTAGTGGCGTGCCTGCTGCTAACGGACTGTTAGGCCACCAGTTCCTTACACTGCACTGCCACGACAGTATACAGCTTATTGTGCCACAGTGTCTTTTTTTCGAATTTCGGTAGTAATTTCTGCTAGAAGTTCTTGAAATGATTTTTTAAACATGCAAAAATAAGGGGGAAAAAAAAAGCTTTTTATAGTCCTGATGTAAATAATCAAATGAAATGTGAAATAGTCCTAGATTCTGTCATTCCAAAGCCAATGAATGGACCCAGACTCTTCTTCTATTTTTACGTTTATTCTTTCTCCATATGAGCAAAGTTGCCAAACGTGTATCTCTCTCTAAGCCCATGTTCACTGGAAGACTGAAAAATTTTCTACAAAATTTTAGTATATTAAGCAGTGCTTCAAACATTCATTCACAGCATCACTAATGCTCATTTGCAGTGCCATTAACACGCATTTGCAGAGCCACTAACGAGCTACTAGTGGCAGTGCTAAGTGGCCTCATCTGAAGGGATCCTAAGTCAAGTAGCTACCATTATTATGACTATATTCATTATCATCGTAGTTCTCTTCCTCCACCTTGTTGCCATTCTTTCCCTCCTCACATCATCATCGTCATCGTCGTCATCGTTTTCATCACCATGATCACCTCCAGTGCTATTATTCCTCCCACCTCCACCCTCACCAACCTGCTGCCACCATCACCTTTCTTCATGATAACTATGAGCATATGTCATAATGAAGTGCGTTTTCTTTGTAGCTTGCTGCATATTTAAAGAAAAAGAATGCATCATCTCATCAGAGTGAACAAAAGAAGAAAAAGAAGGTAGAAAATGAAACGGAGGGAACAAGAGAGATTGCTTCTCCAGAAGAATAATTGGATTGCAGTTCTTTGACTTCAATTGAATTGGTAAATATTCTGTTTTAGAGTATATTGTGATATACAGGTTGTTTTATCTTTACTTGTGTTACAAGCAGTTGTCCTAGTTCTTCAATATTGAATCCATTTTTATAACGTTTTCTGTAAGCAGATTGAAGAAATTTATTACAGTTCAGAATTCAGATGAAACTGATACAAAATCGAAAAAAAAAACTTAATTCACGACCAATATTATTAATTGTTCAGCTTGACAGAATATCCTGACTATGTCTTCATTGTCAGTAAAAGCTCCATTGAAGTGATAAGTATTAATTTAGCTTCCCCAATTGGTAGATTCTGAACTAAAATTTGGAAATAAAATGAAACTGCACTTCCTTACTCCACAAACTGAAGAACAGACCAAATATAAATTGAGTTGTGATAGGTAATAAATAGTTGTGTGTGAGATTTCTAGAAAATTATAAATTTTAAAATTATGGTTTTTGGTCCTTTAGCCTATATCAAGAATTCTGTTGACAAACTTTTATATTGTTAATGAATCTTTGTTTATGAAAAAGTGATTGGGGATTTATGAAATTCTTGGATTGTGTGAACCGTCTTTATGCTTGGTTCACAGATTTTAGTTCTTGTTTGTACCACATTCTCTCAGGGTACAAATGTAACCAAACTTATTGTTAATTAAATTTTTATTAAAATAATAAAATATTTTTTAAAATGTTGTCTTTCTTTAACACTGTTTACATATTATAAAACATTGACTTTCTTCAGCATTGTTCATATATCAGTTATTTGTGAAAGTGCTTAAATAATAAAAAAATCATAGTTTTGGGGAATTGGGAAAAAAAATGGTGTAATTCTTTTTATTGATATCATTTGGTAAGTAAGTTTTATTGTGTAGTAATTTTGTTTCTTCAGAAAAACTTGAAACATTCTTTTAGGAAATTGCTGACTTAAGGTCTTTCATGAATAAAGACAATTTCTTTTCCAATTTATTTCCATTTTTATACTGTACTATAATATTTCTTAGGCTCATCTACAATGCTCGTATTTACTTACTTTTCTCCGTTCTGTCCATTCATAACATTTATTTTACATAAATTAATATTACTTGGTTAGAATGTACAAAAAGTTGAAAAAAAAAATCGAAGTTTACGCTGTTAGCCAATACAAGATCCCTCTGTAAAACTCATGATTCTCTTAGAAATATATTTAATTATTTTTCAAATACATCTCAGTTTTTCTTCATTTGGTGTTTAGATAATGGATATGCATGACACACATGACATGACATTCTGTGCTGTATTCGTGAAGCTTCTAGTGAATTGACATTTGCTACATAAGAGAACTGTCATAACGAAATTCCATGCAGTTTAAAATTCATGCGCTTGAGATTGTTGAACAGACTTGTTCTGAATTTCTGTAGACAGACAGTTTTTTTTTTTTTCTTTGTACTTTTGAGGCAACCAAGATTTGAAATCTAATACCATTATCTGAATCAGTCATGTGAACTGTGAATTTTCGTGGAACTTCAACAGAATGAATTTTCGTGGAGCTCCAGCATAACAAATCATTTCACAAATTTGATTAGGCTTATAAAATCTACTTATAAATTTTTTTTTTCATGTTGACTTGATCTGACTGAAGTCATAATCACTGACCAAAAAGGAGTGGCCACAAATCTGAAAAAGTGAATAATTTTATTGAATTTCCTGGTACTGGTAAGTGTCAACTGAACTCTTATTTTACGATGATTGTTACTTTGACTTCCGCAGGAATCAGAATAAAGGTGAAGAGCATGTTTCATTTGGATTCTTCATGATAGAGGAAAAAGAATATCAGGTTTATTGTTTTTAAGATTGTATATAGCAAATGGAAACACTAAGAACTGATTGTAGTAATAAAGTTCTTGCACTGTAATACTTGGGATTGAAACATTTTGCATATCATCATCAAATGCAAGTTCAAGAGCTGTACATTCTTTCTTGGATAGTTCTTTACTTTTCTTCATACTTTCATAAAACTTCCTGTGTCTTCTTTCATGGTCAGACAACACTGCAGACACTACCTGTTTAGCACAATCATTTATTAGATTCGAGTTTTTTTCAACTGCTTACATTCCCTATGTGTTTCTATCTGCAGCTTATCAAAATTATAATCAGAACTTTCTCTGGAAATTTAATAAAATGAATACTTAACTGTGGTACCTGAATATTTCTTTCCTAACAACATATATAGGGTGCGGCAGTGGGATATGACGGTTTTTATAGCTCTGTTGTGTGACACTGAGGACGAATCAAAAGAAAACACATATACTGGAAGTAATCTACTACAATGCAATTTATTAATGTCCGATTAATTTTTAAAAACTACATTTTGTAAATAGCCTCCACGACAACAAATACATTTCTGCAATCTGCTATGAAAGTTCTGCATAACTCCACCCCTCCCCCCCCCCCCCAAATAAAACAGGTTCGATGGCACTAATTTCGTTTCTTATGTTTTGTTTCAGCTGGATGATGGTGTGAGGCTTGTTGTGATACATCCTACTTTTGAGTTAACCCATAAGAAGTAAACAGCTGCAGTCAGGTCAGGAGATCTTGGCGGCCAGGCAATGTCTCCAAATCGTGAAATTATTCGTCCTTGGAAATATGTTTTGCAGACAGTTCATTGAACCATGAGCAGTGTGCGCTGATTACTTCCTATGGGGTTAACTCAAAAGTAGGGTGTATTACGACAAGCTTCGCCCCATCATCCAGCTGAAACAAAACATAAGGAACGAAATTAGTGCCATTGAACTTGTTTTGTTGGGGCGTGTTATGCAGAACTTTCATAGCAGATTGTAGGAATGTATTTGTTGCTGTGGAGGCTACTTACAAAATGTAGTTTTTAAAAAGTAATTGAACATTAATAAATTGCATTGTACTAGATTACTTCCAGTATATGTGTTTTCTTTTAATTCGTCCTGAGTGTCCCACAACAAGGCTATAAAAATCGTCATCCCACTGCCGCACCCTATACATTTTATTAATATCTAATTTAGCATCAAAGTACTCAGTTATGACGATTTTTATGGGAAATGATTTTATGTAACTTTTTATCTCTTCCACTATATTTTGTGGTACATTCTTCCTATTACCTTGTTGACCTCTTAAATCCCTAGGTTATTTAGAGTAACATCAAGTTTTGTAGTCTCCTTACCCTCTTTTCAGACACAGCATACGAATGCAAAAATGGGTTTTTACATATGTTTTTCTTATACTGTATTTTATTCTCAATCATTACAGAAGACATTAAAGATGAGTTCTTTTTGCTGTGATTTTAAGCATTTCTTCACTTCGATGGTTTTGGTCAATCCCTGTACATAAATGTCCTGCTCATCCTGAGTTAAATGATTGCACAAAACTCAAGACACTTTCCATGTTGCACAATATCTATGTAGTGGAAGCTTCCATTAGGACGTCTGAATATAATGTAAAATTATTATAATCTGAATGAGCTTGTTTTGAGTCATCCAGTTGTTAATAAAATTTTTTATATCAAATTAAAATTAAATTTTTAGGCAGAATATAATAATCCAATTGGATGAAAGCCTAAATAATGTTTTAAAATGCTTAGCCGCAGTATTCAGTTGTTGATTTTGGAGTTATAAGTTTATTATACCAATTCACATATTCTTTACCCTGAAGACAAGCTCTTTTAATTTTTTCTACTTTGTAATCTTCTGGACTTCTCAGATCTCTTTTTTTTTTTAAATGATTAACATTATTCATGAATTGTAATTTTACAACAGCTTGTAAAGCAATAATGAAGTAATTAAATTTTAATTCGGAATGAAAATATTAACCAGGAATGCAAACATCAAAAGTTTCAATGTTGAAAATTTTTTCTTTATGTTCTTTAGTTTCTAATTTTATGAAAGGACTTAAGCCTTTTGACTGTTGCTCTTACATAAATCAACACAAAAAATAGATGCACATTTCACAGTATTGTTGTTATATGACTCATGCCCTGTCATGTCTAAAATGTGTAACAGCACCCATAGAATCCTATCCAGCATGTAATTCATTTTAACTAACAATTGACCTAAGCTGTTTCTTATGAGGCGTAATTGAAAAGTCCTTAGATGGGGGTTGTAATATCCAAATGATAGTATGTACAAGTTATTTGATGGGTTTCCTTCAAAGTAGTCTCATTCTGGCAGAACATACTAACTCCAATTGTTTCCACTTTTGGCATAATTTCTGGAAGTTGTCCTCCATCACGGTGTTAAGAACCTTCTCTGTATTTGCATGGATCTCTTCAATTGTGTCAAATAATTTCTTTTTGAGCGGCAATTTCAATTTTGAAAATATGTAGAAATCTGCTGGGACTATATCAGGAGAAGAGGGGGACTGGAGAATCACAGAAATTTGTAATTATGAATGCATGATTAGCTGGTGTATTATCATAGTGAAGGATTTAAGTTCTTGTCTTGACAGAGTGCTAGCTATTTCTTCCTCACTTTTTCACGCAACCTCTGGTAGTATTCCTTGTTCACTATCTGACCCCTAGGGGCATATTCGTGGTGCACCATACCAGAACAATCGAAAAAAAAGAGCGACATTATTCTTCACATTCGACTAACTTTACTATGCTTTTCTCACTTGTAGCGAACCAGGACTTTTCCACTGCGAAGATTATGCTTTCGTTTCTGGTTCATACCCTTAAACCCATGACTCGTCACCTGTAATGATCATATTTAATAAATTGGGTAATTTTCAGCTCAATTAACTGTTAGCATATTTCATGGTAATGTTGCTTAGTTTGTACGAGTAGGTCGAATCTAGACATTTCACGTGAAAAGTTCTAAGAAGAATAGGCTTAATATACATAATTCAGAAAATTTGCAAATATTTATCAGTGATCATTTCTTTTGATGTGTACCAATTTTCGGTAGAGTCACGCTGGGGATTTTGTTATTATGTCTCGCATCTTCCCACTACTATCTTTTGTAAGGGAGGAGAATTTGATAGGGAAAGCTTGGATCATAGTGATTAAGTGCGAGGAGAGAAAGTTTTCTGAAAGAATGGTAGTAAAACAGTCCAATACATCTTATGTAGAATATTGTTACTGGTACTTCATACTTTCCGAGTTCTGTGGTAGTGCGTTTGCCAGCAGATCAACTGGCCGGGTTCGATTCCCAGGTGGGGTCAGATTTTCGTGTAAGATTTCTACCTCGGGGCTATGAGAGAGGTGATATGTAACTTCTAATCACTATTGTTATATATATCAATATACTAAAGCTTTTTTCTTTTTTTTTCAATACCTTACTACACAACATAACTCTTCATAGATACTGCACATGCTTAGCATAGTCTGCCAAAATGATGTGCAACTTAAAAATGGGTCACAGTCCTGCCATCTATCCACATTATGCAGAACTCGAATCATGCAAGTAAAGTGGGTAGGCATTGGATACACGTTCACATGCGCGCGCGCGCGCACGCACACACACACACACACACACAGACATGCATATGCGTGCACCACTCTCTCTCTCTCTCTCTGTCTCCCTCTTCCTCTCTCTCTCTTTCTCTCTCTCTCTCACATAAAAGAAATGTCTGTAACTTAATGTAATTTTTATTCTGAAATAATTCATTCATTACAGTTTTTTTTATGGTAGCCATACAATCAGTGTCTTGAAATTTTTCATGTGAACTAAATATGTATTTAATTATTATTATAACATAATCTTCAAGATGTTGCATGTTTGTTTATTTGGGATTACATATCAATTTTCATTTCAGCCATCAGTAAGAATTATTATAGAAATACTGTTTAAATATTTATGTATTTGTATTAAGTTTTCCATTCATATCAATGCAGTATGTAACATTTCATTGTAATACAGATGATTATTATTTTTTAATATACAGAGAAAAACACTTTATAAATCTAGTATATTTCTTCTTTTTGTAGGAAATATCAACAGGAAACAGTGTCACTCTTGGTGGTAAAGAGAGCTTTAGAGATTCTGGAGACTCATCTTCAGAAAGGTTACATATGAGAGTCAGAGAGTTGGAGGAAATATTATCAGGTTAGTGTAATATAGCATTCTTCTCTAAGTTATAAATGTTATATTTTATTTAAAGACGCTCGCAACTGCAGAGGTTATATCAGCATCGCTGGATGTGCCGGAATTTTGTCCCACAGGAGTTCTTTTACATGCCAGTAAATCTACTGACATGAGCCTGTCGAATTTAAGCACACTTAAATGCCATCGACCTGGTCCTGGATCGAACTCGCAACCTTGGGCATAGAAGGCCAGCGCTATACCAACTCGCCAACCAGGTCGACTCTTCTCTAAGTTTTAACTAGTTTTCGTTTCTTTACTCATGCTTCGTCTTTTTTTTTTTTTTTTAATTCTCGTTCTTCCTCTTATGATCTTTTCATTGATTGTTGTGGGAGGGTAATTCGACCATTTAATTTTTTGAGTACGTTGTCTTTATTATTGTGAATTGTATCGGTTTTGATTTTATAGCGTAACAAGGAAGTGGTTTCTTTATATGCAGTTATTCCTTTACTGTGTCTGGTCCTGCTTTATAAACAATTACACTGATTTAATTTATACTAGCCATACCCATGCCCTTCTTAAATCTGTTATATTTCCAAATACAGTTTTGTTATTTGTTAGTGAATAATTTATTGCCAGTTATAAATCGTTTGCTCCTGAATTACTTTCAAAGTTGTATTTAGAACTATGAATGTAACTGTTATTATCATGCAATAGTTTCTGGAGTAGTTCGATTAATTCTACTTTTAAGCTTGGTATTATGTTAGACCTAACAGCATATATTTGTAAGAACTGAAGGTTGTTACTCTCAGCTGTAAGAAGGCTTTGTCACCAAACGCTACCATTTGAAATAAGGTGTTGTACTGGCTTATATTGTTTAAAGCATGTGTTGATAACGAATGTACTGCTATAAGTACCTACCTAAGTTTTTAATTGGTTGTGAGGGCTATTGAATCTCAGGAAGAAAAACTTTTCCAGCAGCGTAACATATTCAAGACTAATTTACAAACATGTTAAACAAATTTTTCTTGCAACGAAAACGGATGCTCCCTAGACCAAATAGTCGTATTTTAATTATGTAATTACTTCATAGTTTCATCTGGTATTGTATAACGTTATGACTGAAATACCTATGTTGTTAATTGTTTTTATTGTAACATTTGGCCATAACTGACTGAGTATATAAGAACTCGCGCTCAGAGGAGTGGCATACAAGCCACAAGTCATGCTAAAGATGTTAGTTTGTTACTTATTCAGTATGGAGTACATAGGACTGTTACCTATTATGTATAGCCTACATTACCGTAGCTCACTCAAATATGTACATAATTAAGCAATAAAATATGTACTGTTATGTTACTGAATAATTAATACTTAATATGTGCTGCATGTATATTTGTAAAATTATTCCATCTCTGACTTTCATTATTTCATAAAAAACGCAACGCAAATCAGACAATTTAACTACAGTAGGCCTACATATTGCTAATTATTAGTTTCGACAGTATATAAAGTTTTTTGTGCTTAAGGTTCTGTTTAGTCCTACCTTAATATGCATTTGTGTGCAGTCCTCGATTCACTCTTGAGCTTCTGTAATGACATAAAATCTACGTCCATTTAAAGGAACTACACTTTCCAATGATGAAAGAATTATTCAAATTTATTAAATAGTTTCCTGAGATTGCCTCATACAAACACACAAACACTCTCTCTTTATAATAATATTTAGTATATTATAAACACATATGAATATCATCCATATAAAAAGGGTTGTTAAATAAATATTAATCTGATTGTTGTCCAAGGCCGCCTTGTCTTTATTACTTGTGTATTAATCTGAGGCAGCAATGATATAAAAAGCATTGTTATTTTGAAACATATATCTCGCCAAATGGTAATGCAGAATTCCTGCATGGAAATAACATTATGCAGGCCTACTTCAGTACATCATAGTAATATCAGTCCTATCAAAATTTTGCATAGAATAAAACTTATTGGAAACCGTTTTTAAAGAAATTTTTGTTATGTAATATTTTTCATAAAAATCAATAATCGAGATATTTCGATTTATTTAATTCAGACCCCTTATAATCTTCCTTTTAAATAAGATATTTTGAATGATATGTAGCATAAAATCTAATACATCTTGATTACGCAACTTTTAACACTGTATCACTTCGGAATATGTATGATAAGACTTTCTTATGTTAAATTCTAACATACCTTGTTTACATGTTTCGATCTATTTATGGGTCATCCTCATAACTGGTCGTTGTTGGTCTTGGCGCCTCTTTGTTTTGTTTCCTATGAGGGTGTGTTTGTGTGGTATAATGGAGAGTCAAAGAGTGTGTGTGTGTTCTGAAATTGAGTTGTGTGTTGAGAATTTCGTTGGGGTGTGTTTTCGTGTGTCTGTATATTTCATATTGTTCTAGTGTGTTTAGTTTCTGGCTTTTTGGTTGGATGTGTAGTATTTCCATGTCTGTGTTGATGTCTCTTTGGGTGTGGTTAGCATTTGTGATGTGTTCTGCATATGTGGAAGTGTTTTGTAGTTTGTTATGGCTGTGATGTGTTCTTTGTAACGTGTTTGAAATGATCTGCCTGTCTGTCCTATGTAGAAGTTGTTGCAGGTGTTACATTTGAGTTTGTATACGCCTGTGTGGTTGTATTTGTTTGTTTGTGTTGTTTGTGTGTTGAGATGTTTTTGTAGAGTGTTATTTGTTCTGTATGCGATGTTGTAGTTTAATTTCTTGAATGAAGTTGCAATTTTGTGTGTGTTTTTGTTTTCGTATGTTAGTGTGATGTATTTTTTGTGTTCTTGTGTTTGTGTTGTATTCTTATGTTTTTTGTGATTATGTTTTGTCTTACGTATTATGTTGTCTATTATGTTAGGGTTGTATCTGTTTTCTTGTGCTATGTATTTGATTGTGTTTAGTTCTTCGTTGTAATCCTGTTGGTTCATTGGTATGTGGAGTAGTCTGTGTACCATTGTTTGGAATGCAGCTTGTTTGTGTTGTGTGGGGTGGTTGGATGTGTTGTGTATGTGTATTGTTGTTGTGGATTTTCTGTATACTTTGAATGTGTGTTTGTTGTCTACTTTTGTTATTGTGATGTCTAGAAAATTTATGGATTTGTTGTTTTCCATTTCTAATGTGTAGTGTAGCTTTGGGTGTATTTTGTTTATGTGTTGATGCAGGTTTTGGATCTGTCTTTTGTTTCCTTTATATAGTATTAGTATGTCATCTACGTATTTGTGCCAATATATGATGTTGTCTGCGTATTTGTTGTTGTCTTTGTTTAGTATGTATGTCTGTTCTATGTGGTGTAAGAATATTTCTGCTAGTATGTTGGAAATGGGTGATCCCATGGGTAGGCCTTCGGTTTGAGTGTAATATTTGTTATTGTTTGTGAAGTAGTTTTGTTTTGTGATGATGTTTGTGGTGTGGATGATTTCTTTAATGTGTTCTTGTGGTATGTTGTTGTTTTTGAGCATTTGTTCTAGTATCTGTAGTGTATCTTTTATGGGTATGTTTGTGTATAGGTTAGTTATGTCGAAAGTTGCTAATGTTGTACTGTGTGGGATATGTTTGTCTTTTATTTTATTCACTATGTCTATGTTGTTTTTTATTGTTGTTTGTTTTTCGAATTTTATGTCGTTCCTTATGGTTTTGTCCATATATGTGGCTAGTTTGTGTGTTGGTGCGTTTTGATGATTGACTAATGGTCTGATGGGTATGTTTTCTTTATGTATTTTCGGTAGTGCGTTTAGTTTAGGTGCTTCTGGTTTGATTGGTTTCAGTTGTTGTTTCATGTTGGTTGGAATGATGTCTTTGTTTTTGTTTATTGTGTTTTTTACTATGTTGTGGTATTGTGTAGTGAAACTAAACACACTAGAACAATATGAAATATACAGATACACGAAAACACACTCCAACGAAATTCTCAACACACAACTCAATTTCAGAACACACACACTCTTTGACTCCACATTACACTACACAAACACACCCTCACAGGAAACAAAACAAGAGGCGCCAAGACCAACAACAACCAGTTCTGAGGATGACCCACAAATAGGTCGAAACATATTTAGAAGGTACATTAGAATTTAACACAAAGTCTTATCATACATATTCCGAAATAAAATCTAAGTTAGAACGAACTTAATTTATATTTCAATTTTCATATAAATAGGTTAAGCCATTATCATGTGAAAAGATAACAAACATCCAGACAGACAAAAAAAAAAAAAAAAAAAAAAAAAAAAAAAAAAAAAAAAAAAAAAAAAAAATTTTCGATCTCAGGATGGTTAATTATATATGTTAATAGCAATTATTTTTGAAAAAGCGAAAATTACCAGAAAAATTTTGGTTACAGATTTATTATTAGTATAAATTATCCCATGGGACTCATATTCAAATTCCCTGCGCTCGAATTTAAATGTCCAGTTTGGAGATGAATATGCAGTGTGCTGTAAAAAAAGTGATAAAAATAATTGCCCAAGATTTTAATGCAGAATTTATCAGAGGCTATGCCAGAAGTATGTACTTGCTGATTAAAATGTCTTACAGAGATATTTTGGTGTGGTAAATCTCGTGCGACCACAGCTTGTCAAACAAGGTAATTATCAATAGTCATTTCACATTATCTCATTGCCCCAGAATTGAAATATTTCCAATTGAAAATCACAGCAAAGCTTGCACACCATTTGACAGACCAATGGCCGTGTGCACCATTCTCGATCATCTAGCCTGTTTATCAGCAATCACGGAAACATGGTCAATTCTTGACAATGATCAAGTTACAGATGCGGTGCACCGACATTTTCCCTCGATCAACTCATTACCGTCAGCTGACGGTACGCTCGCTTGAGAAGAATCATCTGAGCGCTAGGTAACCGCGTATAAAACAGCGAACGAACGCACTCTGTCAATTATCGCTTCGTTTTTGTTTGTCGCCTTGTCGGACTGTTTCAAACATCGTCACAGGTTTCAAAACAAGTTTCATGGAAGAAAAAAAGAAAAGAGCACCGAACTTCTCACAGTTCGAAGTGGGAATTCTTTTAGAACTCGTCGGCAATTCGGCATCTATATTAGAAAATAAAAGTACTGACGGAAGTTCTCTAAGAGAAAAGCAGGCTACCTGGTTGGATTTAACCTCACAATTCAACGCTGTTCCAGGTGAGTTATACGTGTTTACATAATTCCACATAATTTATACAGTGGTTATTTCATACTTTTGATAATAATTGGGAAAATTTTAGTATACGGATACCTCACTGACAATTATCTTGAAATAGGCTACTAAAAAGAGCAGATTTGTATGTATTTGTCGAATTCTCATCATCTTGCTTACGAAGAGACATTGCAGAGCCAATAATTTATTTGGGAAAATTTCAGTATACGGATACCTCACTAAAAAAAAAAAAAAAAAAAAAAGGCAATTCATCTGTGTATGTCGAATACGCATCATCATGCATACGAAAAGGAAGTTTTTAGTGCCAATTTATTTTGTGTGCATGAGATTGGAATTTTGGAGTAAGAGGGAAAGGAAAGTATCCTTGTTCTGAAATTTATCCATTTATTTTGTGTTCACAAGGTTGGAATTTTGGAGTAAGAGGGAAAGGAAGGTATCCGTGTAATTTCTCTTAATTCAAGCGTCAATAGCCTTATTGTCCAAAACGTCATGTAGGTCCTAATAGTTTGAAACTGCAAATCTATAGCTAATAAGTGATAATCTCGCATTCCACAAAATGGTCATTTAGTTTTACTATATTATTACCAGCATATAATAACTACTTTATTATTAAATTGGACAGTTAGGCCTAAATAATATTTTGTCCTCAAGTAAAGTCCCCAGAAACATATATAAAATATTAGTCTATTTTTACAAAAAAAATACATATATTTTTATTATTCATCTGCAAACTTGCAGAGACATATCACTTTTTAGCCATCGATATATTATTAGACCTCCCTGTGAAAACTGTTGGGTAGTGTAAGGAGTGATTAAATGAAATTGAAGATTAGACAGAAGTGAATAAAATAAATTTATTGCAATTTATATCAGTGTTCAATATCATAATCAAGTAGTATTATAATTTTAAAAAATTCCAGCGGTCTACATTAATACAAATGAACATGACAGTTATCTGATAAATTAAATAATTTACATCAATTGAACATAATATGTAATAGGTAAATAGCCTATTTACAGTGAGGTCAGTATTAAACTATTTTGAACTACTTTTTACTTCACAAAAACACACAAAAAAACATATTTTTTTAACAATTTTCTCTTTTTTTTTTATTAATACAGAGTTGCCGAGTTAAAATTCTGAAAAAGCTGAAATTCATGTTAAAAACAACAAAAATAAGCTGACACCATTAATTATTATTTTCATAAGATAAAATAAGTAAATACATTACCATGCATACAATAACAAACTATTCAGCATTTGAAATGTAAAACACACAACAAATACAGCCAGATTGCTATGAATTATTTTTATTATACTCTTCAGTGTGGTACATCTGACTTTATTAAAATATTTTTTGTCAAACACTTGTTCAGGGCACTTTCCAACATAGTTTAATTTGCAACATGCAATGGAAGAGAGAGTTCTGAGTTTCATTTTGTCGTTTCTATAAAAATGTGTATTGAAAACTTAAATAAACCGATTAATACAAAATAGACATTGGCACAGCAATTGTGACAAAAGCTGACAACAGATATGAACTGACAAGCTGACAAACTTTAGAAAATGCTGGTCAGTTTTAAAACCTGACACTTGGCAAAACTGTTAATAAAATACACCAAACCTAAGTTAAGCTGAGCAAACCTAAACTAAAGTGACAAGCCAGGCTTGCTGTACAGTGAGAGTATATTTCCAAAAAAAATTTCACATTCTTTTTGTAAAACAGCAATTAAATCGAGGTTTTGCAGAAAAAAAAAGTTACGAAATCCAGTACTGACCTCGTTGTAAATAATGAATATGTAATATAATGTGGAGTTATTGGAAGCTGTGATAAGTAAAATAAAATTACACAAGTTCCTTTCTTTCTAAAATTAAATAAGCTTATGCAGGGTCCCCTACAAAGTTTGAAGTATATTGTACTTATGGTTGAAAATTATACATTAATAGAGACTGTGAATACATTTAACCCACATTTTCTATATAGCAGCATAATTATTAACATGGTTTTTACATATTTATGTTTCTTTATGTTTTAGGTGTAACAAAAAGGTCTACACAAAATCTAAAAAGACGTCTACGCAAAGACCTTGCAGATGAGAAAGTAGAGACATATAAGACTGGCGGAGGAAAAAAGAACATTAAAACCACAAACATTGACCCTATGTATCAGCTACTGTAATACAGGACATCACACAGAGAGTAAATGTACAGACACCAGTCGATATGGTATCGCCTAATATCTTCCAAGAAAAGGAAGTGGCACACTCCAAGACCCCAGCCAGCTCCAAGCAGTACCAATGGAATCGTCGTCGGATGCCTCAAAACCAAAACCTTCATGTGATGCTGTAGCTGACACCTTTAAAAAAAGAATAAGTGTACTGGAAAATCAATTACGAATGATGGAGGAAGAACATCTAAAAGAAATTAGGATAAAAAACTTAAAAATTTCAGTGTTACGACAGAAACTAAAATACTGGAAAAAAAAAAAAATTCTGTTAATTGAAATGCCTACCACTGTCTCTTCCCGTTTTCAACTGGGTCATTCCGTGTCATTTCAACCAATATTCTTTCAAAATGTCACCCACCATCTCAGATCATCTTCGTATTAGGTGAACATGTTTGCTTACCTGAGATGTGAACATAACCAAAATATTTGTTTTACCTGTAGCACCATTTCTTTGTTATAGCTTCATGAAAATATAAAAATTGCATATATGTCACAAACACGGTTTATAAGGTACTCCAGAAACAAAAATTGCTGCAAAAATGGAATAACTGTACTTGATTCTTGTATTTAATTGTTTGTTTGTTATTGAAGATTTTGAAATTACTATTGATATGAAATTATAATTGTTTGCTTTCTTTTACACACACGCACACACACATTATAACACTTTCCATGGATTTGGGCCAAATGGTTAATCCGTTTCAGTATCAGTTATCAGTAGTTGTTTCAATGGTCGTTCCTAATGTCTTGTTCCCCAAGGTTGGAAATTTTTCATTATTCTTGGGAGACAATGTCGTGGCATCCATTGGATGTGTTCAAACCAGTTATTTTTGTATTTAATCCAGCACTGATGTAACTTTCAGTTACTGGTAATTTAAAATTTGTTTATTAGCCTTGTGATCTAACAAAATAGCTATACTGCGCAGTTTTTCTCATGAACTTCATTTCAGCCGCTCTAATTCTTGATTTATCAGATGTTTCTAGAGTCCATATGTCACTGCCATACATTAACATTGGAAGTGCCAAATTGTTACAAATTTTACTCTAGTAGGTACTCCTTGAAAATTTTGTAGGTTAAAAAATATTATTTGAGTCCTGTTATTTTTAGGAACTTTGAGATGTAATTTTTTTCATTCTCATGAGACAGTAAACATCCTAAATAGTTAAATGACTTTGTTTGCTCAGTGATTTTATTATTAGTAACTATTTCACTTCTTACTGGTTCTTGGCCTATGAATGTCATCATTTTTGTTTTTTATGGTAGAAATTGCCATTTCATAAGCTTGTATAACTTTATTCAGTTTATGCGCTGCTATTTGTAAAAAATATATATATCTGTGTGTGTGTGTGTGCGTATTTTAACTGTATATACTTACAGCCTTAGACACAAAAAATGACATCTCCTGTAGTGTGAATTTGTCTAAGTCCATTTTGGACAGCACTTGGTTTACACGACTAGGGAAAGGATATTTATTTTGCACTTAATTTATTATTTGAATATATCTTCCTTATAGCACATATATCTTCATAACACCTATAAACAGACAAATAAAAGCAACTAACAAAACAAAGAAGAAAAAGAGCGGAGTCATGCATAAGAAATTTCTTCATGTGTTAACCTAAGCTCTCATTGAATCAATTGAAGTCTTCTGAAGGGGACTTTGTATGGCGGCCCATCATTTTTTGTGTCTAAGGTTGTACATGATACATCATAATAAAGTCTAAATGTGGAGCAACATAGCTTTTAGAATCACTACATATCTGATACAAACAAAAATAGACATTTATAATTGTACCCCGGGTCCAAGTTTAGTAATATAATTTTCACACAAATGTTTGTTGACATTTTATTTCCTTAATATTCCTGTCATTTGGAATTAATGGGTTCATTTGTTTCCTTGGTCACTTGTTATGTTCTTCCTGTTGCTGTGTGCATACTGCCTTCACACAGTGTAATGCTCAAAAGTAACCTCACAGGTATCACTTTGAGACCTATAATATGATAATGCTGGGCCATGTGGACGCATACATTTAACAGTTATATCCCTTTCATCAGTATTTACTGCTTCTGCAAATCTTTTGCACCAGTATGAATCATATACACAAGCCACGTTGGAGTTTGCACTCCAACTGTAATTATTGCACTTCCATTGTGAGCTGATGCTGTAATGTTCATCAGCACTAACCTTTTCGCACCAATTTCATTTATTGACAAGGGCACAAATTGATGTAGACTGTGAGTACCAGAAATTATAAAAGCTTGCTGAAATCGTTTATTCAGTTGGACACGAGTTCATGATGTCTTTTATGGTACAAAGAAAAATTTCAATTTCTTTAAGTGTTTCCCTACAGAAGTTGTAGATCAGACGTACTCATGGTGGGCACATCGCCCAGTGCAGAAGATGGGCGGGTGCTGGAAACTTCTGTACATGCAAACAGACAGTGTCGTGCACTCAGACCTATTGTAACCTAGCAGTAAGGTTACTTGCGGTTTGTATCATGGATAGACCTATTGATACAATATTTATTTAACCTGGTAGAGAGAGATAAGGCCGTAGCCTTCTCTTTCCCTCTACCAGGGGATTACAACTACAATATCAAAAATATAATTTAATATTAAATTTACAATTACAATAAAATCAAAGTACTAAACATTACTTGTATAATAAAGACTGGACAATTTATTATAGAAGTTAAGACCAAAGAAAGAATTAGTTACTGAAGTACAAATTAAACATAGCATAATTAAATAGGGATGAAATTACTGAAGATCGAAGTATTTTATGCTACAGTAAGGAAGCTATTTACAAAGAGAACAGAAAAGTACCAGCACTACATTTAAAGTGACTCTTTTTGTTCAAACTGACAAACTTGCCAAACACTTACTATGCGGGCACTCTGTTATAGGGACAGAATATAACATTGAGCCACATTACAACATCAGGCATGCTCAAACATATGATACTATGCAAATCATGCAAATCTGGCTTTCAGGTAGTAGCTCCCTGTAAAGCAGGTTTGAATAATTTCAAGGAAAAATTGTTCCGGGGCCGGGTATCGATCCCGGGACCCTTCGCTTAGCACGCGAACGCTCTACTGTTCGAGATGAGCGTATGCAAGTAATATAAAATTTAAAAAGACTGTCATCAGTGAAGTAAGTTATAGGGAAGTAAAGCATTATTCCAGACATTTCCCTGGTTACTGAAAAAAAAAAACGGAAAAAAATATAAACAAGAAAATGCTTAAAGCAAAATCATAATGATAACATTTAGTTGTGCACATAATGTAAATATATTATAAATACAACACTCTAATTTGAAAAAAAGATATTGAAATAAAGTGATAAAATATTGTCAGTTCCACTAGGACAGTTGTTTTTAATCTTTTTTTGGAAAAAGAGGCCCCTTTGAAAATATGGTGAAAGCTATGGACCCCCTTTCTAGAAAAATATAAAAAAAGGACTAACATTTTCAGATACGCTTCTCCTTTTTTACTGCTGCTTTTTAGTTCTGTACTGGTCAATAGGAGCTGGATATTTTTGTGTATTTTACATACACACGGAATTGTGTTCCTGGTGATCCTGCTGACACAGTGTTTTGGTCTCAATAAATTGGCAAAATGTAGAAAAACAAACTATTGTGGAAGAGGGTTTTGCTTTAAAAGTAGAGTATAGTTCTTGCAGATTGCAAAGTATAAGGCATTTCTGTTCATGTACATTTTTTTAAATGCTTTGTCTCTGATGCCTGACAATATTCTGGTAAATTCAGATTATTATAAAAGCCAGTTACCATTTTCACTGTTTCGTCTGCTAGCTTCTTTCCTCTTTTTATGTTTCGAAGATAAAGTCTCCCTTTCTCTTTCACAAGTTTTCTTCATTGCTTCACTCTCTTTCTTTTTTGACCAACTTTAAGAAACTAGTGTTAGTAACTAAATTTTTCCCTGCTAGTTACAGTTTGAATTTTTTGCATTATTAGGTCTAAAAGTATATCAAAATCTTCTGTCTTTTGCTTTATTTCAGTTCTAAGTGTTTCCTCTTCAGGTAGTGAAGCCGAATCAGGGTAAAGGATTCTCCCCCCCCCCATATAAAATTTACCTAGTTTTGCTTTGAGAGAAGTTGATGCAAGTTCTATTTTATATTTGGCTACAGATGTCGTTCTGTGTTGTGGGATGCCATGGATCTTGAGACACCCAAACTAACAAGGCTTTCATTTATACCCTCTTTAAAGAAAATTTCCATAACAGTTTGACTACAAGATCATCCAAAGGACTGGACTGTTTGCTTCCTCAGAAACTTCTATTATTTTTTTTATCATTTTTCCTGCATATGTATATATATATTGAATAAGCAGTCGCGGACAGCCGATGAGGGATGGTCCTCAGCTTGGGGGTTGGGCGAAGAGCTAACAACCCATCACCGTAAAAAAACAGCTTGATACGATTCCTTCAAAGTGGGATATGATGATAGAGAATGGATTAATTTTGCTCAGGATAGAGACCAATGGCGGGCTTATGTGAGGGCGGCAATGAAGCTCCGGGTTCCTTAAAAGCCAGTAAGTAAGTAAGTATCATTTTTCCTGCAATTTGGACACATCTTTATGCCAAGTGCAGCATTATGTCCTTTCCTCTGTAATTTCCTGGCATTAATAAGGTAGGCTATATCTCTTTCAAACCAGATATGTTTTTTTGTGTGTTTTAAATAAATTACACTTGCTCAGTATGAGTGAAAACCTCCAGAGATAATTATTTGTTCTTATGGTAATCACAGCATGTTGCCTTTGTTACAAGACTTGATATTGCTATATCTTCTCTCCATAACAGAAATTCTCCTCTTCTTTTGTTTGTTTATTTGTCATTAACAGACCCTTGACAGGTATCAGTATTTGAACAAAAGGCAGCATATGCATTGACTTTATGACAAGGTTTTACAGATAACACTCCATTACAATCACACAGAAATCAACGCAGCCTTATTTTATATGAAAGACTGAAAAGAATACCTAACGTAGACTACTGGAGAACCTTCTCAGATACTCGTACAAGCTTAGAGATCCAACAAGGTTTCATACAGAAAGTTAAATATCTAAAAAAAAAACCAATATAGCCTACCATTAGACAAATATAGTATGGAAAGGTTACAACTTCCATCTTATCCTGTCAATAAATTAAAAATCCAAATTACAATATAACACTATCAACACAAGATTCCAGAAACTGAATGGGTACACATCTACACCGATGGTTCTAAAATCAGCAATAACTTTAATAATACGACTGGTGCTGGAATATATAATAAATTATTTTGCTTTTATATATTTCTAGGTCAAAATTCAACTCACTTTGATGAGAACTTGAAGCAGTCAATTCTACATGAAAACAACTTTTCTATCACAGTAACCTCTTTAATAAAGCTGTTATATTTAGCGATTCTAAATCAGTTATACAAGCCATTAATGCAAACACCTATGCAACAAAAAGAATTACTGAAATTCACCAAAGTATCAAACACTAAGTTATCTCTTCACAATAAATAGTTTTGCAATGGATTCCTTCACACTGTGGAATTCTTGTTAATGAGATAGCAGATTTCTTAACAAAAATTAAAAAAAGGCACAATGATCCAACAAATTAAAAATTCATGTTTATCATTTCAATTTTCCAAAGTAATAATTAAGAAAATCATCCAACAAGAAATACACAAAAAATTAGTAGGCCTACATGAGAGTATAAATAAGCAATGGAATATTTTATTAAACAATAACAATTTAATTCCAGACTGCCCATGAATGAAAGCTGTCGTCGCACTTTTTCAATTATATATGTGATATGATTGTTTGGCTGCTTATCTATATAAAATAAATATTTTTCATACTCCTAATTATTTATTTTGTAAAGAAGAAAATACTATAATGGATATGACACACCTCAAGAATTGTACAAATTTAACAGTACACATCTGTCATAATACTGGGAAGCAAGAATGCAAATGGAAGAACTCCAATACACAGAGCATTAACAACCAAACAACATTGCCTTTGAGACTTATAGTATTAAAGATTATACCTGTACAATAAAAAAAGTAATAAGCCAACAGCAAGTTTACACTATCTAAAATACTCGTAGGCCTATATCAATATTCCATATATAGCCTAAGTGAATTACCCAAACTTTTCAGAAATATAATGCAAAGCAGAGTTTGAAAATTATAATTTTACATATGCTTTATGTGGCTTAATTTCTAGATTTTATCAAAGTATTTTTTTTTCTCGAGAACCTCTCATTTCTAAAAAAACAATTTTCTTCCCTAGTAAAGACTGGTGCACACTTAAAAAAAATCTACAATTCTGAATATACAGCAAATTGTTCTTTATAATATTATACATATCTAAATTTTTGAAGTAATTTGACACTTAGGTAACTAAATTACCAGTATACTGATACCAAGAAGCCATATTGTGAAATTCTCCAATGTATATTGAATAAAATAAA
Source organism: Periplaneta americana (assembly GCF_040183065.1). Taxonomy (NCBI): domain Eukaryota; kingdom Metazoa; phylum Arthropoda; class Insecta; order Blattodea; family Blattidae; genus Periplaneta; species Periplaneta americana. The sequence continues at coordinate 10,082,113 of NC_091128.1, read as the reverse complement.
GGAAGAATCAAGGCTCTGGCGTTCATTCTTTACTTTTTATATCTACATTTGTTCCACTCTGCACTCATCAATATCAGTTACTGAGTGAGAACACATGAACTTCAACGGGCTGTAACTCACTCATGCAACAACGGAATAATCTAAATTCTGCCAGATTTCTGTACTGGTACACATAAAACTCATGACCAAATATCATAACAATCGCTATCAGTGGGTGACATGTTTTAGTTGCACTGACACAGAATGACTCTAGCGCTTTGTCTAAAAAATAAGTGTTTCAGAAATTGCTAAATATAAAGTTAAAATTAATGTTCATAATTAAAAGCAAAAATTAATGTTCAATGTTATTACACTGATGCTACTGACTGACTTACCTTATTGAAAATGTTGGTTAATTATAGCTTGACGAAATGCTCTCCCAGGCACAGCATCATTGCGCTGCATCAACTCTCCTTGGGGAACAGGTTCATCATCATCAATGTCAGGGCCTCTTAAACCTCGTAACTCCTCTAGTAGTCGCACCATCTGTGGATCTTCAGGCGGTTCTTCATTGCTGGTGCTTCTGGCAATGTTATGCAGTACTGCAGTAGCTGTTATTACAGTCATGGCTTTCTGCAGACCACATCTCAAACCCACTGACAATATTGGAAACCTTCTTTTCCATATACCATACTGCCTTTCTACAGTGTTCCTTGTTTTGATGTGTGCTCTATTATATCGCTGTTCGGCTGGAGTTAGTGGATTTAACAGTGGAGTTAATAAATATGGTTTGCAGGCATAACCTCCATCTCCTAATAAATACCCATGCGGTATTTCACCATTTTCAAATGGTGCTCTACGAGCACAGTTACGAAATATGGTGCTATCATGCACAGATCCTGCCCATCTTGCCACAATATCCCTTATCAATAGATTGTGATCACTGATTGTCTGACAATTCAAAGAGAAATAACCTTTCCTGTTACGGAAGTGTTCTGCGTTGTCTCCCCCAGGAGATTGAATTCTAATATGTGTACAATCTATTGTTCCTATCACACCCGGAAATCCATCTATTTGATGAAATCCATCCATTACATTTTGTAAATCGGCCCTTGCTGGAAAAACAATGAAGCGTGGAAAGAACGATGCAATGATTTCGGACACTTCACTGGTGATACGCTGCACTGTTGTTCGATGTATATTAGCAGTGTCCCCGATAACAATATTAAAAGCACCTGTGGCATACGATCGTAAAGTTGCCAAAACTCTGTTCATAGGAGAAACGGGATTATTTCTGTTGGTAGGGAACTCTAACCTATCGTTCATTTGGTCCACTAACCACCACACTGTTTCTTTACTCAGTCGAAATCTCTCTTCAAATTTTCTGTCTCCCAGATCTTCGAAAGGATCTCCTCTTTCTACAATAACACCAATTCTATTATTTCCGCAGTGATTTGCGTGTTCAAGATACATCATTTCATCTTCGATTCCATCAAGTACGTCAAATCGTGCCGCCATTTTGGTTTTCTCGACTTGACCATGTTCAATTCAAGATAATCAGTCCCACACCCGTGATCAAATTTGATCATCATCAACTCGCTTGTTTAACTTTGATCGAGATTGATACTCCGCAAATTGGCGTTGAAGACGGTCAAGTGCCGACTTAACTTTGGTCAAATTTTGATCGAGAATGGTGCACACGGGCATAAGAGTTCACGGTAATCATCTCTCAGTGTTCGTTTATCTAATTCACTGTCATAAAAATCTAAAATTTCCGGTTCATTGAGAAACACTTTCACATTCTTTCTGCCACTTCGAAAATTATTGGCAGTGACACTTCTCCAGCTTTCCCTCAAATGTTTAAAAAGTGCTATGTCAGGACTGCTTGTTACATCACGTACTTTACATTGAAATACACATCGTAAAATAAGTTCATATGTGATGACGGCATGGGAAATACAACTTCTCCCTGTCCAGTTTTTGTTCGAGTAAGACACGTGCCCCATTAAAACGGCCAGTGTTTGAGGCAGTTGTGTCATTACAGAGAATTTGTACATTCTCTTCAATACCCCAATATGTTAATGCATTCCAAACAGCATTCACTTGCTCCATGCCAGAACTATTCTTTAATTTTGGATGCCGATGAGCTGCTCACTGTCCCCAATCTGTCCCCAATGTAATAATGATTGGAAGCCTTTCTTCTTTTGGGTCTCTGACATTTAATGTGGGCAACAATTTACCATCCCAATGAACAGTAAGAATTGCAGGGATATCATTCTTGAAACTGGATATAATTATTTCAGAAAGTTGTCTTCTCATCTTCTGTCTGATTCGATGAATAGAAGATTTATTAATAGGGAACTCTTCAGTATTGTGGCCAATAGCCTCTGCTGTCGCCTGAAGGATGTATACAGAATCTCTTACACTCAGCTGACATCTATCCAAAGCAGCCACTAATTTTGTAGTGATAAAAATTTTTGGTACCTCGCCTTGTAGCATTCTGCATTGGTTTACTCCCAGAAGTCTCTCCTAAAAACTGACCAACATCGATTTCATTTAAGCATGGAAATGCCTTATTTGAATCTTCAGATGATGAAAAAGGAGGTACAGCATGAGATGTAGAAGTAGATGCTGCACACTTTTGTCTCATTTGTCTCTTCTCTTCTAATTTTCTTTGCCTCGCCCTTTTTTCTTTATCCACGAGTTTTCTGTCTAGTTCTGGAAGATTCTCGCTGTTGAAGTAAAAACATCCTCTCTTCTTACAACTTGATTGTTTGTAGAACATTGGCATTTGAAATATTAAATAGAATCTCCAAGTTATTTATAAACTCCTCTTCACAGTGCTTAAAAATGTCTGCACACTTCTTTGCATTTTTTTTTTTTTTAATTTTCTCCTCTCCGAATGCAAGTTAAGTTTTTGTGAACAATGCTGAATAGCTCTTCTCTGAATTCTTGCTTTCTCCAAAAAATATAACACACTCATGAACCACAAGATTAGCACTTTCGCATTAATTTTACGTCACGTATGTTACAAAATAAAATTTCCAGCACTTCTATATTTGATGAAATTTGTGTCCAGTTATTTGGTGTTTTATATCACCTATTAAAAACACATGTTCCCTGGCAATGTGTAATTCATGTGACATTATATTAGAGTAGTGATCCGAAAACACATGCGACACAATCAATAACAGATGAACTGACTGTACGGCATGTACTTACAGACCGAGGCCTGACTCAGCATGACAAGTCCAGAGTCATGCAAGCTTGCTTTACAGTCGGCATGGATTACAATGCTTCAGTCACAACAAAATTTTGTGTAGACATGTTTTAGAGTCATTTGAACAAAATTGGAGGGTGGGTGTTCATGAATGTTGAAGTCTGAAAATAAGAGACACCCTAGCTTTCATATATCTCATGTTTTCTGTGACATATAATGAAGTGATTCACCTTATTATTTGCCGAAACTATAAGATAGTCTGTAAAATATGAATATGTAAATAATTTTATCATTTCATAAAATTCCGACACACCGGTGATGCTGATATAACCTCGGCAGTTGCGAGCATTGTTAAATAAACCATAATTTAAATTAATTTTCTAATTGATAGTCTTTTCTTTTAAAAAATATTAAACAGACCTTGTTTGTATTCAGTGCATACGAAATATGAGAAGTTTTACTCAAAAATAACCTTTCACAAGCTTTTTCATCAATAAAGTGGCAATTAACTGCAACAATGTTCATACCAATAATTAGGCCTACTGATGAAAGAGTAGCATGACGTTAGTTATTGTCAATCATTGTTCTGACATCAACCCAGATCTGTTGACTGGAAGTTCCAGTTCTATACTGTAAGTGAGGATGAATGTGATGTATAACTAGAGGTAAGGTTGCTTTTATAACCTGTCTTGATAATATAATTTTAATCTTGAGTGGTTTTATCACACATGCATATTGTATTCACCAGTAATTTTTTTTCTGGATTTTAGGATAAAAGAATTGAGGTGCGTATTATATTCGAGTAAATACTATACATAATTTGACTTTATCTTTAGAGTAGAATATATATTTTGATGTACCGAAGTACATATGATATTTCCATGCAGATATTCTGCGTCATCACATGATGAAAGAGAGATGGAACGGAGAAAAATTCTCTCCGGCGCCGGGATTTGAACCCGGGTTTTCAGCTCTACGTGCTGATGCTTTATCCACTAAGCCACGCCGGATACAATCCCGACGCCGTTTAGAATCGTCTCAGATTAAGCTCCATCTCTTGGGTTCCCTCTAGTGGCCGCCCTCTGCACTACGTCATAGATGTCTATGAACGCAGGACCGAAGTCCATACATGTGTTGAGGTGCACTCAGATGAGTGACTGATTGGCCGGGATCCGACGGTATGGGCGCCGTCTTAAATCACAAAGTGATTTATTACGCATATCATATATATTTTGATGTACCGAAGTACATATGATACTTCGATGCAGATATTCTGCGTCATCACATGATGAAAGATAGATGGAACGGAGAAAAATTCTCTCCGGCGCCGGGATTTGAACCCGGGTTTTCAGCTCTACGTGCTGATGCTTTATCCACAACCCCCAGAATGTCTGGAGGACCACACCTGCTGTTGGTCGACGGGTCCATTGGACCTAGCTGGGAGATCTTGTTGATCACCAGCTTTCCCTCCTTAAGCCACTGGAGGACGATTTTAGTGCCATAGCAGGTCAGCACTAGGAACAGAAAAGTAGAAAGAGGAGGAAGGAAAGGGAAATGAACCCCTAGGCCTCGAATGCTCTAATGCCGTTGGGGTCGAAGAAAGTAAGAGTTCAGTCAGAGGACTGGATAGGAAAGGGTAAAGAGGGAATTAGGTATTAGATAGAGGAAAATTATACCAAATTCAGTCATTAACTCATCAAGCTGACCAGTGCTAATTGATGAGTAGCCCCTCCCTTTAGTTCAGCTCGTAAAATTATGCTTACTAACAGTTGCACCACGGGAAGGTAGGGATGGGACATTGGGTATTTGTCCAGGTTGGTTCCTTAAAGCCTTCAATGGGAAGGATTAATGGCTCTCCCCCCCTGTATCCGACAGATACAGATACCCTTTTGCAGCATCATACTAATAGGAGCTTCTGAGCACAGTGTCATACCATAATCATGCTATAAATAAGTGTTATTGTGGAGGCGAAATAATACAAATGTAAATGGTGCTGGACAGGACTTTCTTATATTTTCATATGAATTAGCTGATAAGGAAAACAGTAAAATTCTAAGCATATGCTTCCAAACCACATTTTCTAGCTTTCATAGTTTCATTATACAGATCAGCCTTATTTAACATGTAACTATTACGTGAGTCCCAGCAAACATTCCTAGTGTTTCTGTCGGCATCCAGATCACTATGCTACCACTGCTGCTTGCACCTCACAGTGCTTCACCAGATCAAAACCTATGTACCAGAAAGAGACAATCCAACTCTCATTATAAAGGGACTGTGTCGTTCCCAGACCTACTCTGCCATCTATGCAAGATACATAGAACGCTTTTATTCTACCCATGACTGCAAAGTGAAGAATCATGAGTTGTTCATTTACGATTAAAAAAAATACTTTGAATCATAGACTGGGATGAGTTCTGAACAAACTATGAATGAATCATTACAAACGATTCATAATGTCTGATTGAATCACTTAAAAAGAATCGTGTTGCCCAGCTCCAGTTTGAAACCCTTATAATATTATGAATGAACTTCCCATTTTTTGATACTATCGAGTCACCAGAACTATTGATAGTATTGGAAACAATTTGGCTCTCGATAGTTGAAGTCATAACTATCGCCCATCACTAGTTCAATGCCGAAAGTCACCCATTCTGCTTCAATTGGTTGACAGGGGAAAACCTCGGAAAAAAACGTGTTTCAACCAGAAGTTGAACCTCAGCCCAATTGTTTCACAGTCAGGCATGCTTACCTGTTACTCCACAGCAGTGGACCACTGCATGCCTTTATAGCTGCTTGTCTAGACAGACAACAGACTTACATAGCTAATTTCGGGAGACAGGGATTCACCAACCATGCAGCTTTCACGTGGTAATCTCTATCTCTATTCCCCTCATTTCCTCTCTTTTGGCACATACACAAAAAAAGCTCAGACCTGAAGGATAATACAACCACCAGTCAGAGGTGATGAAATAAGCTAAGCATTAGGCAATACACCAACCATTTCTAGATAAGGCGAGATGTACTCTTGAGAATAGTCGCATTAGCATCTCTTGTGGTTAGTCATGAAACATGGATGTCCAATTTTTGAAACTTGTTAAATTATTAATATAACATAGTACATAAGTTTTAATCTGGCGAACTGTGAGTTCGTGGATGCAAGCAGCAGTGGTAGTGGGGGAGGAGGAGGATCTGTCGTTGTTGGTCAACAGAAACACCAGGAACGTCTGTTGGGACTCACTGTAGTACTGTATATCCATATCATAATGAATCAGGCAACACTGTTCGGCCTTCAACTACATAATTATTTGCATAAATCCTACTTCAGTTTATCAATGGACCGACTCAATGCGATTCAACACAACAAAGTAATAAAGAAGTGGTCTGCCAGCACACATTTCAACAGTGAAAAACAAATGGAAAGGACTAATGACTACAGAATGTGACATAAGCTTTAATTATGATAAAAAAAAGATTAAGCTCAAGGTAAACGAATTTCAAATAACATGTGAACCACTTTCAAGAACATAAAAAAAGAACAAGACTATATATGAAGTAATAACAATACAGTATAACTAGTGCTGTCATAGGGGCCATAGGGTGTATGGGAACCAACTGAAGGCCTAAAGAATGAAATAAATACAAAACAGATAAAGAATACTACAACACCGAAAAATCTTAATATCATATATAAGAAGATGTACTGAATTACTGGTTGAAGGAAGAAGAGAAAGTGGAAGACCAGAAAACAATAGAGGGATCTGTGCAGATAGAAAGAGTGAAGGCCCACTCCCACTTAGTAGAATCAAATCAAAACGAAATGTCTGCTGGCACCCACATCTAGTGGGATCGAACTGAAGCGTGTACAGATTAAAATGGATTGCATAATGGCTTTAGTAGAGTTATGTGAAGAGGGAGAAAGATAAGAAATAAATATTTAAAACAAGAAATGGAAATACTGGATACATGGAGAATTTTCACATTATTTGACTATATTCTCAGAGGTGAAGCAAAATTTCGTTCTTTAGCGCAGTTTTGGATTTTAACTTTTACTCAATGTTTCCATTACTGGTAATTTACTTATTTCGCTTCAAGCATTATCATGGGAATAATTATTATGGTAGTACTTCTGTGTTTTGTCATACAATAGTGGATAATTTTGAACAAGATTTATTACTTTTTCTTTGTTCATATTATTTAATTGTAGTTTTCTGTAGGCATACATACTATTTCACCAATAACTTTCAATAAAGAGACTGCGCTAACAAAAATGGATATGACTCATTTGTTTTTCCATGAAGGCTTCACAAGAACATACGATCATAACCGATACAAGAAATTCTGTTCCGTCAGTGGAATAAATATTCTAGCTCATGAATTCTATTAGATTCGATATGCTTTGATTCGAAGCGCCACTTTCTGTTATCTTCCATTTAAATACATTGTGAAGATAAATTCTGTTCGATTCGATTCCGCCAAATGGGAGAAGGCCTTAAGCATGCCTAGTCTCTGGACTGGAGAAAAAGAGAAACAGAAAGGAAAGAAAAAAAGTGGAAAAAAGAAAGGGAAGATCAGGAGAAGGAAAAGAAAAAGAAAATTTAAATGTAGAAAGTTAATAAAAATGAACCCCACAAAAAAGGGAAACCTGCTCATGATGTTAATAGTTATCGACCAATAGCACTATTAAGCATGATAGCAAAAACCATGGAGTCCATGATCTCCAACAGATTAACTTGGTATTTAGAATCCCAAAATCTTTTATCACCAAGACAAGCCGGTTTTCGACAACTACACTCTACCAATGAACAAGTCATATGCCTCGGCCAAGAAATAAAAGACAGTTTTAACAAGAAAGAAGATACCTTGGAAATATTTATTGACTTTCAGTTAGCATTTGACTCTGTTTGGAGAAATAAATTATTACTAAAACTCCAGAAATTAGGTATCTCCAGCAATATGTTCAGATGGATATCAGAATTCCTTAGTCAAAGATTCATTGCCACTAAATTCAATTCTACCTCAGGGCGCTGTCCTCAGCACAACTTTATTCAATATTTATATAAATGACACCCTCCCTGTTAGAGGAATCAAACATGAAAACAGCACTATTTGCAGATGATATAGTTTTGTGGACTTCCGGATCTTACAGACATAGAGACAAAATTCAAAATTCTGCTCTTAAAGCTCTAAATCAACTGCATGAATGGAATACATCAAATTTGATGACACTCAATTTAAGCAAAAGTAACTACCAAATATTTTCACTCCGTAAAAAAGAAAGAGAATTCAATATCCAATACAATGGCCAACACCTTCCTAGGACTTATGAATCCAAATATCTTGGAGTTATTTTCGATAGTAAGTTAACATGGAGCAACCATTTGAAATACATTTCTGAAAAAGCTCGTAAAAGATTCTCCCTTCTAAAAAGACTAGCAGGAAAGAAATGGGGATGCTCTAGGAATATTTTGAACACTACATACAAAATGTTTATACAGCCAGTGCTGACGTACTGCGGAGAAATTTTAATTACTTCACCTTTCATAAACGACATAGAATATGTATGATTTGAGGCTTTCTCGGCGTTGGTTCGCTAATATGTTTTCGCGGGATATCAGCCGAGTTAAGATTTTGGAATGCTCCAAGCTTTCGACTGCTATCTCTGCAGCCATCTTCAGGGAAGTCACTTCCCTGAAGATGGCTGCAGAGATAGCAGTCGAAAGTTTGGAGCATTCCAAAATCTTAACTCGGCTGATATCCCGCAAAAACATATTAGCGACATAGAATATGTTCAAAATCAAGATCTCAGACTCATTACTAGTGGAATCAAAACAACGCCAATAGATTCTATGAGATTCCTTACTAATATTAACAGCATCAAAATGACAATAGAAGGAAAAGCACTGATTCAATATGAAAAACTTAACAGATTACCAGGAAACAATTGACATTCTTCATACAGTCCTCTCTGTAGATTGAAAACTCAAAAAAGTTTCATATCCATTGTTCAAGAATTAAAACAGAAAATCAATATCCCGAATTTAAAAGAAAACTTACAAATTAAACCAAACCCTTTAACCCTATTAAATATAGAATATAATCTAAATTTAACAGAAGAAATACTGAAATCAGAAGTAAACACTGAAATACTGAAACAATTGTCTTTAGAGACAATTAATATTAGGTACCCTCCACAAAACTGGCTTCATTTATACACCGACGGATCCTTGATCTCCAAAGAACAAGGTTCCGGTGCAGGTGTTACGTGCTGTCTCTTCTCACTTTATAGATCTCTTGGATATGGAACAACAAGTTTTGATGGTGAAATCATTGCAACAAGTGAAAGTCTCAGGAATCTTCTATGCCACATCAATAAATTTAGGAATGCAGTTATATTGTCAGACTCCAAGGCAGCTATTCTATCAATCGTCTCTAAACACACACCTTAATCTCAAACAGCAGAAATAACTAAAATGCTCTCTCAATTAATATCACTCAATAAAAGAATTATTGTATTCCAATGGATACCATCCCATTGTGGAATCCTGGGAAACGAGAATGTGGATGCTTTAGCAAAGAAGGGCAGCACTGCTACTTACAGACCTGTTACTAAATCTACGTATTACTCTGTGAAGAGATTTATTAAATCTACATACTTAGACTTCAACAAACAAAATTTGATAACTCAATCCCAAGGGAAAAAATGGAACTCCCTGCATCAAAATCCACAGTTAATTCCCGATTTACCACGAAAATCGTCTGTAGCTGTATTTAGATTGGCAACAGGCCATGATTGTTTGGCCAAACACCTGCATAGAATTCGAATATATCAGTCCCCTAACTGCCCATTGTGCAACTCAAACCAAGAAATGGATTCGGAACACCTCAAAATCTGTGCTTCATTGGCTGGTCATGATAATATCTTTGAAAAATATTGGAGTGCAAGAGGTCAAATGACTTTATTGTCAAACGCCTGGCATTAGAAAACAACAACAACATTGAAGGGATTGGACTGATCCATTGTGTGGAGGTGTACTGTGTTAAAATGACAATATTTGTGGACAAAAACTATTAAAATAATATACAAATTAATTGGTATTAATTGAAAAATATCAAAGGAAATAAACAATATTTTACATTAATAATGGAGATTTATGGCCAAAATTAAATGAAAATACCCCAAAAATGACCGAATAAAACAAAAAAGGCTCTTATGAGATGTAAGAGGTAAAATATGCCCTAACAAATATGTCTTAAAACACTCAGTTTATCACATAACATATAAATACTAAAGCGGCTATATTTCTGGCGTACTAGAAAAAAAGATGCAATTTCATCGAAATCCTAGCCCTAGTCATTACCGAGTGTAATTAGTTACCACTGCCACCGGGTATTTACCCATTTGCAGTGTGAATAAATACACATACATACCACTTCTCATAGGTAGCATATAAGACTAATAAACCATACCTTGTTTGTGTTTAAAATGCAAATTACATTAATTTTACGACGTCCATAAGTTGTCTTCTGTAGTCTACTGATTAATGTGCCCTAAGAGAGAAAGATTCAATCCCATATGAGAGCACTGAATTTTCAGGTGGAAAAGAATGTTATTCACAGCTTTCTTTGAATGTGGAATTAAATGTGTTGGCTCTGTTTTTAATATGTAAAAAAATCCTTTTGTTGAAGATAAAGATGAATAACACTAAATTTTACGTCCAGACCCACCACTACTCTGTTCTCAGCTCTTGGTAACAGATGTCAAATGATAATCGAGATTTCTGATAGAGATGAGTTATAACATATTGATTCATAACCATGCTGGTCCACTACCATCTGTGCATAGTGAATAATTATGTCAATGTACATGTGCAAAGTGCACAAGTTAAAAATGGGTATCAATTAAGCTGAGACCAATCAAGAAGAGTCAGTGACATATTTGAGGAGTTGCATTCAAAAACACGTTTGTCCACTTGGAAACAAAAATGAGTCAGCTATGGGAATCTGAGGTTAAATGGAATTCGCAGCATGAATAGCTTTCGTGATCAAAAAACTGTTAGTCTCACAATGCTAAAGCAGAGAAATATGGCATTTCTTTCATAACTCAGTATGTCCTGTACTTTCTTGTTTTCAAAACTTTGTTAGTCAACTAAATGAAGTAAACAATTTTGTTGGGCCACCTGTGCTTATCTTCTTAAATAGTTTTTATAACATTAACGTTTTCGATACTACTTATGTATCATCATCAGATGTTAGAGCATTGTGTTAACTATATGTAATGAAAACCTAGCCTCTTGGTATTTTATGAATTTACTATTTGGTTGCATATTACTTATCGTAATGTCTGAGCCTTGTTAGAGTTAACATGGTGACAGTCCGTTATGATTTCTTAGCCTAGGTCAGTGTCTCTAGTTCACAATAAAATGCAATTAAAATGCAATATAAATACAATAAGATACAGTTTTAAACAATTTACAAAACGCTATATAAAATATAACATGTAATGAAACTATGTACACTTGTTGGAATGGCTGTGTTGGTCAATCATTTACGCCGTTAAATAGGGTGGTTTCTGCTGGTCCTATTTCAAATGCTAAAATCATTGTCTGTAAAACGAAGCACTTATTGAGGTCACTGAATTTCTGTAGTTGTTTATACTGTGTGTTGTTATTAAGACCTTAATGGGCTTTTCACTTATAACCAGTTTCACTCTAACTTAACTATTCAGAAATTCATTGATGTCTACTGATATGCAAGTATCTGTGATTAGACGTATGTAGTTACAAGCGGTTTAATGGCTAGCTCCGTGAATCTAGCAAAGCCGTGCGTGTCTGCAACAATTACATATTATTAATAATATATTGATTCGATGTTGATTTGTGGTTGGAACTATTAATAATTGAAGCTTATGGAGGTGAAGTGACTTACGATTTTGCTGATGTCGTGCTGTTCTTGTTGGTTGCATGGCTTGGACTAGACTGACGAGCTCGCTCACAATATATTTCTTAATGAACATCGAATGGCATCGAAGGTGGGGAGGGAGTTGGGGGTGTCTGATTGGCTGTTGTGTGTGTTTGTTTTGGCAGGAGCAGTTTAAACAGATTAAATAATGGATTGTTTGTGTTGATTATTTGTTCATTAAGAAGGGGTTGTCCAGAGTTGAATTCTTTTACAATATGAAATTGCTCAGCTGTATCTATTGTAGAGTTATTTGTAATTCTTAATACTTTTAATGTGTCGTTTATATTGGTTAATTCGTGGTTTTCATCGATGAGGTGTTGTGCAAATTTGGATTTATTCCTATTGTAAATGAAATCTGAGGTATGTTCTCGGTACCTGATTTTGAAATTACATCGGGTCTGGCCTATATATGTCTTCGTGCAATTTTTACATTTTAGTTGGTATATGCCACTGTTTAAGAGGGGTTTGTTACTATTGATTTTGTTGGGAATTATGTTATTTAGTTTATTATTAGTGCTAGAAGCTATGTTGATATTTTGTTTTTTGAAGAAGTTACAAATTTTATTTGAAATCTTGCCATAATAAGTCAAACTGTGCCATTGTTTATTGTTTTTTGTTTTTTCGGGTTGGAGTGTGGTAAAATCATTTTTATTTAATTTTGTTTTCCTTTTTTGAATTAATCTATTGATTAGTTGTTTTTCATATCCATTTTCGATGGCTAGTTTTTTTTATGTAATTAATTTCTTTGTTGCAATTATCTTTGTTTAGTGGGGTTGTGAGCAACCTATCGATGAGAAAACGGAATTTGCTAATTTTGTGCGTGGTGGGTTGTATGGAGTGTTTATTTATGGAGTGTGTAGTTGCTGTTTGTTTCCTATATATATCAAATATTATTGTTGGGGGTTCTATTGTTATGTTTAAGTCTAGGAAGTTGAGACTGTTTTTATTACTTTGTTCTAATGTAAATTTTATGTTTTGATGCCATTTATTGAAATCATCTTGTATTTGTGTATTCAAGTTTTGAGTGTTTTCGTATACTATTAATGTATCGTCGACATATCTTGCGTAAATGCTAAAGTTAAATTTTTTGCTTAAGTTGTTTATATGTTTGTTTTCTAGGTCCTGTAAGAATATGTTTGCTAAGTATCCGGAAAGGGGGTCGCCCATAGCTAAACCTGAAGATTGGGTGTATATTTTATTATCAAATTTGAAATAGTTTTGTTTTAATGATATTTTTTAGTAATTGAGTGACCTGTTGGATAAGGTTATTCTCAAGTTGGGCTTCATTGAGTTTTTTAGTTATTATGTTAATGGTTTCATCTATTGGTATGTTTGTGTATAAGTTTGTTACATCCAGTGACAATGTTTTGGTGTTGTTTGTAGTTTTCAATTTTTGAAGTTTTTTTATAATTTGTTTTGTATTAATGATGTTGTATTGAGTATCTTGTGTTATATTTTTGTTTACTGAGCTTGTAATTTGGTGCTTCCCTGCAATTAACTATTGGTCTCATTGTCATTTCTGTTGTATGTGTTTTGGGAAGTGTTTTTAAGTTTGGTGCTTTAGGATTCTTCATAATAATGTTGTGGGCTTTACTTTTTGGTGTGAAATCTGGTGCGTTTTTTATGGTGGTTTTGATTTGTTTTTGGTATGTTTCTGTGGGGTCCGCTGTCATTTCGGTGATCTGGTTGTTATTGAAAAATGCTTTAGTTTTGTCTATATATTCTGTTTTGTTCATTAATACTACTGCATCATTTTTATCAGCTTTTATATGTATGATGTTGTTATCATCTAGTTTTTGTTTTAATAACTTTAACTCTTTATGTTGTTTCGTAGCTGTTTTGAACTCTTTTTTTAGTTGTTGGATCTGATATATAATTACCTATTATTTTAGCAGTACTGTATTGTAAAAATTCCTTGTTCTCATGTTCACTGTTCTGGATTATGTGTTGGGTTTCGATTGCTAAATTTTCTATTACTTTGTGTATATTGTTAGTCAAATTTCGGTCACAGCATGCTGGCTTCGTGCAGTTCAATGAAGATTGCTGCCATAATTTATTTACCAACAGACCATGTCCTTGAGCAAGTTGAGAAACTATTAACCCAATGGACTCGTATTTTGAAATATTTAAATTCCCTGCACTCGAATTCAATATACAGTTTTCATATGAATTATTTATACTGTCTAAAAATATGCTTACCTTCAAAACTATATTTGCTATATTCCATTATACCTCTGAGGAGTTACATAAATGAAAGGGTATCATCAATCTCGTGTAACCTCAGCTCTTCAAACAAGGTGACTGGGTTAAGAAAGGAATGTACTATTCTCACTCCTCAGAAGTACAGGGAAATCTGCAATCTAGTTACAGAGGTGAAAATAATTTGAGATGGTTGGAAATTGTGGAGTGTTACATACCCTACAAAAAGTAGCAGACATCAAACAAATGAGAAGATTATCTATTAAGGACAAATCAAGGAGCCTAGAGTGGTCAAGGTAATAATGGAAGTTGATTGTAGAGAAAAAGAAGTCATTGAATATGACAAAGATGTTTGTGTCTTCAAGTGCAAGAATTTTATGTATATAGCAAGACTTTCTACTTTGGATTGACTGATTGATTGAACTGAAATCCTCTTTTCACAGATCAATACATATCTAGTTTTGGCTGCTGTTGGTGTAGTAGCCATTACATACGTGGTTATTCGAAGTGGAGTAGTTACACAGTACATAACGAAAGTGTAAGTTTTTCAGGTGTTCAGAATTGTTCAGTAAGTGACGTAAGGCTGTATTTTATCAGCTCCTGAAAAAAAAAAATTGTGTGTGTTTATTTGGGTATGTTTATAGAAAATGGTTGTTTCCCTAAAATTGGTAAATGAAAAATATTTTTTAAGACATTTACATGATTCTTGTGTGTATGGGTACTAATTTTTCAAGGTTAGGTTGCATTAACTTAGGTTAGAGCTGAAGATAATACTTTACTTGAAGAAACTTCACTATCTTTCCACCCTTTCACATTTCTCGGCTTCACGTCACTTATATATCCCCTCAACTAACCCACTAACCTTGTTACATACCTCGGCCTCATGTCACTTATCTGTACTCTCATTTAACCCATAACGAAACGCAAATCAGACTTGAGTCTCGTGTGTGATGTAAGATTGGCCCTCTACTTTTTGAGAAGCGAATATCCAAGTATAGTAGCCTGCATACATGTATGATTGTCAGGAGTAAGATCCTTTCTGTAGAAACGTGCTCGTCCTAAATAGTACCACATACTCTTTTTTCTAGAATTAGAAGCCAAGAAGAAATATTAGCCATTTAAAGTTTTGTGAGATGCATTATATTAGAATGGTCTCTAGCAGAAGCCACTGAAGTAATGTTGCAAAATTTAAAAAGTGGTAGTATGATTTGTTGAAGGGGATATGCGTTTCTGTACTATTTCCCCCATCTAATCCATTCTAACCTTGTCACAACCCTCGACCTCCTGTATTTTGGTCCAGGGAAAATCATTCACACGTAGTTTTACAGTGTCAGCATTTATGAAATGGGGATTAGAAATGTTGGAGACCACACAGAAGAATGTTACCAGCATTTTCTCTTTGGTCACACTAGCAGACTATTGTCACTGTGTTGCAGTGAAGGTACGGCCATTTGTTTGAGTTGTTAATTATCATAATAATTATATTTTTGCATCCTGCATCATTCATTTTGCACATAAGTACGTGTGAATGGTTTGATAGGAAATCTGTTTTGAATTCCAAGAAATAGCCAACTCTAAGTTGAACTACAAAAATTTTGTATGATATACTCTATAGCCTTATGTCTAATATGTAAACTTTTAGGAATTAGATTAAACTTTGGGAAAAACTTATGAATATGCAACACTGAACTACTGATAAGTCCTCAAGGTGAAGGAAGTAGCAGATGGATGAAAAAATGTGTCATATGTTTTTTTAGTAGGTTATTTTACGACGCTTTATCAACATCTTAGGTTATTTAGTGACTAAATGAGATGAAGGTGATAGTGCCAGTGAGTCCGGGGTCCAGCACCGTAAGTTACCCAGCATTTGCTCATATTGGGTTGAGGGAAAACCCCAGAAAAAACCTCAACCAGGTAACTTGCCCCGACCGGGAATCGAACCTGGGCCACCTGGTTTCGCAGCCAGACGCGCTGACCGTTACTCCACAGGTGTGGACGTGTCATATGTTACAGTGCAACCAACCAGTTGTAATTAAATGCATGCTTGTGTTGCATGAATACCTGGAGAACAAATGAGGTGGTCAGCACAAAAAATGCCGAACCCACAAAATTATATTTCCACTTTACCTCTTTGTAATGGTGCGCAAAATGCGTTACACAAACGAAACTTGTGCTGAAATCTCTTTGAAAAACTGAGAATGATGATTGGGCTGATTTACCTTTGAAGGGAACAATATAAGGAGTCTTTAAAGCAGTAAACTCAATATGCAAGTTTTTTGGGTTAGACCATTTGTGCACTGAGCACCTCGAATATGAGTACAGATATTTCCGAAATTTCACCATATTTCTTTATTTCTTTAGTTAATATTATTAGCTTGACTTAAAAACGATTTTGTTGCCCTCATTTCATTCTGTAATGCAAAGTGAAAGAAATAACTTATGCTTTGTGTTCTTTGAAACACAATGAATTGTTTTATGAACAAAACAATTTGGTGCCATTGTGTGCAAACAAGGAGGTCTCTGTGTTCAGTAAAGATCTGCTGAGGACAAGGATGTTGTGTCCAGAATGTGATATTACGTAACAAGTCTGTACTGCACATACTACAGAAGAGAGTATGTGAAAATTACTCAGCTTATGTGCAAAGACACTTCATATGAAAGAACCAAAATATCACCAGCGCAAGTTATTGTGATTGCACACAAATATATCATATGAATCCTATAGATTCAAAATCCCCTATATCCACTTTCAGAAATTAAAGGATTTTGACAGTAACTGTTCGAAAATAGAGGGAATTTTCAACCTAACAGTAACTTTTAACAAACCTTTTGCTTCAAATTGAGTGGCTCTTTGAATTCAAATTATATAAATCATTAGAATTCATTCTTAGCAAGCAATATGTGGGGATAACTCAATTCTGAACAAAATGGTCTTTAGGGGGTTTTGAATCTAGAGGATTCATATCCTTCACTGTAAATGAGTGCTATTTCAGCATTGAATTGAATGAATTGAAATGGTTTGGGTCCTTTTGGTCCACGCACATACGCCACTTAAATGGGTCAGTGTGACGTATATATTATACGTACTGTATAAACATTATATTTTAATATTTACTATTTCAATACAATATTCTGAAAACTCATAAAAACAAAATAGGTCTACTTGTATGTGATGCTAAATATTTGATTTCTCGTATTAGGTTTACATTACATTATAATAATTATTACATTTGTGAAATGGCTAATTTGCGAAATATTATAAATGATAATATCATCTAAAGACTGATTAGTGTAATAAGTTACTGTTCAGCGATATATGCAATGGAGGGGGAAAGAGAACTGGCCGTCATAACAGGTCATAACCCATTATCTCCTGGCTTAGTTACCTCTTGAGTGATGCCTTATTGTTGTCACTTATGAGTTTCAGACCTGTGTTCGGACAGTTGGCTAAACAAAACAATAATATACAGTAAATCAGGTATTTGTAATTATTAGAAGTATACCAATTATTTAAGTAACCTATAAAACTTTTCCAATTAGCCTACAAAATTGATTTGGAAAATTATGAAATTTGATTTATTACTAACAATGGAGGAAGTTAATAGTAATCCTCTTGTCATTTTCAATGCTACTGAATAAATGTCATGTACTTAAATATAATTTTGGTTTACTGTGAGCGAAATTTATATATATATATACAATTATTTTGTTTTCATTAGGTTTGTAAACTACCTATCAAAAAGAGCCACTGCTGCAATGGAAGCCATAAAAAAAAATAAGAACTTTCAGATGGTGAGTGCAGCGTTAACAGGAGCAGTGATATACAAAACGTTGCGTGAGTGTTAAGCTTCAGTTTGTTTGCAGTGCTGATTGATTTATACACTCATATATATATATACAATTATTTTGTTTTCATTAGGTTTGTAAACTACATCTCAAAAAGAGCCACTGCTGCAGTGGAAGCAATCAAAACAAATAAGAACTTTCAGATAGTGGGTGGAGCAGTTACAGGAGCAGCGATGTACAAAATCTTACGTGAGTGTTAAGCTTCAGTTTGTTTGCAGTGCTGATTGATTTATACACTCATATATATATATATACAATTATTTTGTTTTCATTAGGTTTGTAAACTACATCTCAAAAAGAGCCACTGCTGCAGTGGAAGCAATCAAAACAAATAAGAACTTTCAGATAGTGGGTGGAGCAGTTACAGGAGCAGCGATGTACAAAATCTTACGTGAGTGTTAAGCTTCAGTTTGTTTGCAGTGCTGATTGATTTATACACTCATATATATATATACAATTATTTTGTTTTCATTAGGTTTGTAAACTACATCTCAAAAAGAGCCACTGCTGCAGTGGAAGCAATCAAAACAAATAAGAACTTTCAGATAGTGGGTGGAGCAGTTACAGGAGCAGCGATGTACAAAATCTTACGTGAGTGTTAAGCTTCAGTTTGTTTGCAGTGCTGATTGATTTATACACTCATATATATATATACAATTATTTTGTTTTCATTAGGTTTGTAAACTACATCTCAAAAAGAGCCACTGCTGCAGTGGAAGCAATCAAAACAAATAAGAACTTTCAGATAGTGGGTGGAGCAGTTACAGGAGCAGCGATGTACAAAATCTTACGTGAGTGTTAAGCTTCAGTTTGTTTGCAGTGCTGATTGATTTATACACTCAGGGACAAAAAAAAAAAAAAAAAAACCGGACACTTCTATATTTGCTTGTATTTTGTTGCCAATTATTTCAAAATGAAACAAAACCCATTTAAACAAAATAATGTTTCATTTAGCACCTTATACGACAACATTTGAAAAAAGAAATCTCTGATGAGAAAATTTACAAAAAATTACAAAGGGCGTATAACTATGGCATCATTTGGTCTAACTGTTTTTTTCATTTTATGGTGCATTAAACATTAAAAACTCTTTTTAGTAACGGGTATTACCCCCTCTGGCTTGAATAACTGTATCCATATGTCTTGGCATGCTCTCAATTTGGTTAGCAATGTCTTCTTGAGGAATAAGTTCCATTCTTCGCCAAGTGCTCGCCTCAACTCTTGTAACGATTCTGGTCTCGGTCGTCTATTCTTAACACGCCCTCCCAGCATGTCCCACACGTGTTCAATTGGGTTCATGTCTGGACTCCTTGCTGGCCATGGAAGAACATGGATTCCCACTTCTTGGAGATAATCTCCAACCACATGGGCAATATGCAGCCGTGCATTATCATGCATTAAAACAAAATTATCGCCTACAAATTGGCCAAATGGCACAACATGATCAGCCAAACATTCATTTATATACCTATCAGCTGTTAGTCTTCCATTTTCAACAAAAACCAACTGTATGAGCATCCGTACACACTCCTGCGCAAACCATCACTCCACCACCTCCATACGGCACATTTTCGGAAATGCAACACTGTAAAAATCGTTCTCCCCTCTTTCTCCAAACTCTTTCACGTCCATCAGGTGAGCACAGATTGAAACGGGACTCATCGGTGAACACAACACAGCTCCACTGTCCATTTCTCCAATCCCTGTGATCATTTGCAAAACGCAGTCGTTCAACTCGATGCATCCTGAGAAGTCTGGGACCAGTTGCAGGTCTACTTGATATCAGTCCACTTGCTTTCAACCTCCTTCTCACTGTTTTGGCCGAAATTGGGCATCCATTCATGTTAACAAATTGCTGGGCTACACTAGTAGCTGGCAGGTTGCGCTCCCTAAGAACTCTCAACACCATATACCTGTCTTCATTTGGATCTGGCTCTTGGACGACCCGAACCTGGTCTTCTGGTATATTCTAGGGCCTCTCTATACCGTTTTATGGCATCATGGGTTGTGCTTCTAGCCATATTCATAACATTTGCAATGTAACGTACACTGCGTCCATAATTGTAAAGGGCTACAGCTCGAGCCACATCTTCAGGTCGCATCTTGTTTTAAGACAAATATTACAACCCCACTTAAACTCAGAAAATGTAAAAATAAAGAAATAACGAATGATAACGATAATGAAGCACAAAATGGTTGAGACAAAATTGTTATAGCTGAGACTCCGAAAGCAAAATTGAAATATTTGGTTGTAATGGCTTGTTTATAAAACAAAAAACAATCAACAATGTATACACGTCTCCATAACAACAGATGGCTACCATAATATTGTATGAGAAGATAATGTTTTGCAAAATACCAGCAAATATTAAAGTGTCCGGTTTTTTTGTCCCCGAGTGTATTAAATCCATGGTATGACAGCTCATGGAAGGCGACTGTTGGCCTCTCGTCCACATGCTCAGTAGAGGTCATCCAACCAGAATGAAGGTATTGTGTGGTTAGCACCATAATTCTCTCAACAGTGCTGATTACTGAATTAACAAAGCAGCAGTCATTGTTAACAATCTATGCTATCATATGGTTAGCTTATTCTGGTTGTTATTGTCTTTCATTATCGTAATGAACTGTAATAGAGAAAGAACTTGGATATCATTTCCATTTGTAACTGAAAGAACTAGGCCTAGTAATTATGCGATACCCGGCCCCGGAACAATTTTTCCCTCGAAATTATTCAAATCTGCTTTACAGGAAGCTTTACCTGAAAGATTAGATTTGCATAATATATACGTCACTGTGTACGTTAACAGAAAACCACAATTTAAAGTCACACAGAGTTTGTGTGCACTCGATGTGGGTCTCTGGCGTTTCGTCAGCCCGCGCGAGTTGTGTGGATATAAAGGGAAAAGTTGTGACGGTGTTGGGTAGAGTTCCCAGGTAGCTCAGTTAAGATTATGTATATGATGGTTAATAAACATATTTGTTTACAGGTGGTGTGAAGATCTTAAAGATCATTCCAACAGTTGGTCTGGCTATCATCTCTGGCTTGTGGTTATATACTTTTATGTAAAAAAATATATCGTCGTTATATTTCATTAAGGTCCATTTTTATAAATTTTATAGGAAAGAAAATTAAAGAGAATTAAAAGTTCAAATAGCCGTGATAAATCTAATTTTTATTCAATGGACTTGCAATTTTTGTCAATGTCTACTTAATTGGGTACAATTTTATTACCATTTTCGCTGATGTCACAGGACTGTTCTCCTAAAAAATAAATGAGATACGACCTTTTGGCACAAACATTGCTTACCTTTTTGGACATATGTCCCTGGCATTCTTACGAGAAACTATTATTTTAGCCAACTAAATGTCTTTTTACTGAGAAAATAGGTTTACATTATAATTTAGGAATGCCATGATAGTTAACTATAAACAACATAACTATTATAACTACAATACTTACTTTGAATTTGTTGCACACAAATTTTCTGTATTTTTCTTCTGAATTAACTCCAAAATCAGCCTCGCACGTGAACCCATTCTTCCACGAGATTCCCGGCAAACATCAGACTGTTAGTTGAAGAGACTCTCGATAGGAAGTTACGCACTGGCGCGAGAATTCAAATAATATAGAGTCAGAAAGACGTTTGTATGACATACGACCTTATGCCCATTAATATAGTACAGTATATTCAGCATTTCTGCCAGAACGTTGTATATGCAACATACGACCTTTTAGTTCTAGAACTTTTCAAAAGAATAACATACACCTATATGGAATACACGTCTATGTTATTGGAGAGTTGTTTTCAACATATGACCTTTTGTCACAAGATAGTTCGTATGTATTTGAAGTGAATGAGCACATAAACCCATTTTCAGTGAAAACTTGACATACGACCTTCTGGCAGTAAAGTGACGATATAATTTCATTTTAAAAGAAACAAATAATTAAACTTTAAATTCCTTGTGCATGCAGAATCTTTTCTCGCTCTTTTCCTTACTCTATTCTCTCCCATACAATAACAGTGTTTGAATGCACTTATCTACTCTGAATACAAGGGGTAAAAACTTAATAAATTCGCAACAAAATGTAGTAATAATTATGTATATAATTCCTTATTTTTTAGAAAAATGTTTTTCCATCAGTACAGATTACATTTTTTTACTTGATCTGAAGTGCTTTGCGATTATGTGTTTTTTATTTTTAATAAAGACCCATTTTTAATAAAATTATTACTCCTTGTGCATCATTCCTGAATAAAACCAAGATGTACAAGAATTCACTGTACATGCCCTACACCACTTTTTCGGCAAAAGGGATGCTGAAAATGCGTACTTCCGTGAAAATTGATTTATTGTAGCATCACAATACATTGTCTTTATACTTAACCCTAGAGAGCTCGCGCCTGTAAACTTTACATCATGGCTTGCGCACAGTCGATTCGACTGTGCGTGGAAATGAAGCGGAATCAATATTTTTTGCTAATATCTGTTAGCACAAAAGTTACAAAAACATTATTTAACTGTATTTTATTCATTAACATCACTGTTATTATGTATTAAAAAGAAGATGAACATGCCAATATCCAAGTAACCTTGAGTGTTCTTTATACTGTGAAAAATATATAAATCACATTATATGTTAAATATTTTCATCAACGTCATGGCCTGGTATAGGAGTAACACAAAAATATTATTTCCACTGGTCCTATTCATTATAGTAATTATCGGTGTGAAATAGGCCTAAATTCAACAAACACGGAAGAAAATAATATTAGAAGATGAACTCACTTGGTCACATGACCTCACACGTATTACATATCTTCATCACTATCACCATCGGCACTTGCTTCAGGATTAGCACAAAAAGTGCAAGTTGACTGTGTATCATTGATTAAAGTTCTCGTTAACACTTTGTTAAAAACATAAAATTTACACTGTCACACGTTAAAAGTGTTAAAATTGTTTAAAAAGGTATTTACCTTCGACAGACAGCCCGTTTCGACGCTATTTGTCGTCGTCTTCAGTGTCTCTTGAACCACTGCTGATTTTGGCTCTGCGATGTGCAGTTGTCGATGGTAGGGGTGGGGGTGTGTTGTTCCTATGGTGGGGGTTGGCTGTCTGTATGTTATGACGTATTATGATGTCGAACAATGTGTGCGTATTGAACTGTAGTTGCGTATTAAGTATGTAATGTGGGTGTGCTATTGTATTCTTATATATTTCGTATTGTTCTAGGATATTTAACTGTAAACTTTTTGGTGTGATGTGTAAAATTTCCATATCTGTTTCTATATTATTGTAGTCATGATTATTGTCGATAATGTGATCTGCATAATTTGATGTAATGTAAGGTTTGGTTATAGCTTTAATATGTTCGTTGTATCTTGTATGAAAGGATCTTCCTGTCTGTCCTATGTAAAAATGTGGGCAACTATTGCATTTTAATTTATAAACTCCAGTTGAATTATATATATTTGAATGTTTAGTGTGGTTATTTAAGTATTTCTGTGTTGTATTATTTGTTTTGTATGCAATTTTGTACTTTAGTTTTCTGAATGAAGTTGCGATTTTGTGGGTATTCGTATTGTGATATGTTAATGTTATGTATTTATTCTCGCGTGCTGTTTGTGTTGGTTTGGTCTGTTTTTGTTTTGCCTTTTTTATTAGTGTGTCTATTATGTTAGGGTTGTATCCATTGTCTTGTGCTATATATTTTATTGTGTTTAATTCTTCCGTGTAGTTGTCTTTGTTCATTGGTATATTAATTAATCTGTGTGTCATTGTACGGAAAGCTGCATGTTTATGTTGTATGGGATGATTTGATGAATTGTGTATATGTGTTGTGGTTGTAGTGGGTTTCCTATATATTTTGAATTCGTGTCTGTTATTTGTTTTGGTTATGGTGATGTCTAAGAAGTTTATAGCTTGCTTATGTTCCATTTCTACTGTATATTTTAATTTGGGGTGTATTTTGTTGAGTTGTTGATGTAGGTTTTCTATTTGTCTTTTGTTTCCATTATATAAGACTATTATGTCATCTACATATCGATGCCAGTACATTATTTTCTCTGCGTGTTTGTTGTTGTCGGTATTTAGTATGTGTGTTTGTTCTATGTTGTGAATAAAGATTTCAGCTAATATACTTGATATAGGTGAACCCATTGGTAATCCTTCAGTTTGTGTATAGTATACACAATACAACATTAGCATCATTTGACATCGTAAATCTATATACAAACATACCAGTAACAGAAACACTAGAAATACTTCGGGAAATGCTTATCAAAAATAACATACCACAGACTCATATTAACGAAATTTTACACATCACAGGAATTATTACTAAACAAAATTATTTCACACATAACAATAAATACTATACACAAACTGAAGGATTACCAATGGGTTCACCTATATCAAGTATATTAGCTGAAATCTTTATTCACAACATAGAACAAACACACATACTAAATACCGACAACAACAAACACGCAGAGAAAATAATGTACTGGCATCGATATGTAGATGACATAATAGTCTTATATAATGGAAACAAAAGACAAATAGAAAACCTACATCAACAACTCAACAAAATACACCCCAAATTAAAATATACAGTAGAAATGGAACATAAGCAAGCTATAAACTTCTTAGACATCACCATAACCAAAACAAATAACAGACACGAATTCAAAATATATAGGAAACCCACTACAACCACAACACATATACACAATTCATCAAATCATCCCATACAACATAAACATGCAGCTTTCCGTACAATGACACACAGATTAATTAATATACCAATGAACAAAGACAACTACACGGAAGAATTAAACACAATAAAATATATAGCACAAGACAATGGATACAACCCTAACATAATAGACACACTAATAAAAAAGGCAAAACAAAAACAGACCAAACCAACACAAACAGCACGCGAGAATAAATACATAACATTAACATATCACAATACGAATACCCACAAAATCGCAACTTCATTCAGAAAACTAAAGTACAAAATTGCATACAAAACAAATAATACAACACAGAAATACTTAAATAACCACACTAAACATTCAAATATATATAATTCAACTGGAGTTTATAAATTAAAATGCAATAGTTGCCCACATTTTTACATAGGACAGACAGGAAGATCCTTTCATACAAGATACAACGAACATATTAAAGCTATAACCAAACCTTACATTACATCAAATTATGCAGATCACATTATCGACAATAATCATGACTACAATAATATAGAAACAGATATGGAAATTTTACACATCACACCAAAAAGTTTACAGTTAAATATCCTAGAACAATACGAAATATATAAGAATACAATAGCACACCCACATTACATACTTAATACGCAACTACAGTTCAATACGCACACATTGTTCGACATCATAATACGTCATAACATACAGACAGCCAACCCCCACCATAGGAACAACACACCCCCACCCCTACCATCGACAACTGCACATCGCAGAGCCAAAATCAGCAGTGGTTCAAGAGACACTGAAGACGACGACAAATAGCGTCGAAACGGGCCGTCTGTCGAAGGTAAATACCTTTTTAAACAATTTTAACACTTTTAACGTGTGACAGTGTAAATTTTATGTTTTGACTGTGTATGTTCTTTGCAGATGAAGTGGCGGCACACATTACACCTCGTCTTAGACTTACGATTTTTCTTCCAATCGCAGAGATGGCACCTTCCTGGACCCTCATCTTCTCCAGATGGAGGTGGATTTCTTTCTTCGGCAGTTCCAGTAATTTCTCTGATGTTTCTCTTCAGTTGATATGGCAGATTTTCTAGTTGCAGTCTTTCAAGTAGATAATTTCTAGACAACTCCTTGCTGAGTGTTTGTAGGAATTTTCTTCGAAACATGTCAAATTGGCGAATATTGTGTTTCAGTATAATGAAACTATTGATGTCTGCTATGTTCAGTACTGTAAAGAACAGAGTTAGAGGCCAGCGGTTACTGGTTCTTGCAACTGAATACCTAGCCTTGTACTCGTCCACCATGTCCACCCCTCCTTTTGTTGAATTATAAAACGTCAACATATAAGGTTTTCTAGATTCTTCAGAGTCTGGATCAATTTCACCGGTATGATGCATGGTGGATAACAGCAACACCACCTTCTTCTTTTTCGGACAGTAGGACAGAAGGGTCTTGTCCTTGGTGAACCCGAAAACACTGCTATTTTCCATTGAACGACTTTGCAAAAATAAAGGGGGCACCTCCCTCTTGCCAGAGAGAATACCTTTATTCCATATCTTGCCGGTTTTGTTTTTATGAATTGTTTGAAACTGCACCTTCCCCTAAAAGATACCAACATCTCGTCGATAGTGACGTATTCGCTAACAGTAAAATTCTCGGAGCATTTTTGAACAATTTGCTCAAAGAGAGATCGAATAGGAGCAAGCTTATCAACACTTTTGCGCTCTTGTCGAGTATTTGAATCATCAAATCTTAAAACTGGCACCAGGAACTTGAATCGTATCCGGTTCATACAAGTTCTGAAATAAGAAACACCTGTCCCATCAGCAGACTAAAGGTCGAACAGGTTCAGATGAGATGCTCTGAAAACTCCAGCCATATAAAAAGTCCTATAAAAGCTTCCATTTCAGTTCTCATTGTATTGTGTGCATCTCTTGGGCGGCTGTAATTTGGACGCACTTTTTCAATTTTTTCATTTGTATGTCTAACAATTTCATCAATGATAGTGTCAGTAAAAAATAACTTCCAACACTGGAATGGAGTCGAGGCGCTCCTTGCTACCTGTTTTACACCAGGTATAAACCTTACTATATTACGTTCGCCAACACGTCTGTTACGTGGTGGACAGTGCATTTCCCATGTTGTTACTCCATCTTTCCCTGTATAAATTGGACCTGGAACAAGGTCTACTTCCTCATCTGCTGATTGAGCAGAGTCTGTGTTATGATCGATTTATTCAACCATATCTTCTTCTTCAACGTCCGATTCAATGCTATCAATTGGTCTGATAATTTCTTCTTCACGGAACAATTGTCTTCTGACTGCACCAGCTTCCCTTCTTGTTTCTTCTTCCCGGGCCATTTCCTTTTCTATGCTATCAATAAGGTTCCTTATCCTTTCTCCCTCTTCATCCATATTTCTATACGGCAATGTACAGGGATCAGTAGTGAAAATAAAGTATTACACTGACAAAAACGTACGTATATGTGAAAAGTTATAAATACAAGAAAAAACTACATTATACTTATACACCAAATGAAACAATACGAAGTTGCGTAATGACTCGCACAGGGTTGAAACGACCAGGTTTGTATAACAACAGTTTCAAATCAAATTGACCAATAGCAAAGTGCATGACAACAATCACATCTTATTCTGGAAGAGTCGAATGAAAGGTACTGAAGGGGTGAGCGGCAGAACTCAAGTGACCTTGAAGCAGAAGCTAAATGTTTATCACACCCGGTCGAAAAGACCGTGCGCGAGCTCTCAAGGGTTAATATACTGTAATAAGTAAAACAGCTGTACAAATGGTAGCCAAAAAATTAAATAAAATAACATTTTATGTAACATGAGAAAAAGAACATAGCTCATTATAGTCATTATACTGTGAGTCACAGCAAACTTTCCCTGCTGACCAACTACACACAGATCCTGCTGCAGCTGTTGCTTGCATTTGTGAACTCATGGCACCTCACCAGATTAAAACTAACGGAATATGCTGTATTAATAAATTGAACAAGTTTTCAAAATTGGACAACCGTTTTATGACTAAACCAATAAAGCTGCAGATTCAATTATTTTCACACATTCGTTTCCCCTTATCTGCTTGGCTGATAAACACCCTAATGCTTAGCTTATTATTTTCATACTCCTGACCAGGTTTATGTTATCCTTCAGGCATCAATGGGCGGCCGGGTAGCTCAGTTGATGGAGCAGCTGGCTACGGACTGGAAGGTCCGGGGTTCGATCCCAGGTGGTGACAGGATTTTTTCTCGTTGCCAAACTTTCAGAATGGCCCCGAGGTTCACTCAGCCTCCTATAAAATTGAGTACTGGGTCTTTCCCGCGGGTAAAAGGTGGTCAGAGCGTGGTGCCGACCACACCACCTCATTCTAGTGCCGAGGTCATGGAAAGCGTGGGGCTCTACCTCCACGCCCCCCAAATGCCTTCATGGCATGTTACGGGGGTACCTTTACCGTTTTACCTTTTTTCAGGCATCAACTCTTTTTGTGTATGTGCCAAGAGAGAAGGGATGAGGGAAAGAGAGATAGAGATCACGTGAAAGTGGTATAGTTGGTGAATACCCAACCCTTGAAATATGCTGTGCCAGTCTGTAGTTTATCTTTGATAGCGAGCAAAAAAGCACATAGTGACTCAGCCAAGAATAAGTGTAGTATATTACATACGTTGTGCAGTGTTTTACAATTGTTACATATTCAGTGTGTGAACATGTGTACATTTTGAAAATGTACATATGGAAAAAGAAACTGTGAGGCAGAACAAGGGAAAATTTAAGATATAAATTCCGTGGCTACCCAGTAGAAAACAATACTAAACTTAGTGAATAGGTTTAATGAAACAGGTTCTTTGAATGATGTGATGTGAATTATGTATCACACAAGATAAGCAACACTTCCAGTAGTTACTGTGAAGAGGGTGAGTACCAAATATTACAATATAGTTCGTATGTTTTAACCCAGTGAAGCACCATGAGTTTGCAGATACAAGCAGCGGTGGGAGGATGGGGAACCTGTAGTTGATCAGCCAACACTGCTGGGACTCACTGTATGCAGTTTTAAATCTTCACAGTTTTTCTACTATACAAGATGTAAGACAGAATAAGTAACAGTGATGTAAGAAGTAATTAAATATTCTGTTCATTTACAATACGTGAAATAAATTAAACTGCTTTTCTCAGAGCTACTGATCATCCTACACGAAATGGGTTGCAATTAAGGCAAGTTTTCCAAGAATAGGAATCTTTAGGGGAATGTATGAAAACACATTGTTGAACAATAAGCACTTGCTCTACAGCAGGTAACTTGGCATGGGAAAGAAGGAATTACAGCATCCATGTGGACCAACCATGGGGAAAAAAATGGCTCCGAAAGGCCACTGCACTCAAAGCCACCTTACCTCACTCCACTGACCCTCTCCTCTGCCTGGTGCTTCAATATTAAATGCCACTTTGATCGGAAGCATAAAGCTGACTTTGGTAATCTTACAAGTATTTATTTACAATTTTAAAAGCTATTTCGTAATATTTGTAAAAAGATACGAAACAAGATATTGTGACAGCGACATGAGATTCGAACTCACGACCAGCGTCCCGCAAGAGAGCAGATCGCGCGGAGCACTGAGGGACGGCGCGCAGGGGAGAGAAGAGAGGGGGTTGTATTACGTCAACGTGACGAGGGGAGAGTGCGCGCGCAGCTGCTACTTACGGAGTAAAAGGGGACGGACCCTCCCAAATCTTCTAGAGAAGTCCGTCCGAAGTGGAGATAGCCAGATAATTCGAGAAGTCGTACTTTCCAGAAACTGTGGTGTGAGTATAAATTACGCACGCCAGCGAACTCGGGCAGTTTCAGTTTATTCAGTCAGTGAGTAAGCCAGAGCAAGCAAGCCAGTCTTGTGTACCGGAGTTCGACTTGAGTGTGCGTCCGCAACTGCGTCAGCATCCGAAGGCCTGAGTTCGAGTGCAGTGGACCGCAGTTGGAGGGACCTGAGTTCGAGTACAGTGGACTGTCTCTGAAGGTCTGTGGTTCGAGATACTGTGAACTCGAGTGACTGAGCTAGAAGAACTGTGAACTGAGAACTGATATTTCTGATTTGTAAATAGTGCTTTGTAAATATTAGTTAAGATTAACAGTTCATTGTTGTTCGTAATAGACCAAGTAAATTGTCATTGCCTTCAGTGGAGTGCTATAACGAATACTGTGTTGAGTGAAAATCCTATTGTTGACGAGAGCGTTTAAGGTGAATTGTAGAAAGGAATTATTGTTGGAAGAATAAAATCCTATTGTTGAGTTGAAATAAATTCACAATATGTTTATGGTATTTTCAGGATTTAGATACTTGTTATTTTATTAAGTATCTGGAACTGAACTTATTTAAAACTTTGAGTGCATATTAGGTCTACTTGATGCATTCTCTTTCCAAGAAAGATTTTCAGAATGGACATGGACATGTGTCTGTTCAATAATCCATTTGTATTTGATGTTACCCAAGCATCAGAGCCACTATAGAAATACTAAAGAGCACGCCACTAAAGTGTTCAGGAAAAAATGGATTACATCTCTTTATATACCTACCAGAGGAGCTTACGTCACTGCAGCACGTGGCCCTGTGCACATTTTGCCACCACTTCTGAACCTGTACCACAGAATGCCACACTTTGCAATGGGAGGCAAGCTGAGCTTGCTCATGTAATGTCAGACATTACACCATTATGGATTAAATTCTATCACTGTAAGGATCAAACTTAATTATGTTTCATGCAAATACATTACTATATACAATATGTATAAGCAATTTCCAATAGGTTGTTATGTCTTACTGACCCTACAAAAAAGGTACATGTCGTTTAATGAAGCCCATATAAAATGTAACATTATATAGTGGTAGGATATGATGTAAAATCCACCTTGACAATATTAATCAAGACATGGAAGCTAATTTTTTATCGACTATTTACCGAATTTGTATCAACTACAAAGTTGTCTATCAGCAGTGGAATTTGTGATGGCGAGATGAGTCTGAGGATTAACAGTGGAACTACCTGACATTCGCCTTACACAGTGGCGTAGCCAGACTAATTATTTTGGGTGGGCCAGATATGCAGGGTTTAGAAAGTACCTCTGCCATCAACTCTCTTGAAACTCATTCTCGGAAGTCTTATTTAATAACATGCAAAATTATGATAAACAATCTTGCAAGGCATATCTATACAAACGTTTCATAAGGTGAACTGGAGCTGTCGAGATTTTCTAGCAACGAATCTGTCAATCACTGATGATGGGTCCTTCAACAAATCCCAACTTTTCTCCCTCTCAATGGATAGAATTGCTAGATTACAAAGCTATGTGCTTGACATGATTGTCGAATTTTTCTTCGTTTCAGAGCTTTGAAAAGTTTTATATCATTGCCTTAATGAAGGACGAACATTTACTAATATCTATTTTTGGAGACTGAAGTGCTTCCGATAATGAATTTGCAAGAGCAAGAATATCGTCTAAAAATACCAAATAAAATAAGGTGTCAAATTTTTCTAGCTGATGTAACAATTCAGTAGCCTCCACAGCTTCCTTTTTTTTATTATTGCTGCCAGATAATTTTTTAGGCCCAATCCAAAACACAGTTAAATTAGTTCTTGAAGAAATGAACACATTATTTGACTTCTTACTTTAATGCTATCGACTGGAACTATTGCTCTGGATCCGTGGTTTAGTTTTAATGTTGAGTATTTTCTATAAAAGAACGCAAAAATTGGCATATTTTTTGGGTGGGCCTGGGCCCACCTGGCTATGCCACTAGCCTTACATTTGAGAAAAACCCTGGGAAAAAAAACCAACCAGGCAATCAGGTCCAAGCTGGATTCGAAACTATGCCCAAATGCTGCCTCAGTTCAAGTCCAACTTGTTACCAACTGACCCAATCCAGTGGCACAAGCTCATTCTTGTAGCAAGTATAGATTGCTCTAATCACTATTCTATCTCGTCTTACAACACCATCCCTCCGAATATGCAAGTAAACTATTGAACACAAGTATAGCAAGCCACACAGCACATTTTATCCAAGCAGAAGTTAAAGCTATCTGAAGAGAGGCTCCAGTATTAATAAATGGACCTCGTTGATAATCCTTTTCTTCATGTGGATAATTGTAATTCACATCATCTTTTCTCTGGTATGGTCTTGTAACAGGTTCTAAATAATCCATGAAATCAAATATTGCACCACAGGAAAGACGAATACTAATTGCAGCTGCCATTTGACCACTTGTTTGACTGTTCTTTGAGAGACCTTTTCTATATTGTAAGCAGGTTGAGTAGTAGCCATCAGTTAAAAATATTGCACAGGTTAAAATTATAATTCCAATGCAACATACTAAGATTGCCAAAACTGTCCAGCATATCCAACCTGGATCTCCAGCAGCACTTGGTGTTATTACAGCAACTTCGCCTTGTCTAAAAATCACATTTGTTAATGTTAAGGACTTTATAAATAATAATGAATGTCTGTGTTTGAACATTAGAAAACCTTCAACACAGTTTTGTTGTACATGTGTCATATTTTGATTACTGAATCTTCAAGTGATGAATGCAATATCTATTTGACACGATTGTTACAACTGGATACTTTAATTTACAATTTAAATTTAGGACAACATTTAAATAGAAAATAAGCAAAAATATTAGCTGCCAAAGGGAAATAAATATTTAGTAAAAATAAATTTATAACAGAATGCTCAACTATTTTAATGTATGTTATTTTGTTATTAATAGTTTATCATTGTTTTCGTTGGTCAAAGGGTTACAGTTCTTGTTGTTAGATACAGGTTTGTCACAAAAGTTCTTAGCATGGCTTTCTTTGGAAGTAAAGTGAAATTTTTCAGAATGTGCCTCATTCCTCACTTTAAAAAAAAAGTGACTGTAGGTTTAGTTCACAAAGAGTTCGTCACATCAAGATGTTTAGGAATAGAATATTAGTTTGATTTCACTAGTATAGTAGGCACAGTTTAGCCAAAATTTCTATTTATAAATCAACATTTAAGAGCTCTATCTTTTTACTATTCCTTCCAGGATTAAATAGCTTGAACTGTACCATAAATATACTTACTTACCGGTACTTACTTACTTACAAATGGCTTTTAAGGAACCCGAAGGTTCATTGCCGCCCTCACATAAGCCTGCCATCGGTCCC
The DNA here is from genome assembly GCF_040183065.1 of Periplaneta americana. Classification (NCBI taxonomy): domain Eukaryota; kingdom Metazoa; phylum Arthropoda; class Insecta; order Blattodea; family Blattidae; genus Periplaneta; species Periplaneta americana. The sequence goes on along the minus strand of NC_091128.1, from coordinate 10,048,960 downwards.
TATCCTGTGCAAGATTAATCCAGTCTCTATCATCATATCCCACCTCCCTCAAATCCATTTTAATATTATCTTCCCACCTACGTCTCGGCCTCCCTAAAGGTCTTTTTCCCTCCGGTCTCCCAACTAACAGTCTATATGCATTTCTGGATTCGCCCATACGTGCTACATGCCCTGCCCATCTCAAACTTCTGGATTTAATGTTCCTAATTATGTCAGGTGAAGAATACAATGCGTGCAGTTCTGCGTTGTGTAACTTTCTCCATTCTCCTGTAACTTCATCCTGCTTAGCCCCAAATATTTTCCTAAGCACCTTATTCTCAAACACCTTTAACCTATCTTCCTCTCTCAGAGTGAGAGTCCAAGTTTCACAACCATACAGAAGAACCGGTAATATAACTGTTTTATAAATTCTAACTTTCAGATTTTTGAACAGCAGACTGGATGATAAGAGCTTCTCAACCGAATAATAACCAGTGGCGGTTATTCAAGTGAAGTACATGAAGGCCACCTTCACCCCTTTTTTCGTGCTTTAATAAAATATATTTTATCAAGAAATTAAAATAAAATGAATTCTTCACTAAACCATATTTTGCTCTATTTTTTAATATCTTGTTCGGCGTAATCCCCTCAGTTAACGTTCACTGCAGCACTTCACACGAACCCCTCACCAGTCAGGCCACGTGGCTAGCAGACCAGCTGAAGGTCCGAATGAGGCTTTCCTTTTCGCCTTCAGTAAACACACCCGGTTGCCATGACAACGAGTTGCTTACTATGAATTACTGGTCCCTTTTGCGAGGCTATTATGAGGGTCTGTGGACCAGGCATTCATCTCCTTTCTTTATTCTTGAAAGACAGAATCTCTCTCTCGTCCAAACATTGGATCAGGGTGGCAAACTGTAATATTTTGCAACTAAATAAGAAAACATAAAATATTCTGTAAAGAAGTTAAATATTGTTTAAATTTAGTATATAAAGTATATATTTTGGTATTTTTTAACGTTAGCACCTCTTGAATATTATGTTTTTTATGGATTTTGAAATAATTTGAGTACCCTGTAATAAAGAAAGTTGGCATAACATTTGAAACTACGTTCTACATTTGACCCGCGCTGACCAATGATTTCGCTTTACGTATTCTTTGTTGTGACAAGTGCAGCGAAGTGTGAAGGTGATACTACGTGTATTAATGCGATGAAAACATGAATCCGTTAAACGATTTAGTGTGTAATCTTTTGGAGACACCGTTCTCTCGTTGGTGTGCAGAAGATAAGCAAGATATTTTAAAATACTGCAGAACAACAAGTCACATTAATATAACTATGAAAAAAGTGAAAAGTGGTGGTCGGTCATACAATATTCAGTTTCAAGATTCGTGATATGCCGATTGCAACTGGTTATGTGGGAGTCACTATGGCAATGGTAAAGTTTAGCGGTCCCTGCTTAGGTCGTTCTTGCACGCATGAAAATAACAATGGAATTTACACTCTTTGGACAGGAAGTACTACGTGACTCAAAAGGATGACGGATATAACAGAAGGCTAACGGTTTCATTTATGGAATTATGGACGTAGTTTACGAAGGCTACACCAGAGTCGCATTCGCGGTATATGTCTGCAGTTTGAACCCAGTGAGGGCAATATTTGCTCGATCCCCACATGAAATTATTATTTTTGGGTACAGCAGAGTCGCTTTCGCATTGAAAATAATACATATTTGATAATATACACAATTAGAACTAAAAACGAGATATGATAGTATATTACCAAAAATTATACCGTATATTTTCATTACTGTTACAGTACCTAATATTATAATTAAATGAAATGAAGCATGCTTCATTACGAAATTCTTGCACATTCATTTATGCATGAATCAATAATTTTCAGTTGCATCGCACGTATATTTTGATGTTTTAAAATTATAGGTTATGTTTACTCTATCACTACTTTATTTCTACATTCACAATTATGCAATTATAATTAAGCATAACGTTACAAAGGCAATTTGTCTACACATCAATTGCATTTATTCGTTCATACAGTACTTCAATCTGAAGTCTGATTAGTTAAATATGTTACTGGGACTAAACTAGCGCACATATTCTTTGCGTATACGAATTAGTTTGGTTAATTTAGACTTTTATTATGCCTTGTTTATATGATCAAATGCATTTCCACAAAAAAATAAATTGAACGGTTTTCACTTCCGAAATCACAAGAACTACCTCAGCGCTAGTAGTCAGTGACGTATGCAAGGAAGGGAACAGGAACTGGCCACCCTACCCCCATTATTTCTTGGCTTAGTTGCTTTATGAGTGATGCTTTATTGGTCTTCGGACACTTGACTAAATGACAGCTGTATTGCAATAAGGCGACCTCAAAGCAACCAGATTTACAAGGTTATGTTGTCATGTCGAATGTGAATGTGATAGCACAATTATTCAAATTACAGACCACTGTATTAATATATGTATAAATATATTGCTGAATATTTTTTTTACAGCGAAAGAAAGCATTTGTGTTGAGAAATCTTCACATATAGGCTACTAGTTATGGACACTGATAAAGCATTTCCGGAAAATATCAGGAATGCTTAATGTACTCAGTTCAAATTAAGAACCAGTTATATAATATAACCATTTCTGTCTAATTTTGATGTTCTTCAATGCCCCGTCATTCCATAACTACGTTATGATACCATATAGGAATTATAGGTTATGTTTACTGTATTTACCTCATATTTCTATATGAGCAATTATACATCATAATTAAGCATAATGTCACGTATGATACTCCGCACTTTCAATTGTATTTTAATTAACTTATTTATTATGATACTGAGTTGTATTCAATTGTATTTATCGACTATCTACGAAGGGAAATAATATACGGTAGGCCTAACTTAAAATGTTAATGCAAACAGGTTATTTTATTTTATTTTATTGGGTTATTTTACGACGCTGTATCAACATCTAGGTTATTTAGCGTCTGAATGAAATGAAGGTGATAATGCCGGTGAAATGAGTCCGGGGTCCAGCATCGAAAGTTACCCAGCATTTGCTCGTATTGGGTTGAGGGAAAACCCCGAAAAAAACCTCAACCAGGTAACTTGCCCCGACCGGGATTCGAACCCGGGCCACCTGGTTTCGCGGTCAGACGCGCTGACCGTTACTCCACAGGTGTGGACCAAACAGGTTATGTTAACATGCAGATTTCTCTTCACATTAAAATTAACACAGTTTTATAATTATACCTGCAACATATTATGCAACAAATAAATGGAACTTATGCACACTTTACACTAAATAAACATTTTAATTTTATTATTTATTTATTTCTTACTATACTGGGTTGTATTGAATTATATTTATCTACTAGCTACCAGAGGACGTAAACTAATATCATAGAAGGGACTGTGGTGAATTTTCTACCTACAATTAAAGAAGGTAAATGTACTAAATTAAAATAAACTCTCACTTTGAGAAAGGAACATAGGTTAAGCGTGTTTGAGAATAAGGTTCTTAGGAAAATATTTGGGGCTAAGAGGGATGAAGTTACAGGAGAATGGAGAAAGTTACACAACGCAGAACTGCACGCATTGTATTCTTCACCTCACATAATTAGAGACATTAAATACAGACGTTTGAGATGGGCAGGGCATGTAGCACGTATGGGCGAATCCAGAAATGCATATAGAATGTTAATTGGGAGACCAGAGGGGAAACAACTTTTGGGGAGGCCGAGATGTAGATGGGAGGATAATATTAAAATGCTTTTGAGGGAGGTAGGATATGATGATAGAAACTGGATTAATCTTGCACAGGATAGGGACTAATGGCGGGCTTATGTGTGGCAGCAATGAACCTGCGGGTTCCTTAAGGTAAGGCTAAGTTGTTCCTGTTTTGGTTTTGATTTCTCTTTTCGGCTGAAATGCCATCAATTTAAAGTAAATCAACTATAGTGAATATGATTAATGAATCAAAGGATATTTTATTCGGTGCTTTTTAAAGCATATTAGCAAAAATGGTAAAGTAAACCAATGAACAAAAATGTTTGTAATGTTTGAGGCTATGGAACTGATACCTCAGAACAAAGATTATGCATACGTTAAGAAAGAAACTTTGACAAGTGCAAATTCAAGTTCACAGTTAGTATCATAATATGAACATATTATGTAGCCAGTGGGTCTACTGCCAACATGAATGCCACTTAATATGACTTGATGAAAATTCGCTATTTTTTTTTTCAGCTTTACATTTGATCTATTCATAAACTAGTGTAGCTTTATATTTAATTTGTAGGCTAAAGTTGACAGTGTCAGAAGAAGTGGCAGTGGAGGAGGGAAGCCAGCAAAAATTACTGCAGTTGATGAATTGGTATTAGATTATTAAGAAAAAATTCTGCAAGTGTTGCTGGTCTAGGACAGGAAGACCTGATGGCATTGGAAAATATGCCAAATAATCAACATTCCAATTTGTAGAGCAACTTGTATTTGAAGCTTTCCTCATAATGCATGACTTCTATTTGTTTGTCTTGTTATGGCAGGTCCCACTATATTTAACAACTCTTCAAGTTTTTCAGCACTTTACCTAATCTGTTCATTATATTTAAACAGTGCTCCCATAATGGAATAATTGTTCTTTCTGGATATAGTTTTAGCTCTTCTCACAACAACTTCATCACTTGAATCCCAACCAGTAAACCACATATTAAAAAAATAACTACAATATTTTGTTTTGATTATCTGAGAAAGGTTGTCACTGGTAACTGATAATATAGAAATCATCCAATCTTTAGTCTTGTAGCAATATTCCTGTTGAATATTAGTATAATCAACTAAATCAGCATTTTAAGAAACAGAATCACTTATGAACTGGTGAAATCGAACAATATTACTAGTCTGTGAACTGGTAACTACTACTTTACCCTTGTAGTTTCTAGAAACACAGACCTTGTAAAAATTTTATTTAATAAATTAATATTACTACTGTGCAGACTAATATTATTACGGTAGTCCATGAGTTTCGAGAAACAGGCCCCTGGTCTAGATCGAGAAGGCATTGATATCAGTCTTCAGTTTGAACCCAGTCAGGGCTATATTTCCCTAGTTCGATCCCAGACATTTAATTATTATTTGAAGGGCTCACAACCAGAGCTGACCAAGTCCACCCGTGATCAGTTTGTGGAGTAATACAATCTCGGATGAAGAAAACTTAGATTTATCCATTGCTATAACAAACAAAGTCCATAACTCATTTGTTACTCCACAGAGGACAGCATTTCCTAAAGAAGGTGAATGAAGACTCAATATCTCAGAACTATTCGAGATGAACTTGGTCCACTCTGGTTGTGAACCCCTATGTAGGTATAATGAAATCGCTGGAAAAATGTATAGAAAATGAACCTCTCACTTTATATGTCAGTCCACAGTTGGAACCCACTGACGGCTATATTTCCTCAGTTCGAGTCCCGAAATTTAATTATCCTTTATTCTAGGTATAATACAATTGCTTGAAAAAAAAGTATGCACATTACCCTCTCACTTTAAACGTCAGTCCACAGTTTGAACCCAGTGACGGCTGTATTTCTTTGAGTTCGAGCACCAAAAATTAATTATTGTTTTATTATAGATATAATACAATTGCTGGAAAAGCCTAAAGAAAAAGTATACAAAATTACTCTCTCACTTTAGACATCAGTCTACAGTTTCTACCGAGGGCGGTTATATATTCTCAGTTCGAGACCCGAAATTTAATTAAATTTATTACTTTATTAATTTTGGCAACAGCTTTGCTTATTAATTTAAAATGGCTGTGTTATTACATTATTGTGTATACACGTTTTTAGATTTTTACAGCAATTGAATTATACCCCCAATAAAAGTAATTAATTTTCGGTGCCCGAACTCGGAAAATATAGCCGTCACTTGGTTCAAACTGTAAACTGAGATTTAAAGGGAGAAGTTCATTCTGTATACACTTTATTTAGATTTTTAGAGCAATTGTATTATATCTATAATAAAGAATAATTTAATTTCGGGGTTCGAACCGTCGACTGACATTTAAAAGAGAGGTTAAAGTGACAGACGTTCATTGTGTAAATATATTCATAGACAATTAATATAATTGCGCTTTTTATATACCTATAATAAAGAATAATTTCATTTCGGGGTTCGAACCGTCGACTGACATTTAAAGGAGAGGTTAAAGTGACATACGTTCATTGTGTAAATATATTCATAGACAATTAATATAATTGCGCTTTTTATATACCTATAATAAAGAATAATTTCATTTCGGGGTTCGAACCGTCGACTGACATTTAAAGGAGAGGTTAAAGTGACATACGTTCATTGTGTAAATATAATCATAGACAAATTAATATAATTGCGCTTTTTACGCCACTCTAGTGTCGGCTTCGTAAACTACGCCGTCAATTGCATACGTAAAACCGTCAGACTTATTTTATTATGGCAGTGCTTTTGAATCCCGTTGTACTTGCATGCGTGCAATAACGACCTATGCAGGGACCGCTAAACTTTACCATTGCCATGACATTTTGGTACATGGCTGATATAATGTTGTTTGCGTTCAATATATAATCTGTCATCATTTGATGTACGATATCTAATTGTTTTTAATTTTCAGTATACAATATCTCACTAGCAACAATTAACACAAAATACTAAAAAGAACAGATTTGTCTGCGTTTGTTGAATGCACATCATCATGCTCACGAAAAGGCACTAATTTATTTTGTGTGCACAAGATTACAATTTTTTAATATGAAGGAAAAGCAGGTATTCCTCTTCTGAAATTTATCCGATAGGGGAAGAATTACAACTCCCTCCTCCCCAAACATGTTTCCTCTTTGCTAGGCCTACATGTTTTCATTTTACAGGTGTATTATATGATGCGATATGGAAGCAGATAAATAATAACTGTACGTTTCTCGTCCACATTAAATTCAACGTGTTCATAACGTAGGCCTGATATATTGCTTCATGTAGGCTACACAGCTGGCAGTGTTCTTTTTACGAATAAGCGGTCGTACTAATCATTTTCTTTTCATCTGAACTATTGCTAGAATATGCGTTTGTGTTTTTATTTGCTCTGTATGTTGTTAAACAACTACTGAACATCGTCTTTGGTTAACAAATTGTTCTAGTATTCGTTTCATATCAGTCTTACGGTATTGAATTATGTCCATAACGTGGGCGAGATGATATCAGGCTGGAAAATTCGCTCTGAATGCATTTTTTTACACAATTTTCTAATTTTCGCCAGATTTACGATACCCTGTGCGGTTTCTCTGCCAATGCAGAGTTAATTGCAATATATGGTAATTCTGTTATTTTCCTGACACTTTTATATCCGTTCTCATAAACGTACTGATTTAGATTCTTTACCCTACTGTAGGTATTTTGCTCTCTACAAATCATCGTTAGTCAAATGAAATAATCTATAATAGTTGTTTGTAACGAATTAGCAGACAACCTCAATCCCTCCAGATCGCCTCCCTTACGAATTTCTTTCTCACTTTAATCAAATTTCATTTATACTGGTCCTTAAATTACATAAACTAGTGCTGAGCTAGTTACGGTGATTTCTGAAGTGAAAATCGTTCAATTTATAAGGGTGAAATCAAAAATAATTTTTGTAGCCTTTCCTTGCCCTTGATTGAAAATTTGAGTAACTTCATATTACGACAATATTTCTTCCTTCTTCTGCAGTTAACATAATCGCAGATGGACATTTCTAAATGAAGTGTGTTACACAGAAACCTTTGAGACAATATTGACACTTGAAGTTCTTATATATATATATATATATATATATATATATATATATATATATATATATATATATATACACCGTGTTCCGCTTATAAGTATAACAAAAGAAATAGCTATAACTTCTGAATTAATACAAGTATATAGTTGAAACCAACTGCTACAAAGAATGAAAACTGGGAATTTTTGTTACCTTATGTTCCATAAACCTCAACATGGCTTCCATTGGTGGCACGGGAAATATCCAACCGGTATTCAACCTCGACCCAAGTGTTATGAAGCATCTGTGGTGTAACATTGTTGACAGCAGCATAAATTCTTTCTTGTAAGTCTGCCAAATCACGTACTGGCGTCCTGTAGACCTGGTCCTTAACAAACCCCCACAGGAAAAAATCAGGTGGTGTTAGATCTGGTGATCTGGCAGGCCATGTGATGTACGGTGATCCTCTTCCGATCCATCTTGCAGGGAATTGTTCGTCTAAGAATGTGCGAACCATGTTGGCAAAGTGTGGTGGAGCCCCATCTTGCTGGAAAATTGCTCCATCTGGGAGTTGTGGCACAGCATACAGTTCCAACATATCCAGGTACGTGTTTGCAGTGACTGTCTTTTCAGCAAAGAAATAGGGACCAATGATTCTGTCACGCATGATCCCACACCAAACATTCCATTTAGGGGAATCCCGTTGGTGTTCAATTACGACACTTGGATTTTCCGACCCCCAGATGCGACAATTGTGTCGGTTTACTTTTCCACTGACGTGGAAGGTTGCCTCATCTGAGAAACAGACTCGAGTTAGAAATGTGTCGTCATCGTCCACTTTATCCAACATTGTTTCTGCAAAGCGTTTTCGTTCCAGTTTATCATTCGGCGTAATCATCTGATGAAGTTGCAGCTTGTACGCTCGCAAACGCAATCTTTTATGGAGCACTGTATGCACTGTTGTTGGTGGGATGTTCAACTGCACACTAGCCTGTCGAATGGATTTCCGCGGGCTTCTCTGAAATGCCTCGCGAATGCGTTCGACATTTTCGTCAGACACTTTACGCTTGGAATGTTTACCTGCATTAGACAACAAACTTCCTGTTTCTCTGAGCTGCCTATCCCATTTCATTATTGAGACGTACGTCGGTACAGCTTCCCTCGGTCTAAGATTGTACTGACGGCGAAACAAGCGCTGTACACGAATTATGGATCTATGTTCTGCTAATGACAGCACACAAAAGGCTTTCTGCTGTGGCGTCCACATGCTGACTGACTAAAGATACGATACGAATTCTCTTATTTAATGATCTGCGCATGCGTGAGTCTTCTAAAAATAAGTAACAACAATGGATTAAAACTTCCCAATTTCCTCTTTACAATGGTACCAATCTTAACCCATTTGCATGCATTGTTATGAAATTATAACTATTTCTTTTATTATACTTATAAGCGGAACACGGTGTATATATATATATATATATATAGTTCATCTATAAGAGTTAAACTAGCGCTGCACCATGCCATGTACTCCACCCCTTGTTTTCTCCCTTGAAATATATCGGTGCCGGGTAGAGTTCCCGGGTAGCTCAGTTGGTAGAGCGTTGGTACGTTAAACCAAAGATCCCAGGTTCGATGCCCTGCCCCGGAACAATTTTTCCCTAGAAATTATTCAAATCAACTTTGCAGGGAGATATACCTGAAAATCTTGATTAGCGCTGAGGTAGTTTCCTTCATACTCAGCTTCTTCACCTTGCATACATGAGTCTGTAACAGGTTAGGTTTGGTCAGTGCTGTCATGGTAATTTTTTTCTTGGCCATGCACCCCACCACTTGTTTTCTCCCTTGAAATATATTTTACTCTCCTCTCTCTATCTCTCAAATTGTCATTTAGTTTTTTTTTTTTTAATATTAAAGAAGAAGTAAAATTGTTTTGCTTTACAATTTAATTGTACAAGTTTGATTTAAAGAATACACCATGTAGCACCACCATTGATGCACACTTGTCTCGATGAATCCTGGAGTGCATATTTGCAGCACTTCTCGTTTTTCAACCATTATTTTATATAATTCTGGATTACAGTGCTGAAAAGAGGTGGATAATTTTTTGTTTATGAACATCAAACAAAATACCGGTAGGTACAGTAGGAACAGCAAGAGATGATCTAAGATCTGTATAGATCTCCAGGTACAAAACTTAGGCACCCATATGCCGTATGGCTCTTTACAGACAAAATTTTCATTTCCCCATACGATTAATTAAAAAAAATTGTAGGTTCCATACGATATATGGCCTCGTGTGGCCTCCATGACAGCAGTGGGGTCAGTTAGTTTAGGCACTTTTACACCTTGCATATACAATCAACTGCATCTCCACAAAAAAATTCCTTATAAATTGAACAGTTTTCACTTCAGAAATCACAGGAACTGCTTCAGTGCTACTTTCACCCAGGTAGTAGTTAGCAGTTAATCATTTCAAAGCTCTTGTTATATTATGAAATAGCATCACACAATGCTACCAAAATAAATGTTCCCAGTGTTAAAATTACAGAGTGTAAATTTCGCTTAGGACAGTTTTTGCTCTGGAAAATTAAAGGAAACAAACCATACGTCAAACCAGCAGCTGAGACACAAAGCACCTGAAATTCGAAAGTGGTTAAAAATTTTTATATTTCGTTGTTTTTTATTTACCAGCAACAGAAGTACCAGTATCAGATTTTTTGCAGAGCTAATATCAGAGGCCCCTCCTATTAGAGAATGTTTCGAATATTATTATATTCTGGAAAACTACATTGGCACATCAACCTCCCCTTCCCCCGCCTGAATTCTGAGCTGAAGCACGAAAATTTCAAAATGTACAAACTACAGATGCGGCAGAATGTTACCACAGTGGTCTTCAGCAAGAATTTTGTAAGACATATCCAAATATCTTCATGGTCATTATATGTATTAAAGTAAAACATATACTACATGTGAAGTACCTGCTAAAAATGAGAGAAATAGAAATGGGAAGGACAATAAAAAAAAGTGGAATGGACAAACACTAAGAAACTATTCATCTTGAATCAGTATGAACAATAGGACACTTTTTTTTTTTGGTGCCAGTGGTATAGGATATAAAATTAAGTTGCATCAATAAGTTTTTCGAGTTTAGCATTACTTTAAGTATTTATTGTCCCCCTGTTGGAAAGATGGAATTACTTTGTTTGAAACTTTATGAAATTGTATTGTACCTTAACTCAATTTATTAAGGTACAATAAAATTCAAAATAATAACTGCAGGCCATTTTAAAATAAATCTGTTGGATGTAAATTATTTCTTAATTTATTAGGACCATAAAGGTATTTTTACAAGCGATAGATTGAATCATTTTCATCTTAATAATTTAATGTAGGATGATTATTTCGGGAATTGTTATGCTCTAAATTGTGAGGATATTTTAATACTTTTTTAAAATGTAAATTTGGAATATTTTTCCAGTTAGTAAAGAGTAATTCAGAGAGACAGAGGTCTCAAGCATATTTATTGACACATGCCAGAATTATTAAATATGAAAAAAAGAGTTCTTGCACTAACATACTGTTTATAAAGTAACCAAATCTTAAGAAATACAGTATATGTAGTGGTATTCTATATAAAGGCATAGGAGTGAATATAAATCTGTTTTAAGGAATTCCTATTTAATATTCCTGCTATAGGAACATGACAAAATAAATACAACGCAGCATGGAAGCTAATTCAACTCTTTATCGAGTATTGTTGATGAGATGTGTTATGAAGGTAGACCGAATCATTCAATATAAATGTATAAATAGGACGAATAATAATAGATTAATTTCAATGTATTTAGTATCAAAACTGAAAGCGGTAACTAGTCTATGAATGATGTCTTAACAAGTATAAATAAAATAGACTCTTGACAAGAGACACACATTTGGCTTCAGTAATAACTAGGACTTCAAGGAATTTATGGTAGCTCACCTGTCAGGCAAAACTCTGAATAGTCAGCATTGTCAAACTATAGAAGCGCAATTAAAAAGTATTTTTTTCCCCACCCATTAGATATGATTGCTTTTTTCAAGTCCCGGTAATAACTTTAAATTAATTATCCCACATATTTGGGTGGGGCCTTTCTTTGTTTCTGACATAATTTATGAGAGTTTCTCTTTTACACTTCAATAGAGAAATACAACTTTCAGTGGACAATGAATGTGTAACTCTAATGGAACTCTAAGAACCACAGCATTAATGTTTTCTTCTTTTCTTTCTTGCCCTTTAGTTTTTGTTGCAGATAACATCATGCTATTGGATAATTATACATGCACCTTTCTAATAAAATTTGCATATATTTCACTGGTCTCAGAAGTAAAATTAAATGTATAATAGCTTCTCGGTGAAAAATATTTACTGAAAATTATTGTAGGATTTGAATAGAAATGCCACTTCTCAGGCAAGGTTATTCGTGGATGACTGTATGATATATAGAAAAAATGAGTGATAAATCTTATATCACCACCTTGCAAAACTAGCTTGACGTTATTGAAAACTGGACTACAACAAATAAAATTAAAATCAATGTGAGCAAAAGTAAATCAATATGTATCCTCCTGTAAAACACAAAATTAAATTCGTCTCACATACCAATTAAATGGATCACCAGCGCCACAAGTAAACACTTAGGTACTGTATATATTTTAGTAACAAACTGGTTGAAATAAGTCACTAATATTACAAGGATAGCTTGGAAAGCACTACATTTCTTTATGTGTATTCTTAAGAAAGCTAACCGAAAGTCAAAAGAATTAATGTACAGTTTCCCTGGAAAAGGATGAGACGATTGAATATTCCCAAGTCTCAGATGTAAGACACTGCGCATGATCGGAGACCAGAGCACTGATACACAAGATAACGAATATTGAGTTACTTAAATGCAGGCTATTTGGTTTGTTACTACCATCGTTCCGAAATTCACTTCAAATATTGCAAAAAAATATGATAATATTACGTAAATAAAATATAAATATATACGTAAATCGTGTAGTAAAATCGACAATGGACCTTCATGACTAGATCAACACTCCGCACAGAAAGGAAAACTTTCGTGTCGTTTCAATAGCTCAGACGCTAAGACTTCTGCCTGTTGTGTAGAAGAGAGCGAGTTCGATTCTTAGTCTACGTCAACGATTTTTTTTGTCTAAATAATGTTGAAATAGTTAAGTAACGTTAAAATAGAGTTTTACAAAGTCCTGAAATTAAAACTGATCACAGACAATACAAAATTACAAGTTATAATATTATAAACGTTAATCTAGTGAATGCATTTACACACACACACACACATATACAATGTAAATGCATATATATTAAAAACTAACAATTAAAATGAAATTTAAAAATATTCCTAAGCCACACAGACAAACTTTTACAAAGGTTTAGAGTCCTTAGGCTATGTCATTTGCTGAGTAATTATTACAATATTTTATTAGTAGCTTTCCCATATGTGTAAGAAATGCACTCGCACAAAACACTTTTTGTTAAAAGTGTGGCTTTGGATTATTTCACTCTCACCCCTTCAGTTGATTTTAACTATTTTATCTACGTGTTTCCAATAGTGTTTAATTTAATGTGCATTCAATTTTATTCATGTTATGATTGAATGAAAAAGCACTGTTGCAGTTATTGACTAATTACATATATTAATACTAATTATTAAATGCAACTGTTAAGTAACCAATTGCAGTGTCTTTTGCAAAATCTTTAATGTTTAAGTTGTCAATAATATTTCTGTACCATATACTATAAGACGTTAAAAGAATTTGCAATAGATTTGGAATCCTCTACTTTATAATCACTTGTTTTAATGGAAAAATATTTTCTTTCTTAGAATATCTACAAGTTTAACTTTAATAATATTCCGAATAGCTTTAATTGCATTATCTGAATTTTGTACTTTTCTATTCAAATGTATTCTATTTCCCTCTTTCATTATTTTTTATAAATTACACTGTACTTCTTGTAGTATTTAAGAACATGAGGATCATTACATTTCAGCTCATTACATAGAGATTCTTCTTTTTAATACATTAGATTTTTAAGTCCCTGCATTATCTACATTTTTTTACTTTTGAATTTTTTCACAACATTCAGTGGAGAACATCCACTGAAGTGATTCTGAAATTAAGTGAAAGATACAATACATTTACCCTTAATACCAGTAGTACCAGTATCATATACGTTTTTCCAAGATTCATATTGTAGACATAAATGTAAATAATCACTAGATACTTGAAATTGCTCAGTGACATTGGAAACACTTAGGATTTGTTTATCATGTTCAGAAAAGCCATTGATTATAGATTCTGTCGAATAGAAATTCAGTCTAATTCTATGTACAAAACTTTTATCAATGGCTGTGCTACTTCAGCTTGTATGCTGGTAGGAAAATTACGCTACAACTAAGGTTGTCAGTTTCAAGGAGTGAATTTAATTTACTTTTACGGAAAAGTTCCGAGAGATAATCTATGTTTATGTCACTACAGAGTAGCCACCTATGCCCACCGACGCCCTCGAAATCGAGACGAATTGTGGAATCAAGTTATTGACACCTGGGAAGATCTCGCCGAGGATCAGAACCTATTGCACAATCTTGTGACATCCATGCCGGATTGACTTAGAGCTGTAATAGAAGCTGATGGCATGTGGACAAGATTTTAAGTTAACAGGTCTCGTTTTGTTTCTTATGATTATTGTTTCAGGAAGAATACTTTTAACTTCCAAGTAAGATTTTTTTTTGACGAGATTCAGCCCACTTGTAAGACCCAGAATTTGGGCATAAATTATTCCATATTTTTCGACAAATTAGACAGTCGAGGAACTGTGAAGAAAATAATTACACGTCAATAAAAAAAAGTTTTATCCGGGATCGAACACGAGACGTTTCGGTTATATAGTAGAACCGACACGCTACTATATGAGCTACCGAGACAAGACAGTGACAGCAGCACTCCAGAATGTCGATCCCATAGCAGGCGTTTGCCATTCGGTACAGAGAAGCAATGATATTTTGTGACTCGAGCTATGTTGTGAAATCGTGGCCTTAAATCGCTATCTTCTTCGTGATTCTTATTCTGGTCCTTGTCCTTGTTGTGGTCCTTGTAACAATTCTTGTTGTATATGTCATGGTATTTATTGTTACGTCGATATCGAGTGAACCGCGCTGTAGAACTTAACTTCCGACGACCAAGAGTCGTCTCATTCCTTTTAAGGGTAACTGTACATAACCCATGTTCGGTCCACTGCTGTGGAGTAATGGTAGGCACATCTGACCGTGAAATGAGTGGGCCCGGGTTCAAATCCTGATTGGGACAAGTTACCTGGTTGAGGTTTTTTCCGAGGTTTTCCCCAATTGTAAAGCGAATGTCATGTAATCTATGGCGAATCCTCAACCTCATCTCGCCAAATATCATTTCACTATCACCAATCCCATCGAGGCTAAATAACCTAGTAGTTGATACAACATCGTTAAATAATCAATTTAAAAAAGACGTCAGATAAGCAGAGGAAGTTACAAAAGCTTGTGGTGGCGAATTTAAAGTTTCCGTGATGTTCAACAAAGGAAAGTACTACAAATGGGAGGAAAAGTAGATAGCCTATATTGGTGTATTCATCACATGATATTACACAGGAGATATCACTACATATGGTTGTAAATAACCAAGGACATTTTAAATCTGAATGTGTATTTTAGTAAGAACTGTAGGCACTGTGTATAAATCTCGATATGCATCTGAAAAAAATAGTAATCAACTTGGCAGAAATGTTCGTGTGTCACGATATAATTCGTAATATTTTATTTGTTAATGGCACTGTTATTTTTATTAAAGTACGTCAGCAGTTACATGTACTACACAAGTGTCTTAATTCTTTGGAAAACAACTATTTATGTCATTTGGCACAATAATATGAACATTTTCCATTTTGGTAATAAATTAAGTGGCAAGAAAATGTTCATATGTCACACCATATAATATTTCATATTTTTTACATTATTGATTATTCCTTTTCATTAAGATTTTCTGTTTATATTTTGGAATGCTTACGTTAAAAGACAGTGATGTCTCTTTCATAAACTCTTAAGTATTTAATTAAATATCCTGTGACGATCATAGTTACTTCGAAAATGTTATGTGTGTCACTATGGAATGACCCATCAGTATTGATAGTATTGTTACAAATTACAAAACCTGAAACTGTTAGAATGGGATCAGGAGTAGTGACAAAAAAATGTAATGTTGTAGGCCTACATCAACATGACTATTTTAATCCAGTGTCTAATAATGTGTGAAGGCCTTTTGAGATAAACAGTATTGAAAATGTGAGGGAAGGGGTATTCCTTGGTAATGGATTAGGCCTGTATACTTTATAATATTATTAACTATATATTGTTAAAGTACCTAGTAAATATCGTAATATGTATATTATATAATACTGTAAACGAGACATCACAGGCTGCAAACTAGATTATTCTTGTGTTTGTATAATTATACGAACATGTATGAAATAAACAAGACTACTATTGCTTAGGTTAGGATAGTATTATTTATATATTGTAATCGGGCTATATGGACAAATTTTCCAATATACTACTATCATAACTAAATAGGTAATGTTAACATTAATTTTCATACGCTTTTGTGGTGCGAGTTAAAATAATTCAAAGTAAAGTATAATAAAACTCCGACAACATTATAATCATGAACGTCAAATTCTCTTATTTCATTTATTTTTCAGTCCCTTATTTTCCATTGTTCTTTGGATTTATCATTAATAAAATATCAATTAACGGATAAATTATGTTATACTCAGTTGATAATATAAATAATATTCACGACAAATATATAAAAACAGAAGAGATAACGAATCATATTATTGCCGCCCGATACGGTCCATTACAACATTGTCTACATATTGCATTGCCTGGCAGAGATTCTGAATTATATTCAATACAAAGGCGTACTTTATCTTATCTCTTCGCTTCGCCCACGTGACAACTATAAATAGCTGCCTCGTTCCGAACTTGTCTATGTTCCGAACTTGCAAAGTTGCCAAGGTCATATAGGCCAATAATATTTATCCATGGTCATCAGTTGTCGACAGTACATACCGAGATTATCTCGTAAGCAAGAAATAATCGATTTAGAGTTCGTGTCTCGTGATGGTGTTGGTCATTGTGCCATCTGTTGACGATTATAGAACTACATCAAGCCGGCCTCGACTGCAAACCCTAAAGCCTATATAAAAGAGCTATCTGTTAGTATATATGATCTAGGCTGAGACCCATGATCTAGGGCCTAGGCTGAGACACAGTCTACTGAGATCGAGCTCTTCTCAAAACTGCGATAAATTACTGATTTTGACAGCTGTCATTATATACCATACTCCTGTAAGCAGGGGCGGACGAAAGGGGGGGGGGGAATTATGGGGATATATCCCCTCCCGAAATTTTGAGAAAAATACGAAACAAGAAACAAAAATAATATTGATTTTAATTCGTGAATGTACGTAGGAATTAGAGGGTTTTCCACGTAAATTCTCTTTGCTAAAAATGTTAAATAAACGTATCTTTGCATTGAAAGAAATCCCTATATCTGGGATTTTTCGTGCCTCTGCTTCACAACTCTGATCCACTGCCCACTGGAGATTAGCACTGTTCTCTGAACTTACTGCAAGAGATCCAACGCAAGAGGACTAATAATATAACTCATTATGAGTGACTAAGTGGCCAGGATCCGACGGAATAAGCACCATCTTAAATCACAAAGTGATTATTTTTCGCATATCATGATATGCACCTCTGCATATGTATGGACATTGTGCCATTGTCATACATCTCTATGACGCCGTGCATGAGGGTAGGCCACTAGAGGGAACCCAAGAAGTGGAACTTAAACTGAAAGGATTCGATCTGACATCGGGATGGGAATCCGGTGTGGCTTAGTGGATAAAGCATCAGCACGTAGAGCTGAAAACCCGGGTTCAAATCCCGTTGCCGGAGAGAATTTTTCTCTGTTCCACTCTTCCATCATCATATGATGACGGAGAATTTCTGCACTGAAATATTATCATATGCACTTCGGTACATCGTAATATAAGCCATACAGAAACCAACATTTTTAGTGTCAATGATTGTAGCTAGTCATGTTTTTAGCCTGTCACATGGTTTAGCCAGTCTACTACAGTCAGAACAGATAGACCTTAAGACATGCATTGAACTATGTGAGGATCTAGAAAGAGAACTGGAAGATTTTCGTTTAAATTTTCAGGCAGTGAACCTAGAGGCAAAAAGTGTTGCTGAACTTACTGGAATTATGCTGGAAATTCCAAGAACTGCAGGGAGACAAACACAGCATTCTAACTTCAAGACAGAGAGTCCTGAAGAGTATTTTAGGCTTTCAATTCTCCTTCCCTTCTTAGACTATTTAGCTTAAGGACAGGTTTTTAAATCATAAGGAAATCCTGAAGTCCATACAAACTTTGCTGCCTAAAAACATAGTGCGAGCATCAGATGAAGATTTAGAAACTGCTGTTGAGGCTATAGTAAATCAGTGGCCCAATGATGTTGATGCATCACCAGAGTCTTTCTTCAATGAACTGAAGATGTGGAGAAGAAATTTCCTTGATCAGAAAAATCTTCACCTAATGCCTACTGATTTTATATCATCTTTGAACAGGTGCAATGAAATTATTTTTCCCTGCACTCACAAGGCGATAAAACTTTTCTGCATGTTACTGTAACTACAGCAACACCAGAATGGTCGTTGTCAACATTGCAGTGTTTGAAGACTTACTTGAGGAGCGGACAGATTAAATGGACTGGTCTTGATGATGATACATAAAAATGTAGAAATAAAAGCTTATGAAGTACTGGATCAAATGTCTAAGAAGCCTCGTCACCTTCTTCTGTAAATATCACTCTGTCATTGTTTTTGTATTGCAGTCATTGTAAATATTAAAATTTAAAATTGTGGTTTATTTAACAACGCTCGCAATTGCCGAGGTTATATCAGCATCACTGGTGCGCCAGAATTTTTTCCCACAGGACTTCTTTTACATGCCAATAAATTTACAGATATGAGGCCTGTCACATTTAAGCACACTTAAATGCCATCGAACTGTGCTGGGATAGAACCCGCAACTTTGAGCATAGAAGGCTATACCGACTACACTACTCAGGCCAACTTGTGAATGTTTGTGACTCGGAAACAAATTGTGAGGATAATAAACTTATTTCTCATTATTCCATTTTTACTATCTCCTCAAATTCCTCCCCGAAAAAAAATCCTGTGTCCGCCCCTGCCTGTAAGCATTTCATAAATAATTTTTAACACACAATTGGAGTTTTGTCAAATCCTTTGCAGATATGTTTCACAACATATTAAAGATGCGATTTAAAAAAAAAAAACCTAAAATTCAAATTTTTTATCCAGAGTGTCCCCTTAACAGAACAGTTAATGACAGAAAACATGTGCTGCACATAATCTTAAATATGTTTTATAAACGCTTCTTAACCGAATAAAATAACTATATTGATGTTTGACACAGTTCTTTTATTATTATTATTATTATTATTATTATTATTATTATTATAAGTAGGTTATTTTACGACACTGTATCAACATCTCAGGTTATTTAGCATCTGAATGAGGTGAAGGTGATAATGCCGGTGAAATGAGTCCAGGGTCCTGCACCGAAAGTTACGCAGCATTTGCTCAAATTGGGTTGAGGGAAAACCCCGGAAAAAACCTCAGCCAGGTAACTTGTCCCAACCGGGATTCGAACCCGGGCCACCTGGTTTCGCGGCCAGACGCGCTAACTGGTTATTATTATTATTATTATTATTATTATTATTATTATTATTATTATTTGTAAGTGCAGTAACTTTTTAGGTACCTAAAACTGTTTTTCAGTGCCTACTTATGATCAGTTTAGAGCCTAGTTTAGGTGTCTAAAAGTAGATTAATGGCCTAAATGTCTGAAGTCTACTTATAATGTATATTTTTTTTCAGGTATCATTATGGCATTAATTTATCTTTTTTTTTTTTTTATCATTTAAGCGGACTCGGCGTACCTATCTTGTGCAATAAACTTGCGAGAACACTGTACGTGTTAGGAAGAGAGTGAGACAAAGGTACTGTATCTCACTCTTTCTTCTAACGGAGGCATCTTACGGCAACAGTGTACAGTACTAGCCAAGGCCCGTACGACTAATGCTTTTTTCTTAATCTGGAATCCTCTATAGTAGGCCTACACGCAGTGCAAGCATTGAAGGGACCAGACAACAAAATGAGAGTGCAAATTGCCAATAGTTCTTGATTCTTCTTACGTCAATATCATTGGAGTAATAATTATTCTAAATCTGAGACATACAGACACACGTGTTCTTAAATATGTTGTTGCTCTTCTGAATATATTACATAATTAATAAAGAACAATAATAATAATAATAATAATAATAATAATAATAATCATTTTTATAATTTATCAGTTCTATCAGCAGTCTAGTTTACTATAGCTCAATAGACAGAAAAATTATAAATTTTGGTCATTTATATTTTTTCTAGTGAAAATACTTAATATAATTGTCCAAAAGAACGATTCATATACCTCGTTGATTTTAATTTGATCCTCTGTCTGCGGTAAATGTAGGCCTACTACAGAATAGCTTCATTATAGTTTGCGAAAATGTTTTTATGTATTCACTCTTGAACGTGGGTGTTCACGATACATATTGGACTATCTATCACCCAACTTCTGGAAGACCGGCACGACATCTAACTTGTGTTTTTACAGAGTATTATCACAGTCTAGTATATACAGTCACGAAGCTCTATACGTAGTAAATATGCATCCATAGATAGTTGCTAACCACTAGGATCGCTGCTATCACCCCATTACAGACAATGCGAAATAGTACCTGCACAGTCTATTGTTCCTAGCAACCTCACAACTCAAGCTTCGTGACTGTATATACTAGACTGTGGTATTATGCTGACAGAGGATAGATGCCTATGACCGAAGCGGATGCAAATACAAGACTGTGAATTTCACACAACATTAAAACTTCGACTTTATACTTACGGCGCGTATCCATGAAGCGAGGCTGTCACGCGCGGCAGCCTCGCTTGTTGTTTGCCTTGCGGTTTGGTTCTTTTGGTAGCGAGGCAGGAACGTGAAGCAGCGTCAGCCACCAGTTAGTGCGCGGTAATTGAAGCAGTTAACGTCGGGTTGCTTGATGTCATCTTTATCAACGAATAGTCCACATGGAGCAAGTTAATCACTGCGAGACACCTTTGATCCCATCCAAAAACAGGCTTGATTTGGCTCATAGGTGAGGCAGCCGCGCACTATTGCGAGGAAAATTATCCACTGAGCGAAGCAAGCATCATGAGGCAGCCTCGGTTCGTGGATACGCGACTTACATCAGAGACTAGTACGTCTATTAAGAAGTATCCAGAGTTATGGAAATGTTTACTGAATTCTGCAGATCACAGGAAAGTAACTCAAGATTTTACTGAAATATACTTTCACAGGTTACAATAGAAGAAAAACGACGGCTGAAATGTCATTGATCTATTTCCCCTTCTCCAGTGTTTCGTTTGTGGCCTTAGGGTACGGCCACATGAGCTACATTTATCGCAGGTTTTCTGCTACAAATGTAGCTGCCGTAATTGTCGCAAAATGGGTGGCCACACGGGCACGACAATTATTACTGCTCAGTTTCTGCGTTAAATTTTGCTAAGTGTGGCCACATGACATGCCACACGTAGCGACATTTGTAGCTAGTTCTTTTGCGTTTTGCAGCACTCAACAGTAGCATAGTGGAAGCTTTCTTCCGAGAAGGATTATGAAGCCAAAGTCGCTTTGTGTGTATTGTTAGTGTACATTATTACCACAGTCTAATATATACAGTCATGAAGCTCAATACTAACTAAATATGCAAACATAGATAGTTGCTCACCACCAGGATCGCTACTATCGCCTCATCACAGTCTCTTTCCCTAGCAGATGATAAAATGTATTGTACTTTCGATATCGTGTTCTTTTGAAAAAATTAACACCTTCCTTCCACTATTGAAATATGAAATACATCAGGTTTATATATTATTTTCATAAAATATATATTATATTCTATAAACTCATCTTCCTGGATCTTTAGGAAGAAGGATAACTCTAACCTATTTTTCTTACAATTTATAGTACTACAAAAGACTCCTTGTCCAATATTATTATTCAAATTATTGTATTTAGCCATTTACAGTTATCACAACCGATAACGAACATTTCACAGTTTACATAGCTTTTCACAAAAATGAGAAATACGGCACAGTCAATGCCTTTTCGATCTAGACCAGGCCGTAATGTCTGTTCAGGTTTTCTATTTCAGTGTATGGATCTCAGTGAAATATTATATTATAACTTTATTGCGTATCATTGCTAAGTTTTATTTAATGTAATGTGTCCATAACTTATGTTTACTTCTTGTTGCATAATATGTTGCAGAAATAATTACAAAACTGTGTTATTTTAATGTGAAGAGAATTTTACGTGTTAAAATAAGCTGTTCGCATCAACATTTTAAGTTTAGAATGGAAACTATTTTGAGGTTTATTAAAAAAGAATTTATATTGTGATTTCAATTTAGCACATCTACCTTCCTTAATTTTAGACAAAACATTTACCACACCACTCCTATGAAATTAGTGTACGTACGTGTTACTTCGTCTCTTAAGTAGATAAATACAACAATTCAGTATTCAATTGTAGTATTAAAATACAGACAAATTGAATGTCTGGGGTATCATACATGACATTATGGTTAATTATAATGTATGATTGCGAATTTAGGAATATAAGTTAAATATAGTAAACATAACCTATAATTTTCATATGAATGGCAAGGAATTGGAGATCACTAAATTTAGACAGAAAGGAGCAACTGGTACAGTAAACGTAACCTATAATTTCAATATATCTAAATATCCGTGCGGTGCAATTGAAAATTATTGAATCATGCATAAATGAATGTACAAGAATTTCGCAATATTTAATCGAAATAAAGGCAGGTATTACACATACGAACAACGTAATTTTCACACAAAAAATAATATTACACTTTAACTCTCAAGGAATTACGTCTGCTAATCACTATTTTCAATTTTATTAATGCAATTACACTACATTTTAGAGAAATATACTGTAGGTTACTCTTTACGCATTCCAATTAATTTATATGGTTGAAACGCCACCCTTCGTGATCAAGTTAAGCGAGTCACATGGTCTGCCTTACGGCCTGTATTAGATCATGATGGCAGTGACACAGTCTATTGTTCCTATTACACACAGTGCTCCAAGCGGTTAGCAACTATCGCAAGAAATGCAACTCGTTGGCAAAAAATCATCCCAAGCTTCGTGACTGTATATAGTAGACTGTGTTATTACGGTCACACACAATTGTAATGCACATGAGAAGAAAATTTATAGCAGTGCCATAAAGTTGATTTTTATTCCTGGTGTCGATTTTACAACAGGCAATATTGTTTGTCAGTAACAATCGGAAGTACGGTGTGGGTGAAGGGTTTGCTGAAAGGCTGTATGAAGACCTAATTTCTCGTGGTTCTGTAGAAGGGTCATTGGGATTTACAACAGATTAGACATGCTCTTCCCTTGTCAATACATGAATTTCTAAAGCATCTCCAAGTAAAAAGGAGTTTTAAACAAGACCCAAAACACAACACAAAGAGACAATCTGTTTGTAACATATTTGAGAGATCTGTCTTGTAAAAGAAATGTGTTTTTTTTTTTTTTTTTTTTATACCAAATGAAGTCACTGTGAAGGGTTTACTGGAATGCTACTGTATAGATTTTATTATTGAAGGATACCTTTGTTCGAAAATGAAAAAAATATGTACTCTCAAAGAGCGATATTTTGAAAAGAGTACAAATAAACACATCTATTATAAAAGTTCTCTTTTTCTTGGTTTTGCAGATTGCTTATTGGACGTTGCAGCAATTTAAACTTGACCCTTATATCCCAAAATACAACTCAAAGTGAAAATGTTTTTATAATACAATAATATTTATAAACAATACTGATTTGTGAGGTCTGTCCTGCAAAAGAATTGTACGTTTTTTTACCAAACAAACTTGCTGTGAAATGTTTGCTAGAACGTTTTTGTATACATTTTATTATTGAAGAATTCTTTAGGTCGAAATTGAAAGAAGAAAAATGTATGTACTTTGAAAGAAAGATATTTTGAAGAGAGTTAACAATAGGGCAACTTAGCCTGGACTATACATAAGCGAAGCAATATTTATTGGCACCGTATTGTTAGTAACAAAATATGTCATAATATATTGGCATCCGATTGTTATAAATCTGTCATGATAATAATTTCCCATCTACAAGTCAATCTCCCTCTCTACTTCACTCCCTCATAAACACAAGTTGATTCTGTTGTTATGATTACATATGAGCTATTCCATCTCAAATCGACCGAAATATAGAGAAAATTGACCTTACAATTTCTAAATACAATGAAACCTTTTTTGTACGTAGAGAACTGTGATACAATGCTTTGTGCAAAGTTTGAGGCATCAGAACTTCATAGTGTTTAAATTTAAAATATTTAAATTTATTGTATTTTCATAAAATTTGCAACTTTTAACTGTTGTAACTCCGAAACCCTTTCAGCCAATGATCAAAATCATGGTTTATTTTGATGCTGAGAAATTAAAGTTTATATTAACATATAAACAGATTTTCTTACTTTTTATGGAAATGGAGAAATTTAGATTTTTCCTCATTAAGACGCCTTTGCCTAGGAAAAAATATTTAAAAAATATATAGTCAGATTCCGCATTGAAATTACAAATAAACACATATTTTTTACTGATGGTATGTTGATAAGAAAGTATTGAAAATATCAAATAAAGAAAATAAATAGTATGTGAGTGAACTAACCAGGTGACTGTGAGACAGGAGCTAGCCGAGACAGGCAAGGCCAGGAGACAAACACGTGATGTTTCGTCTAGTAGCGCATAGCTGGGCTAGTTTTATCACAAATTTTCATAAACACAGGAGTAAAATGACGCCCAACGCTTGCTTATCATCATCTCTTGGCCAGTGCGTGTGGTACTGCACTGTTCAAATCTAGGCGTGTGAAAATAATTTATTTAATACCCTCGAAACTTATTGCCATACCACTAAGCAAACAATGCCGAATTCCTCTTAATAATGCTAGGTTTTTTCTCAATATATTTTTACATTTTTACAAATTGGCAAAAAGCCTAAAAGTAAGTAAAATCAGATTATCTGTCTCTCTGTACACAATAAAAATAAGGATTACTTATCATAACCTACCAAATGTCAGCTTCAAAATGAGCTCTTGTTCAATGTTCTACAGTAAATGGTTCCAGAGTTCTGAGCGCTGAAAGAGGCTTGTTTTTCTAAAATACGCTAAATTTGTCGCTCAAAAATACGAAAACCATTTGACTTTCGATAGTATATTTTTGCAAATGCACTCCCCTCAGCACCTTCTATAAATAGGGGAAAAAAATTAGAGTATAAAAAAATGCGAGGATTTTTACTGATCGATTTCATATGGAATAGCCCATATACATACTGAGAATTTCAACCATTGAAAAAAGAGTTTACGTTATCTTAAACATGATAGATCACGTTTCTCAGATTATTAAATTTCGGGGGAGGGGGAAACTGAAAGGTGAATCTTAGGGTATGTTACAGTCTCATATCTCAAAGTTTTTCACAAACAAAAGATATTCTAACATTATAAGATAAGCGGGGTGGTACAAATTGCGATATCTTAGAGCTAATTCGAGAGTCAAATTTCACTGCACTCATCTATATCACTTGTTTTATTTTTTAATACATTAGGCCTGAATAAAATGGCAAAGTATTGTATGCCTGGCTGCAAATTCAATTACCAAAAGGGAACTTAGTAGCGATATTTACTTTTCCTTCTGATGAAGTAACAAAAAACAGGAGTAAGATTAAGAAAAGTATTTACAATTAACTTACGCATGTATTCATATGCATTTGTAAATTTACTTTGCACTAAATTATTGTAATTCTCTACTGTAAAATGAATAACTTTGATTTGTTATTTCACTGTTTTTAAAGTCTTAATCTGTGTGTCCTTTACATGACATTTGAGTTTCGCTTTCTATCTCATTCCTAAAAAGTTAAAGCATGGCCATTCATTTTACATGGTTGTTTGTACTTCTATTACAATTTTTGTTGTTGTTTTCTTTTGCATGATATTTATTCTTAATTTATTGTCAGTTAGTAGATAAAAGTCTTTTGACTTGTATATTCTTTGACTCGCTGAGTTTCCTTTGGGAATTACTAAAGTGGAAAGAAATATATTAGGGAAAATTAATTTTAGAAACAACGAATAATTATAGTAATCTTCTTAATATATAAAATTGAATGTGGGTATGTATGTATGTATGTGTGTATGTTCTCTATACAAATCTATATGCATTGACCAATATGTGCCAAAGTTTGCACATTTAACCTTCATAACCAGGAGAAGAACATAGGCCACATTAAAATTGTGCAAATGGACCATAAGTTAATTAAAAAATAAAAAATAGAAATAAATACGATTAAACATTCATTTATAATATTAAAATGCAATCTTCTATAGTCAATTGTTTTTTATTATTGTCTGTTGTATTCAATATCGAATTTCACGAGGCCATGGAAATTATAACACGAAATGGAATAACATTGTTGATATACATCATGAAGGCCAAAATCTAGATAATTCATGCAATAAGTATCTTTACGCAGTCCAGGACCATAATAATATTGCGAATTTCTCGATGCAGTTGTAGATAGTGACCAGACTGTGTTTTATCCAAATGAATTCTTGAATTCTTTGAAACCACAAAGATTGCCACCATATAATTTAATACTTAATATGAATCACCAATTTGTACTATTGCGAAATATTGATCCACCAAAATTATGCAGCGGAACAAGAATTGGCGTGAAAAAAACTCATTCAAAACGTAGTAATAGAAATGGCAATAGGTATTAACTGGCAAAACAAAAGGAGAAGATGTTTTTATCCCACGCATTCCTATGATACTCACTAGCATGCCTTTCGATTTTAAGTAACAGCAATTTCACTGCAACTAGCATTTGTAATAGCCATATTAAAATGAAGCTCAAGGACAGTCACTCAAAGTTGCAGACATTAACTTAAAAACTGAGTGTTTTTCACATTTTCAACTATAGTTTATACAAAGAAGTAGGGGAGAGTTGGGCTCCCGGCACCACAGCCTACCCGGCCCTGCAGTGAGCATAGTGTTTCCCTTCATAGTCAGTACATTAAAACAGCTGGCGCATGCGCCCTGATTTACGTGTCTTGCCCATTGCCATAATACGCTAGGCTGGTAGGCGCTATTGAAAGCGCTTTGGTGATGAAATTACTGTATTATAGTGTTTATTTGAACTTCTGGTGGTAAAGTGAGTGTGTTATAGAGTTTATTTGAACAAAGTGAGGTATAACTAGTGCGATATTGTTGTAATATGGCAGAAGATCACTGTATAATTGAACAGATTTTTAAAAAGCCTTTCGGTTGTAGATCATTTAGCGAAAAAGTTGAAATTGTAACTGTGGGGGAAGACCAGTGCTGGCGCTTCCGAACTTAAAATTTTTACATAAAGAAAAGAGTAGAGAATATTTACGTTATTTCAATGTGAACCAATATGTGAAAACTAATTGGGTAATCGGATGCTGTCATCTTAATAAATTATTTTGTTGGCCATACTTATTATTTTGTAACGAACAAAGTGTGTGGAACAAAGAGGGTTATTTAAATTTAAATAATTTCAGCAATGCCATTGTCAAACACGAATGATCGCAGTGTCATTTGCATTCGGTTGTTCAGCTTTCTTGTTTTGGAAGTGTTCGTATTGACATCCAACTTGATCAACAATTGAAATTGGATGTGGCATGTCACAATGAAATGGTGAAGAAGAACAGAGAAATATTGAAATGCCTAATTGACGCAATGTGCTTCTTAGCCATGCAAGAACTGCCATTCAGAGGGCATGGCGAAAGTGAAGATTCACTTAACAAAGGCAACTATATAGAACTTTTACATTTGTTGAGCAGCTACGACACTACTCTTCGAGAGCATCTAGAGTCGTCTACAACATTTAAGGGCACATCGAACAGAATTGTCGACCTGGTTGGCGAGTTGATATAGCGCTGGCCTTCTATGCCCAAGGATGCGGGTTCGATCCCGGGCCTGGTTGATGGCATTTAAGTGTGCTTAAATGCAACAGCCTCATGTCGTAGATTTACTGGCATGTAAAAGAACTCCTGCGGGACAAAATTCCGGCACATCCGGCGACGCTGATATAACCTCTGCAGTTACGAGCGTCGTTAAATAAAACATAACATTTTAACATTTAACATCGAACAGAATTCAAAATGACCTGATAACTGCTATCAGTGGCGTGTTGATGGAATCTATTAAGAATGACATTTCCATGGCCCAGCATGTTGCAATTATTTTAGATGAAACATCCAATGTAAGCAACAAATCACAACTATCCACCACTCTCAGGTATGTCCATGACCAGACAGCACAGGTTCAAGAAACGTTTATTTCCTTCATTGATGTGAGTGCAGATAGATCCGCTAATGGTTTATTTAACCATGTAATGGCACATAATGGCATCTTATGATATCAGAGACAAATTAGTTGGTCAAACATATGACGGTGCGGCAGTGATGGTTGGAGAAATAAATGGACTTACAACCAAAGTTCAAGACATTTATCCTAGAGCTCTATTTGTTCATTGTTTCAGTCATGTCCTAAATCTAGTCTTATCTCAGTCAGCTATGAGTATTAAGGAGTGCCGGATCTTTTTTCAAACATTGAATGGAGTAAGTAGCTTCTTCTCCAAGTCTACAAAATGCGCGCATGCTCTTACTGAATATTCTAACAGAATAATTCCAAGAAATGCACCCACAAGATGGAATTTCTCTTCCAGAATAGTCAATATTGTAAAGGAGAACCGTGAATTGCTGGTGGACTTTTTTAAAAATATACTCAACAACTCATCAGACTGGGAAAGTGAAACTGTTGCTCTTGCACGTGGATATTTGTCTTTCCTTTCAGAGTTTGAGACCAAATTTCTTCTAAATGTGTTATCAAAGATCTTTGCATACACTGATATTCTGTACAAAATTCTTCAAACGAAGCATTTGGATATTCTGTATTGTGTAGAAAAAATTAATGAAACAAAACGTATTGTTCTACACGAGAGAGACAGATTTGATGCATTTGTAATGAAGTCGAATGTGAAGAAGTGCAGCGAAAAAGAAAATGATGTCATAAAATACAAGAGAATATTTTTTGAAATAATAGACAATGTGACAAACCATATCGTCGTGTGAATGCAAGAATTAGGTAACTCGAAATTTGCGTTTTTAGTTAGCTCTTTTATAGCATAGCAAAAATCGCACAAAATGTAATGCAAGAACTTGGTACCTGATTGAACGATACCAGTAACATCTATTTTCCAATATAACAAATAGGTGAATGAAAACGAGACTTATTCCTTAGTGCAATAAATAAGTAAATGGGCAATGTCACAAAATATGAAAAATCAAGTTACCTAGTTCTTGCATTCACACGACGATATTACAGATAGGTTTGGAAATCTCTCTCATTTGGAATTTATTTCATTGCTTGATCCAACCAAATTTCAGTCTTATAAATTAAATTTTCCTAATTCCACCCTGGATGCGCTGAATGTAAAGTACAGTGCAATGTTTGACATAGTCCGTCTAAAAAATGAACTGACAGTCCTATATTCAATGGAGGAGTTTCGTGGAAAATACCCTCATGAACTGGTAACACATTTAAAATCAAAACAACTCCACACCGCATTTGTCGAATTGTACAAATTGACCCTACTGGTCTTGACCATACCAAGCACATCTGCATCTACTGAGAGGTCATTTTCTGCCCTTAAGCACATTAAATCATTTCAAAGATCAACTCAAGGGCAAGAAAGATTGAGCAATCTAGCCTTGATGTCCATGGAGAAGAAAAAAGCTGAAAGAAATCCGAAAATCCCCTACATTCCACAGCGATGTCATTGAGGAGTTTTCTAAAAAGGGACGCAAAATGGAGTTCACCTTCAAGTAAATAAGGTATGATTTATTTAATTACTAATTTATTTTATCATTAGTTTCCGAAGGTTTCCGTTTTCTTACCCTCCTTCTGGCTGCTGCTCTGGTTTGATGTCAGAACTCACTAAAATTATATCAAATATAAAATTATTATCAATATGTTAGAGATATTGTAAGTTGTATACCTATGTAGCATGCAAACATGAAGAGCCTACCCTAATGCAATAGGATCCGCACGCCACTGCTGTAAGTGAGTTATTATGAAATCTGTAAGTTACTGTAATTTTATATAAAATCATTTCCTTGGATTTGCACTTTCCCTCAATTTACACCATGTTTCCCCTGGTCCCTTGAGAAGTGTAAAAGAGAGGTTGTACTATGCAGGATGATTCATGACCCATGCATTAGGAATCAGTTTATAGGTCATTGTGAGAAAAACTGTCACATGAACATACATACGATGATGAATATTTAAGGAACTACAGCTATTCCAATCCTAAGAAAGTAGAAGCAGTTGTGAAGAGAATTAATGGGAATCAATTAAAACTATACAGAAAGATCATGATGAATATTTAATACGATGCGAAACTGCAGTCAGCACCATCTGACAGAAGGGGGTTCAAATAAGATGATCAGCGCCCGACGTAGTGTGTGGTGAACATTAGAACTACGTGTTGGGTAGATTACCCAGAGTTCTTTATTTATCTGTTCGTTCGAGACGAACAGACGATGCTAGAGAAGACAAGATGGCAGCCAGAAACTTGCTAATGAGTGGACATAAAGTGATATTAAATGTGTGCATAGCACTGTATGTTAAACAGTGATGTTTATGGACGTTGTAAAAATAGTGTTGTTGAATGTATTGTAAAGTAATAGAATATAATAAATTGAACTATGTAAGTAGTTTTTGCAGAATTTCCATTGCGCTGTACACTAAATACCCAAAGAATACAAT
Organism: Periplaneta americana; assembly: GCF_040183065.1. Lineage (NCBI taxonomy): Eukaryota > Metazoa > Arthropoda > Insecta > Blattodea > Blattidae > Periplaneta > Periplaneta americana. The sequence goes on along the minus strand of NC_091128.1, from coordinate 10,017,992 downwards.
CCCAATTATCTAACCTTTTGCTTTATTTTCTGTCTCTGTTTGGTTATATTTTAATTGGGTAGTGTAAAAAAGATCATCTCTTTACTCTTCCTGCTGGCTCTGGTAAGAATTTTCAGTGGAAGATGGTGTGAGAAATAAAAATGTAAATGTTTTATTTTAAAGTGGGTTAGTTGAGAATATCGATGAGGGTGGAAGAGAATGAATATTTTCTGCATAGTTTAACATTTTCGTCACCAGGTGCGTTGCTAGATGTAATAATTTTTCCACCGTCCAACAAATGGCAGCAAGATCAGTTTCTACATTAGCACCTCTAGCATGTGTTACGGGAAACTCAGTAAGTTTCGCATCCTATTATATATTCATCCATGGAAAGATTATTAAAAAATACTGTACTGGTATTAAACAGAAACTAAGCAAATTTCAGTTTGAAAGGACATTTTCAAATATTCCTCCTTCCACTTCATGCACTTTGTGGCACAGATGTGAATCACTAGCATAGCATTTCATAGCTCAGTCTAGTTGATAAGCACAGTAGTGTTCACAATATCAGTAACTAATTGTTCTCAAGTCTGTACTTTCGTAAGTGAACTGCTACTACACGAGGAAAGTGAAGGGAGACACCATCATGTTGATAATACATTCATCGCCTGGTCTCTAATGGGACCTCTTCCAATGTAACATCACAAAATGGTTGTTAGGCTACTTATCGACAACTGATGTCACCAGACCTGACCTCTCTGCATTTCACGTTTCAGCAGAATCTCACTCTCCTTAGTCTGGCCACACTATTTATTAAGATGAAAACATGTTACAAGCTTGATTCATAGTACAACATATGGATTTTTACAGTGTTCATATAACATGGTTTGTTCGAATTACCTTGCATATTCAACACTTTTCCAAGTGTCACTTAATTGATGAAAGTATCTCCTACAATCATAGTTTAATTTACGCATTCCAAAATATGTTGTATATCTAAGTCTTAATGAGATGATTGTACATACCTTGTGGCCTATCTTGAAGATTTGATCGTAATCCAGACAGTTTGTATTGATCATGATCGAATCTGTGTCACCATAAATAACTTGAAAATTCATCTTCTCCACGAGGTCCTTCGTGTTCATTAATATTTCTCTGCCTTTTGCTTAAAACGAGAAAAAACAAATGAAAAATAACAAAGCATAAACTTCCTTTCCTTTCTTACAGAACTGTACCTGACTACAAGTATATGGTGTTTTTACAAAGTTTAGGGACACCTTATAATTCTGTTACCTTATAATCCTTATAATAAGGACTGTCGTCCTTATCGAGAATTTATAAGTTTTTCAAACAAAATAAACAGTCTTACATTTTCAGCATTAAAGTTGAAAATGAATGAATAACTAATCGGTGCATAATTCTCAATTGTTGATGGATGATGTAGGATATATTACTCTTTAAATTAGTAAAGATCAACTATTTGTAAAAAATACTTTTCTTTGTGAATGTCCTAGCACTTTCTAAAGTTTTAAGTTTAAAAAAAATGGGGACATTTTGTTATTGGTTGATTCATCTGTAACTCTTGAATGGAGCTGCGTTCCTTGGGATTACAGTGGTAGGGAGGCGCAGCTGTGCAAACCTCATAACTATTACTGTACTGTCTCTATTCAGCAGTCACAGAAGAACCGACTATTAACAAAAGTCCCCATTTTTTAAAACTTCAAACCTTAGAAAGTGCTAGGACATTCACAAAGAAAAGTATTTTTTACAAATAGTTGATCTTTACTAATTTAAAGAGTAATATATCCTACATCATCCAGCAACAGTTGAGAATAGTACACCAATTAATTAGGTTACTCATTCATTTTCAATGTTTGAAATGGGTAGGGCATGTAGCACGTATGGGCGAATCCAGAAATGCATATAGTGTGTTAGTTGGGAGGACGGAGGGAAAAAGACCTTTGGAGAGGCCGAGACGTAGATGGGAAGATAGTATTCAAATGGATTTGGGGGAGGTGGGATATGATGATAGAGACTGGATTAATCTTGCTCAGGACAGGGACCAATGGCAGGCTTATGTGAGGGCGGCAATGAACCTCCGGGTTCCTTAAAAGCCAGTAAGTAAGTATTCATTTTCAACTTTAATACTGAAAATGTTGTTGTTTTCTAATGCCAGGCGTTTGACAAAGTCATTTGACCCCTTGCACTCCAATATTTTTCAAATATATTATCATGGTCAGCCAATGAAGCACAGATTTTGAGCTATGCAGGTGTTTGGCCAAACAGTCATGGCCTGTTGCCAATCTAAATGCAGCTACAGACGATTTTCGTGGTAAATCGGGAATTAACTGTGGATTATGATGCAGTAACTTCCATTTTTTCCCTTGAGATTGTGATATCAAATTTTGTTTGTTGAAGTCTAAGTATGTAGATTTAATAAATCTTTTCACAGAGTAAATTTACTAAAATACTGAAAATGTAAGACTATTTATTTTGTTTGAAAAACTTATAAATTCTCGATAAGGACTAACAGTCATCATATAAATACCGAAACTGCACTAAAAATTAGTCTTTGCTATTGTTAATCAACAGTTATAAACATGTTAGTTTCTCTAATAATTTAAGGCCATGACAGCATTTCATAAGAATTATAAGGTGTCCCTAAACTTTCTAGCAACACTGTATTTAAATTAGAATGTTATTGTTGTGACAACTGGTATGTGTGGATAAATTGATGACGGTTTGAATGTAGATCAGATTGCCAAGCATTAACAATTCTCATGCATGTGCAATAATTTTAGACAGTACAAGGTAGAGAGAAACATATGTTCTCATTCACTTTGCTACCAGAATTCTGAATAGTGGTAACACAGAGGCTAAAAGAACTAATGAACTGACCAATACCAAGCACACATTAGCAACAAGTCTATTAGTGAATTCTTTAAGAAGGAAAAAATGTTTCTAGAATTTCATTAGGGTATTAGAATGATTGTCAATCCTACACAGTATACGTGTGTGTGTGTGTGTGCGCGCCTGTGCACACAAGTGAGTGCATGTGTACGTATCAGAAAAAATAACATCTACTCCCTCTGTCCCATAATAATTGTCCAGTATGCCGAAATGGTATTATAGTAATTACAGACGACGGGGCAAATGAGAAGTGCACGCATGAGGAGAAGCGCTGTAGATCAGTGCACAAGGTTATGCAGAGCAATAACGTGATTTTATCGAGACAAGCAACACACATCACCCAGAAGATTACCGAAAGTGGGTATTGGTTTTCAACTCACCGGTGTGTCACTATATACAAACAATTGTAGCAAAGCAAGCTGGAAATCGTTAGTAGAGCATACTCCTGCAGTGAGTACGTACGTTTGAACAGACATGAACATTCTGGGAACACAACTGGCGGTAGTGAATGACAGGGGTAGCAAGAACCTTACAGACAGTGAACGGCAGGCGGTATAGGAGTTTTTGTTGAAAAACACTATGGCTGACATAGTGAAGAAAGGTGCCATAACAGATGCGGCCGAGAAATTTCATGTCAGTAAAAGAACAGCACGCTGCATTTGGCAACGGGGGAGGCAATCTTTGGAAAGTGGATTCATGCCCATCACCAAATTAATCCCAGCAATAAATGCAAAATGGCCTCCTGGACCGCGCACAGGGAGAATTCAGGTGTCAGTTCAGCAGGACAATGCGCGTCCGCATATTGCTCCCAATGACCGCACCTGGATGGACGCTGCAGCAGCCAGTGGAATCACTTTAGAACTCGTGTGCCAACCGCCAAACAATCTGAATACGAATGTTTTAGATCTGGGGTACTTCCGGGCAATTCAGTCTCTCCAGCATCAGGCAGCTCCACAAACTATTGAGGAGTTGATCGCCGCCATTGAAACAGCTTTCTCTCAGCTGACACGCGACAAGCTCAACAATGGAGTCCAATCTCACTGAAATAATAAAAGTCAATGACGGGAACAACAACAAGATTCCCCATATGCAAAAGGGGCACCTGGACCACCTCAACATCCTGCCATCTCGCTTGCAGTGTCCTCGAAACATTTACGACGAGGCTACAGTAGCACTGCAGCAATAGGTCTGTGGTTCTAGGCAAGCTGTTAGAATGACAACCTTCCTGGTCTAACAGGCAGTTTTTTCGTCTTTACTCGTAGGAGAATGTTTTTCTTTGTTTCACTTCTTGGTCAATTTGTACTACTCCTGGAGTTAATAAAGTTGCACTCCTAGGAGTATTTATTTTCGGCTCATTGACTAGCCAATTTGTACTGATCCTGGAGCCATAAAGTTGTACAAGTAGTATTCATGTTCTTTTTTTGGCTCAACGATTGGCCAATTTATACAGATCCCGGACTAATAATTTTTTTCTTTTGCTAATTGAGTGACAATTTTGCACTGATTCTAGAGTAATACAGTTATATTACTCATTCATGTGTTTCATTTTGCTCCTATGTTAACGTCAGTGTAAAATTATGGACATCGGACAATTATTATGGGACAAGAAATAAAAGCATACCGGACAATTATTATGGGACAGAGGGAGTATTAAGTTTCCATACTTATATTACGATATTCTACCACAATAATTCTCAATACAAGGAGCTCTTTTCATGCAAAATAAAAATCCAAGCATGTTGAGACATCTGACAATCCTGTATAGAACAGACCCATCCTATGTGCTTTGGAAATGATACAAACTTTGTGAACACTGACTCCCAAGATATATTAAAGATAATTTTACAGAAACCATTATTTAGTGTTAACTGCACATATACCACATACAGTATATCCATATACAGAATGTTTCAAAAGTGATGGTAAAAAATTTAGGGATGCAAAGTAAAAACGAAGAGAAGCAAAAAATTCCAGTAAACATGGATCCACAAATTAACTGTTTATGAGATAATGCCATTTTGTGCTGGTTGGGACCCGCTGATTACTAAGTACTAATTCTAGCAAAAGCAATGATAATTCAATTTTATTTATCAATCACGAGACAATAAAATTCATAATTTTGGCTTCAACACCATAGAAATCTAATTAAACACACACAAAATTTTTTTTTTTTGTTTGAACAACAGTAAAGTTTGTAGGTAAACAAGATACAGTACAGTATGAACATGATACTGAATAATTTTACAGCAGGTATTCAAAATACTGACCATGCACTTGAATGCATCTGTCTAGTTTTCTCCGCAAAGATCCAAGAACGTGCTCAAGCAGTTTGACCATTCTTCATTTTCTGGAAGACATCTACAATCCGATGCTGCAATTCTTCAGGTGTGGTGATGTCAATTGTGTAAACAAGGCTTTTTGCATAACCCCACACACAAAAATCCAAAGAATTTAAATCCAGTGATCTAGGTACAGATCCTCAATTGCCCATCCACTGTTTATGATATCGTCTATTTATATATCACCTCACACTTAGAAGGAAGAGTACAAAACATGAATTTTGTATTTAACCATGTCCAGGTGCTCGGTTCACTGGCAGTCCCAAGCAGCAAAAAAAAAGGCATTATCTCGTAAAGGGTTAATTTGCGAACCTATGTTTACTGGAACTTTTTTGCTTCTTTTCGTTTTTACTTCTCATCCTTAATTTTTTAACATTACTTCTGAAATACCCTGTATAATTCTGCAGAAATAAATCAGATCATTTAATTATAAAAGGTAAGGTAATTAAATTTTAATTGCTATAAACATAGCAAATCATTTTGCAGTTCATTTTCAGAAGCACCTGTACATCAGTTCACAGTGAATCTTAATTGCATTTTACACATACTCATCCAACACTGGTAGTCAAATACAATACGAAAAAAATGAGTGAGAAATTTAGGTCGTTTAATCACTGACTATAGTTCTAGTCACATTAACCTAACAAAGTTATTTTCACTGGATGCTTTCATTGCAACATAATATATATTAATGAATTCTCACATCTATTGTTCAATTATGTGATACTAGATGCATGTTTGTAGGGTTGCTGACATCATTCTGTAAGGGTAGTATGCATAAATGGATCTGTGCAAGAAAGACTAGAGACCAACAAATGTAAAGGAAACTTAAACCAAATTTCATATCAAACACTTTTACAAATATCAGTTCAATTCTATAAGAAAAGGTGACATAGAGATTACATTAATGTAAAGAAATAAAGTTATACATTTGGTTCGGCTTAAACTTCGTGAACTGGTTTCTTTCTGCATGTCATCAAGTTAAGGTAAACATGCTACACACCTGTGATTAGTGATGCTAGTGGCTTCACGTAGAATGAGAATCCCAGACAACTGTACATTCTATTGGCAGTCAACTTCAGTGCCATCTGACGAATATTATACTGAAACAGGCAGTTTGAATACCAACTGAGTTTCACAGTATTTCGAAAATAATACAGAATACTGAATTCTATATTTAATATAATAATTTTTAGTAAAAACGTTACTGTCCAGTAGTTGAGAACCCTACTACAAAAAGTTAGAAAATAAAATAGCAAATTGTGATGAAGTCGAAATTAGATTAAACTTTTTTTATTCTTGTTTCTTGCATAAAATGAAGACAGCTGTACAGAAAGTCCCCAGAGATCCTACTCTCGGAGAAATTAATTATCATATGGAGAATTATTTCTCATTTTTGCTGCAAACTTAGTCAAACTCTATAATGGTTCCCCAAATCTCATCAAGCTAATTCAGGCATAGCCACTACTCTTAGTGAAAAGCAGCTCCTTGTTACATACAATATAGAAAATAAAAGTTCATCTTATTTGATTGCATAGTCAATGATTTCATTTATGAATGTCTTTCAAAAAACAGTCCAAGAAGATAAACTACAAGCGGTAATATAATTTGAAACATAACAAAGGAAATGAACTGTTATGAAAATATAAAATGTATACAGTGAAACTTCTCATTTACAGACATCGAAGGGACGTAACAATCTGTCCGCATCTGGGGGGGTGTCCTTTATTGGGAGGGAGGCTCCCCAATCTTACAGCAAATTTATAATATGCATTATGTATCCCTTCACGCTGTAAATGAAATGTATTACTGTAGTTTAATTCTAAATATAATATACTATACTAAATTCTTGCAACTTTGAACTACAGCTGATAAGTCCGAAAAAGAAAAATTCAGTACAGTGCTATACAATTTTATTCTAGGTCAACAACAATTATCCAGTCCATTTTGAATCTTGCGTACACTACTTTTAACACTTGAATATAATTAATTGATTAACTAGCGGACTTACTCATGTTAATTATGTAAGCCGCACAAATCTTACATAATTAACACGAGTAAGTCCGCTAGTTAATCAATTAGTTATACAGTATTGTAATTTACAGTTTTCAACTTAACTTTTACATTCAGGTACCATGTCTCTCGAAACCGAACAAATGACTGAAGTGAAGAGAATAATCCTACTAACCTTATCATGTGTTGAATACAATTTCACGATCGTGGAAACCTGGACCCATCAGACAGGTTAAATTTTATGACTTTGTTTATCCACCCGCTTCCAGCTAACAAGGGTCAGCTAGCTGAACTAGGGATAGCCTACAAGACCCTTATTGTCTTCCTTCATGTTAAGGAATTTCTGTACAGTTCTCAAAACCAAGTTTTCCATTTTTGTAACACATTAGGTCTTGAAATCCAAGTTCTGTCCCCAGTCAGGAGGTAAAGCAAGCTGTAGGACTGTGAAACAGCTGTCCGTGTCCGTGTCTGAGTGTCCGTAAACGAGAGTTAAATTTATCATTATTTCTATATTTTTTCAGTTGGGACATACTACAGTGGACTAAAGTGGACTTTATGTTGTCAGCAAACTGCTGGATACATTAAGAAGATTGATTGATTGATTGATTGATTGATTCAGTTGGGACATAAAAATCTGTCTGTATATGAGGAGTATCCGTATCTTGGGGGTGTCCGTAAGGAGAGGTTTCACTGTAATTGAAAAACATGTGTCAATTTCGTGACACTATATTTTTTTCCTGTAAAAATTTTAATTGGAATTTAGGAGAATTTATAAATCTATAAAAAAAGTCTATCATAACAACTGTGTTAGTATCCAATATTAACAGTATCCAGTAATAATATTATTTTACAGTAATGTAATTCATTATACATTGTGCAAATTCAGTAAAAATCAGTCACAACAGAATCATGTTCATCAGGTTCTCACCTGCATTTTCAAGTCCGATGAGAGCTCTGGTGCTTTCATCAGCTTCTTGACTTCACGTCTACTCTCAACCAACTTGCGGATTTCTGTTGGAAGGATCCCAGGTTCCAGTCCTGGGCTGGGAAGTTCAACTTGAATTTCATTCTGTAACACATTTCAGTACAGAAAAATGCAGTTCACGTGCATAGTTACCATGCTTTGCCACCAGGGGTCAGTAGTAACAAATATGGCATTCAGTAAATGTGAGCAGTCATTTTGTGTTGAAATATGCAAGAACCTCATCCATTATGATTGTACAGCGATGATTTCGAAAATAATTCCAGAAGTCAGCATCTGTTTTCTACAGTATAAAGAAATGATATGAAAAATTCTGGATTTATATGGACATGTTGGAAAACTGGATGATGCCACAGCTGAATAAAGACAGGGTAATGATTACACCTTTGAACAAGACGGCCGTCCAATTCATTACTGAAAAGGCATGCGAGGATATCTCAATCAAAATTTACCACAAAGATGGATAGAGCACATGGGACAAGATGACACGTTAATTCAGTGACCACCTTGGTCCCCAGATTTAACTGTGTGACTTTCTCTTGCGGAGCTTTGTCTTTGTGCTTCCACTCCCCGCTAATCTTCAAGATCTTCGCAAACGTATCACCACAGCTGTGATTCTCGTAGACATACACATAGGAAGAAATGGATTATCACACAGATATTTGCCATATCTGCAAAAATCGACACATTGAGCATTTGTGAAATATGTAAAAAATAAATAAATAAATAAACTTGGTTAGTTTACCTCTATTTCAGTATAATAAAATTTGGTATCTGTGCTTAGTTATTAGTGGTGAATTTTTGTAATGTTTCATGGACTTCTGAATAACTCTCAAATACTCCAGAAAAAATATTATGCCCACACCTCTCCAACGAACCAATTCGCTATTTTATTGTATTTTATTTTCTATCTTTTTATAGTAGGGTCCTCAACTACAACAGTACTACTGCACAGTAACTATAGTACAATTCAATATTCTTGTATAGCGCAGAAAGGTCATACAACACTTTCAGGCTATCAGGAAGACTTCATTAGAATGAGAATCTTGTAATAACCCTGTAGGACAACATAAATTAAGTGAGGTTAGGACGTAAATTTGCTTGATACTAGCTGCTGAATAATAATAAAATATGTATCACCTTCGTGACATTTTTCGTAATCAATTCCTGTCAAAAAAATTGAATAATAACGACAAGTTAAGAGCTCTGCAAATGGGGGGAAGGGGAGGAGGCACTTCATAAAAATGGATTGTTCCTCAGAGTGGTACAACTTTATCCTAGTTTTCTCTGTGAGATACACTACACCTCATCCTCATTGCCTTTTGATGCCACTCTTCCCAGACTGATCGTGGTGAAGCAGAAGTTGTATTCCTGGATGATACTGGGATACAGTGAGCAGGATCAGTTTGTCACAGAACCCCTTGCGTGGCTCCAACACGAGACCCCCTGTGTATGCTGGCTTCCTCTTTCCACTCCGTCCTTTCTTTTGAACAGCTGATTCATCCATGTCGAATTCGTCCACCTGCTCCTTGGCTTACTACTTGTCAGGTACGATGAAGTTTTTTTCAGTGAAGGCATGCAGCAGCAGGAATTCATTTCTCTCTGAGCATCCACCCATCAGTGTTTGTGACATCACATTACCTGCGTATGATTACATCACAAATTAAATTCTCTGCCTCATGCCCAATTAGATAATCAGTTAAGGTACGGTCACACGTCGCTACTTTTGCAGCGCTGCAGTACAAAAAACTGCGCAACTCTTGTACTGTGATATGTGAACAATGATGCAACCCAAAAGTAGCGGCTGCCAAACTTTTTTTTTAATTGGGGACTTTAATTGAAGTGAATTTATAACAGTAGTAACTATCTCATGCCCCCATGTTTTATGTTGCTACCAATGTACTTCATTAGAACCATGTACCCAGCTTCAAAGCCGAACCTGCTGCCTGCTACCTTTTCATGCTGTGCGCAGCTTAAAAGTAGCGATATATGAACAGGGTTCTCAAGGTTGCAGCTGCAGCATTTTTGATACCAATTTTGTTGAAACTTGTGCAGCAGTTGCAACCAGTGTTGCCACCCAAATGTGTCAACGATACTTTTTATTGTTTGGATATATTTTAATGTGATGAAAATAAATGCTTTGTAACAATTACTAAATGTACAACACAGTCAGAGTATATTTACTGAAGATATAATTCCTTTTTTTTAATTTTCCGTAGCATGGTTTCCAACAGGAGAGTTGCCAACATTGGTTACTTGGTTATCATTTAAGTATGAAGGCGTTTTTTAATAACTTTAAAGTAAAAATAATGCCAATTTCTGAATACTAGTTAGGACAGAAAAGCAAATAATAGGTAAGTAAGGTATCGCATTAGTTTCATAACCCGAAACTTTAATGCGAACATAACCACAAAATGTATATTGAAAAGTCAACATGGAGATGAAAAGCTGCAGCTAGACTGTGGCTGCAAAAGTAGCGCCTTGTGTGTGAACAGACTCGCAACCTCCAGTTGCAACTTTTGCAGTGCTCGGGTTGTGCAGCATGAAATGTAGCATGCAGCGTGCTACTTTTGGTTTATGTGCCAACATGACACACAACTTTTACAGCTGCAATACAAAAGTTGCACAGCAAATGTAGCGACGTGCGACCGTACCTTTATGTAGCACACTGATTTGATCTCTACATACCAGCAATGTTTGTAATCTGAAGAGCAAGGGGCATCATGTTGAGCTCACACATGAGTCGGATGATGTAAGCAGCATCCTGCATAGTGCAGGAGATGAGCTGCAGAAGTGACTGTGATGCCCCATACAGACGTTTCACTTCATCAATGGTCACCTCAGCCTGTTCTTCTTCTTTCACGTGCAACACCTGGTTACAAATACATACAGCATCGTACTCAGACCTTTTAAGAGCCTCCATCTATTTCAAACGAAAACTATTTTGCTGTTACATTATTTTCCCATTGCAAACATTTTTTTAGTAGCACATCTTAATATAAAGTCAAGTGAGGTAAATTCAGTTTCAATGGATTAATGCTCCAGCAGAAATACATTATAAAAATTTGTAGGATTCAAGAAAATACGGTAATACAAAAAATTACAGAGGTAACCATTTGATGATTCTTGAAGTTGAGAGCCACTGCATTTTTGATTTCAAAAATAGGTTGATTAACCTTTTACTAAAAATTGTTTTGCATCCATCACTCTCAAACTGAGTCTTAGATATTGAATATGAATACCCAATCAATATAGGTAATTTATGAGATCAGTGTAGACAGTATGCCAAAAACCACTTTTCTAGTATGAGGAAAGTTTAAAACTTGCATTACCAAGAAATTTTCGAACACTGTATATTCCGTATAATGAGAAAGCAAAAATTAAGAACATTTACCCCAAATGTAGCATTTCACTTAAGCTATACAGTCTTTACAATTGAAAAGAGTCATTAAACAACTAATTATTGTGTTGGTGAACAGTCTTACATTCTCACAGAGTGCACCCAAATCATAACTCCTGGAGCGGATCAACTCTTTGGCAGATATCTTCACATCACACACAAGACAGCCACACATCACATTCTTCTCCAGGTTGAATGTGCGTCCCTACAAACATGATAAATTATATTTAAAAGAATAAAATTATGATACCATATTCGTGAGTGATGATCCACTCATCTCTGTGCTTTATCAATAGTGCAAGAAAGACAAAATCTCGTTTTCCTTGTTAAATTTAACACAGGAAATGGCTCCAGTACATGAATTTATATATTGACAGAATTAAACATACATCCCGGGGATATAATACAACTCAGAAAACACATGATTAGAATGAGCTCTATCATAGAAATCATGAGTGTATACTTTGTGGGCACCAAATGGTTAATATCAGTTTGATATCAATAATCTGGGGCAGATGATATCACTCAGAAAATACATGAAAAGGATGGACTCTATGACAGAAAGCATATGTGCAGAGGCATGAAAATATCGCAATTCCAATAAAAATAAGAAGCAGGTTCCCCCTCCCCCCCCCCCCGCATACATTTCACCACATTTGAAACCTTTTCTGATAATCCTACTTGTCTGTGGTGTAATAATCATGATGAAGATCTGGAACACATTCTTCTATACTGTCCATCCATAAACCACAAAAGAAGTAAATTAAAATCATCAGTACCAGTTGCAGAAGACACAGCCCTCCAGTATATATTGACTACACCCAACTCTGGCTACTAAAGTCCCGTCACTCTAATTTCCGGCAGCCAATCGCGTTGCAGGTCAGCTACATTTAAACGTGTGCGTATTGTGATTCGCTGATTCATTTCTTAAGGCTCGATAAATAGTTAATATAATCGCCCGCCATTTTAGCTCTTTAGTTGGCGTTCGCAGAAAGCACACGAAGACGTTATTTGCTGCTCAATTATTTGCTGAATTACATTGCGTTTGATTTATTATCATAGGAGTTACGACATGATAATGTTTAACGGTGTTGCAAATAGATTCCTCGTATGGTAGCTCGGCAACGTAAGAACAAAAATGGCTAATGATAATACCTACCTAGACTTTATAGAGCCTTCACTTTCTAAGACGTAAGCAAAGAGGCAGAGTCACGCCGGAAATAACAGCGTCAGGACTATAGCAACAGGCATCTATAGTGAACACTGATCAAAATATTCATTTCTCGTGAAAAACAACTGAATAGACTACAGTGGACTTTATGTTATCAGCAAACAGCTGGATACATTAAGAAGACTGATTGATTGATTGAAACCCTTTGAAGCTATTTTATAGTAAAGTAATCTTTAAAATAAATTATTGCTGCATTAGTTTCTTTCCTGTCCCATGTAATAACAGAATAACAGCCAATAGTACAGCAAACGAAACCAATTAGTTCACACACCTTCTTGGTCTGTATGTTGGCTCTACGCAGTCTGCCAAGCTTGGACCACTGTGGAATCTTGTTAACATTCATGCGGTGCCAGCCCATAGTCATGAAGTCGTGACCCATGATCAGGTCAGGGTCTAGCTTGGCCAGGAAGAAGCCCGGAAGGGGTTGTTCTGTATCCATCCTCTCCAGCTTTGTGGAGAGGTAGCGTGATGATGCAGCATTGAAGTCAAATGGCCAGGCCATGTGTGATGGTCTCGTGAAGGCTGCAACATCATGCGCAAATGTCACAATAGCAATTAAGTGAAAATTTCAGGTACAGAAAAATAAAATTACTATCAAAAGACCTTTAGGGAGGCCGAGACGTAGATGGGAGGATAATATTACAATGGATTTGAGGGAGGTGGGGTATGATGATAGAGACTGGATTAATCTTGCACAGGATAGGGACCACTGGCGGGCTTATGTGAGGGCGGCAATGAACCTTTGGGTTCCTTAAAAGCCATTTGTAAGTAAGTAAGTATCGACACTGCCACCATAAAATTATATGAAAATTCTAGATACAGTACTGAAGGTAATATATTACATTCATGGAAAAGAGTGGAATGTCTATCTGCACTACTAACATAAAATGATGTTAAAAGTATTATTAATTTTATTTGTGGACTAGAATGAAACTTCTATCAACATTACCACCACAAAAATATAGTGAAACTTCTGAGTACCAAAATGTTTACACATTCTATTTATGGTTTACAATGGAACTAACTACTACTCACATCTTTCAACAAAATGGAGAAGGATCCATTGAAAATATAAGACGCACAAACTATACACTTGAACTTTATTCTGACACACATAATATTAATCAAATGCCATTTAACAATGTTAAGAATTGAAATACCCACATGGGAAGATAATGACAAGTGCTACCATCTTAGGAATTGTGCAGGAAGAAAATTGGGCAATGTTGCCAACTTCATTTCGAATAAGCCACACACTCGTATTTTTTACTTGTGTATTTCGGAAAAAAGTGTGCAGGGTATTTAAGAAAATGTGGTACAGTAAATATTTCACAGATCACACACTTTCCACAATAATAGGTACAGTCATGCAGGGTGCGAATTAACGGAGGGGATGGGGGGGATTTCCCCCCATTGAAAAGTTATCCCCCTCTCATAAATTTATATTAATATCCCTGCCAGGGATAACTTCTATATAATATAATTGTTTTAATACGAGTATACTTTATAAAGTAGCTATAAAGTAAGCAAAGAAAATAATATTGATGTATTATCATCACCGGCAAGCTGACAACAATCAATAACTTAGGAATTACATATATAATCTTAAACCTGTTCATGAATATTATTATTATTATTATTATTATTATAATCAAAATGCAAGACAAGCAACTCAGTGTGACCAAGCGTTGAGCTGTATCGAATGAGGGTAATAATAATTTTATGCACGGTATTCTCTATCTAGGATTCTATGCCTACCTCATCAGAAATCTTAATTCGCACCCTGCAGTCATGTCACGGCAATAAAAAGTTTCTTCTTTCTCCCTTTTTTTTTTTGGTAGGGGAGGGGTTGACCCCTTTCACCATGGGAGCACCACTAGTGTGAAGTGAAAGAAGTTTTTACAATACAAAACTGTCCTAATAAGAAACAACGAAATGTTGGTCATGAACTGTAATTAATTTCCGACTTTTGATAACAAAACCACTCTTGCTTTGATTTATTATCGTGTATTTCTAGGTTTTTAAGGTAATAATCGTATGTATTTTTGTACATTTGGAATGTAGGCACAAGGTAAGATATATGAAGTTCTCTTAATAAATTCATATGTCTATGTTTGAATTCAATTCAGCTGGGAATTCCGTATTTTGATGTTGAGAATAAGCTGGTTCAGGAATCTTCTGATTCACTGATTGAATTTTTAAAGGACATGTCATGCAAGTCACTAGAGTCTTTTGTACATCCTGTTTTTCCACCTTTGCAGCTTCAGCTTTAGTTAGTTTGTGGGTTGAAAACTTTCCATAATTTTTTCTCTGAAAGATATACTCCTTCCACTCTCTTCAGCCTGCCCATGTAGATGACATATTATGGAGTCTTGTATAGTTTATAAAGTTTCACGAGTGAACCAAGTACAGTAATTTAATTAAATTCATAATTCAATTTCATTCGACTGCGAGGGGTGACAGCACTGGCTTTTTTTTTTTTTTTATTTATTGAGTATGGCCCAACGAGTATAACTCATATGTAGGGGCTATACAAGAACATACATATGTTATACAATGTAATTGTAAAGTCATGAAACCACATTCTGTGAAAACAAACAATAACACAAGAATGTATGAAAGAAAGAAAGCAAAATAAGAACAAATAGTAAGATAACAAAGTTTTGGGCAGAAAGAAGAAAAAGTTTTAAACCATGAAATAAATAAATCAACTGAGAATTAAAATAAATAATCTTCCCAAAAACATATTAAAACACGGGCAATTTGGTAAAAGTTTATATTCTAAACGGCAGACCAATATCGATAGTCGACTGTACTCGCTGGCCACTAGTCACCGGGCCGTACCGAGCCGTATCAAACAAAATATAATCGAAATGGAGGTAGTCAAATTCGCGACTATATTCTTAAATAATTCTCTCCATTAGTCAAGTTCAAGGTTTTATGTAGTACAACGGCGGTTTTTTGAATGCATTAAATGAAAATGAAGATGTAATAAGATAATAAACTAGGTTATCACAAGGAAATTAACAGGAAAAAAGATGTGTTTCCCGGAATACAATTAAAATGACGGAAAGTAAATTTCCGGTTAATGTTCGCCAAAGCGTAAAGTACGTAATTATGACGGCGTTGCTGTTTTATTTCTGGCCTATAGAAAAATACCTAGCCTTTTACGAAAAAAAATTTAAGGACCATGAAATTATTCACCGCTTTCATTATAGGCCTATTATTTTTTAACAATATTACGAATCAAAAACTGTCATATTATATAATTTTAACTACTACATGGACGAACCA
This sequence comes from Periplaneta americana, assembly GCF_040183065.1. NCBI lineage: Eukaryota > Metazoa > Arthropoda > Insecta > Blattodea > Blattidae > Periplaneta > Periplaneta americana. The sequence continues at coordinate 10,001,844 of NC_091128.1, read as the reverse complement.
AATCAAGCTAACATAACCTAACCTAACCAAAGCTAACCTAACCTAACCTAACCAAAGCTAAGCTAACCTAACCAAAACTAATCTAACCTAACCAAAGCTAATTTAACCTAACCTAAGCTAACCTAACCAAAGCTAACCTAACCTAACCAAAGCTAAGCTAACCTAACCAAATCTAATCTAACCTAACCAAAGCTAACCTAACCTAACCTAAGATAACATAACATAACATAACATAACCTTCGTAAATGCAAGGCCTGTAACCGGAGCAAGAAGGGATCTCAATCATTTAATCTGCAAGTACACGCAAAAATAAATTCAAGTAAGGATCACGCTCCCACTGCATGAGAGGTCCGCGCATGCGCTACAGCAAAACTGTTTCTGTCCCGAGCCTCTCATCTAAGGCACTCGTCATAATTTACTCGCAATATTTACGCAAATACACATTGTCGCTAACAGTGGTGCTATCTCTCAATAATGTTCAGAACGAAGGAGGTAGACAGAGAGAGAAAAAATTTCTCCCGCCAACTACGCCACACACCAACGTCATGTTCTTATGTTGGTGACATTGTGTATTTACTTAAATTTGGTGCTAAACGTAACGGCACGGTTCAAAGTGACCGTGCTAATTCTCCAGTATAGCGCATAATGTTGTTTTTGTATAACATTGCTCGATATAGCCTACATTTTGACAGCGAAAGGTTAATATCGAACAGCAGCAAAACTTGCTTTCATGATTATCTTTTTAAAATACTTTCTCATAATATTGTCGTGAGATTTCTTATGACTAGGAGTTTATATCCCGTAGTAAATTTTAAGTTTTACTATTAAACAGAATTATGATGCAGTTTATTGTAATGATGTCATTTTGCTTGAAGTGTGATACTTTTCCAGTAATTTTGTACGAAGTCCGAAGAATAAAATACTGGTACCTTTAGATCAAAGTAGGCTGAAGTGCACAATACCGGAGCGGGCGTGTGGTAATTGCGTAGAAGACGCCAGCTGTTCACATGTGCCACTTTTGAACTACTCTCAAATCTCGTAGGCATTGTTTTTTTTTATTACTGGGTTATTTTACGACGCTGTATCAACATCTCAGGTTATTTAGCGTCTGAATGAAATGAAGGTGATAATGCCGGTGAAATGAGTCCAGGGTCCAGCACCGAAAGTTACCCAGCATTTGCTCGTATTGGGTTGAGGGAAAACCTCGGAAAAATCTCAACCAGGTAACTTGCCCCGACCGAGATTCGAACCCGGGCCACCTGGTTTCGCGGCCAGACGCGCTGACCGTTACTCCACAGGTGTGGACGGCATTATTGTTAACTCTGACAATTTTATCTATGTTTGTTATGCATTATGTTGGTTTTTGACGGTCTGTATAGAAGGGTTATGGCGAAGGTATCTTGGGGGCAGCGGAGGCTTGCCCCAGCTGTATCGTAAATGCAATGGATATCGTCTTTGCAGATAGAGGAAGCATTGACACACAAATATATAGGCCTATAGATAATATGTAATTTTAGTGCCAGATAATATGTAGTTTTAGTACTAGATAATATGTCATTTTAGTGCTCACCTTGTATCTAATTCACGTCTTCAGTCGTACTTTTGAATTGTCGATGTGATATTTTGTAGTAATAAAACACTATTAACATTAACTTATACGGATATTGTTCGTAAAATTGGAGTAGGTACACTGCACTGACGGTTCACTGCTCTCTATTTACTGTTGATTTCACTCAAAGCTGGTTAACTGTGTCGTGTTGAGGGAACGTCTGCTTAAACCCTGTTTTCAATGCTCGGAATTAACATCGTTGTTGATGCCATCTAGTGTGGAGTTTCTATTACTGAAGGCGTGTATTTATGTAGGAGATTTAGAGCAGGGTTGGGCAGAATTTTGCACTCTGTGCTTGCACCACAGTCTACTATATACAGTCACGAAGCTTGAGTTTTGAGGGTGCTAGAAACAATAGACTGTGACGGTACTATTTTGCATTGCCTGTAATGAGGCGATATTAGCGATCCTAGTGGTGAGCAACTATCTAATGTTTGCATATTTACTACGTATTGAGCTTCGCGACTGTATATACTAGACTGTGCTTTCACGGTGTATGCCCTACTACGAGAGAAGTGTGCTTATAGAGTGCACGAAAACCGGTTTATTCAAGTTTCGTACGTACTATATGTTTCAAAAGAAAATGTTATTCTACCAAACTGAATAAGAACACAAAGTAATGAAACACTTCCTTAAACAAAAAACAAAACATGTCTGTTGCACATTAATTCATATTACTCAATTTCTCAAGATTTGGAGAAACTGTATTAGCACAAGCTATGAGAAGAACTGCCGTTAAAAGCCCATCATTTCTTGTTTGAGATTTGTTTATTTTCGTAATAGAAAATAACTGTTCACATCTATAAGTGAAACCAAATAAACACAAAACTTTCTCACACACCTTATCTAGATACTATCAGTCCGCAAGCAATGATACGTATTTATTTATTTAAAATAGCAATACAGTATGTAAAAAAAATCCACTCATAAAAAGTATGTTTTTTTATTTTGCACAATGTTTAGTTTTTAGGTCATGTTATCTATTACCGCTATTTGCAATGTATTAGGTACTGGTAGACTACTTTTTATAATTGATAGCATTCCCTTTATTAATTGAAGAATGACTTATAAATTCAATGTAATTTGGCTACCTTTGCGCATTATATTTTGCGTGGTTACTTATGTCCTGTGGTGTAAAAGTACCGGTAAAATAATTTTCGATTCTCTAAAACTTAACAACAGGTCTATACTGATTATCACATATTTATTTCACTTAAGTCTTTGATTATAATAAGAACTTGTGTAATCAAGGTGCATGTATTTACGTCTTGTGATCTAAGAGTAATGTATGTTAATATAATGTTTGATTCTCTGAAACCTAACAATATGCTGATTAACGTAAAATTATACATTCTACTGGCTGTTCAGTTCAAAGTGTGTCATGGCTCGCTGTATGCCGTCATGTGGCTAGTCGATGAGCCTAGAGAATTCAATCTTCCTACACTTCCGCAGAGGTGTATTACTTATCTGCCAGAGAAGTTGCCTAGCAAGTACGGCGTTCATTCAGAAGAATACTTACCGATACGTACGGTAACGCCGGTAGTGGCAGGAATGTGAACTGTTTCGAAACATGTACTGAGGTGAGTTTTTTCTTACTGTCGGGATATGGGGAGAGGGTTAAGACGATTATTTACATATTTGTTGACATTAATTTCGACGGTCAACATGGACACGGAGCATTTGATTTGTGTTGTGGAATTTTGCCGTACGCAACCGATGATAACAAATGCCCTGCGTACGACTTGGCCGCGAAAAACATAGTTCGAAAGAGGTTATGATAGCACACAGATCTTACAGACCGCCATCTGTTGCTACGACGTTCAAGTTATACCGTACACGTTCTCAAGTTCAGATTGAACGCCTTGATTAATAGGCAACTTCTCTGACACAAAAGCTGAAACTCGCTTCAAATCGCTGACTCATCAACAGTGACGTCATGACACACTTTGAAATGAACATCCAGTATAATGTGTATTGTGTAGGGCTATTTATGGATGTATGAGCATGTTTTCTATCAATTGCTGAGTAAGTATTTTCTTTTCTTTAATGCTCTGACCCACATCAATGAAACTTGGAATATATTTATTTTGTCTTAATTTTACATTAAACGTCGAAAATGGTCATAATCTGTCAATTTTAGATCATCACAGCGTTAGAGTGTGTGATTTACGTACTGCTATTATCCATCTGCTCTCCATCATCATGGCGGCAAGCGCAGCGTTCAATTTGTCCTGGTTTCCTTGTTCCGCGCACCCGAGACTGTAGGGACTTGACTTAAACTAATCTGTTGTTAAGCATTTTATATTACTTCCGTTGTGTGAAGTGAAGCCTTCAGTGGAATGAGGGCTGGACTTCAGAGTCTATTCCAAACTACAAAACTCAAACTTCACTGTCATTCACTTATTCAGTAGGTAATTACTACTGACCTAGTTTCTTAGAAAATGAATTAACAGACCTATCGGTAAAGATGAAATTAAAATGCATTCCAAATGAACTAAAAGTCCTTCAAAGTATTAAGAATGACCAATAAATTGCGAAAAAAAAAAAAATAAAATTGACTTATCAGTTCAAAAACATAAAAAAAATGCAATATAAGAAATTATTTTTTACGTTGATATTAACATAGGAAGGATTTGTATATTAATGGACATGGTCCTAGTGTGAAAAATAAGAGGATGACTTTTCATCAACATTCGTCCCCTACTTATATTCCATGATCACAGATTACTACTTACTTACTTACTGGCTTTTAAGGAACCCAGAGGTTCATTGCTGCCCTTACGTAAGCTCGCCATTGGTCCCTATCCTGAGCAAGATTAATCCAGTCTCTACCATCATATCCCACCTCCCTCAAATCCATTTTAATATTACCTTCCCACCTACGTCTCGGCCTCCCCAAAGGTCTTTTTCCCTCTGGCCTCCCAACTAACACTCTATATGTATTTCTGGATTCGTCCATACGTGCTATATGTCCTGCCCATCTCAAACGTCTGGATTTAATGTTCCTAATTATGTCAGGTGAAGAATACAATGCGTGCAGTTCTGCGTTGTGTAACTTTCTCCATTCTCCTGTAACTTCATCCCTCTTAGCCCCAAATATTTTCCTAAGAACCTTATTCTCAAACACCCTTAATCTCTGTTCCTCTCTCAAAGTGAGAGTCCAAGTTTCACAACCATACAGAACAACCGGTAATATAACTGTTTTATAAATTCTAACTTTCAAATTTTTTGACAGAAGACTAGATGACGAAAGCTTCTCAACCGAATTATTTGAATTTTTCCACCTCATCGAAAGATAAATCTCCAATTTTTATAGTTCCATTTCGTACAATATTCGATCACAGATTACTGCAGCACTAAAGTCCTCAGCATACGACAGGCAAACACCACCCTCTCGCTGGCCCTCTACAGCCTACAGGCAGAAGTTATCAACACAGACATTATTTAAACATCACCCTCTCGCTGACTCTATACAAGCAAAGGGAATCAACTCGGACGTTAGGTAAACATAGGTAGAAATCAAATCTGGAATCCACTCGGACGTCATTCATGAGGATTTGGGGATCAATCCGGACGCGGTCCTCAGAGAGAGGGGAGGCACCACAGCCCCGGACCCGTGCACGTCTTGTCTCTACGAGCCTGCTCTCTCAGATGAGTCCACAATTCCGCTCTCGGTTCCAAGTTTGCGCGCATTATAGAATTTGATAGGAAAGTTTTTTTTTATTGCTTATTTAACGACGCTGTATCAACTACGAGATTATTTACTGTCGATGGAATTGATGATGGCGAGATAGTATTCGGCAAAATGAGGTAGAGGATTCGCCATAGATTAACTGACATTCACTTTACGGTTGGGAAAAATCTCTGTAAAAACCCAATCAGGTAATCAGCCCAAGCGGGAATCGAACCCACTCCCGAGCGCACTCCGAATCGGCTGGTAAGCGTCTCAGCCGTCTGAGCTACGTCGGTGGCGATATGAAGTTCAAGGAATAATATAAAACACTTGTTTTATTTGGTTATTTAACGACGCCGTATCAACTACTAGGTTATTTAGTGCTGATGGAATTGGTGATAGCGAGGTGGTATTTGGCGAAATGAGCTCGAGGATTCCCCACAGATTACCTGACATTCGTCTTACGGTTGGGGAAAATCTCGGACAAAACCAACCAACTAATCAGCCCAAGCTGGAATGGAACAGAGAATAGAAGAGAGCAATGGAAAACTAAAAAAATACCGAAAGTCTTCGTAAATATTTAAAAGTAAATACGAAACTGGTTAAACAAGTATATGCAGTATTACAACTTATTTTTATCACTAATGAATGAATGTAAGTTCTTGTTTGCTATAATTTTATGATAATCTGTAGCCTAAGCTTCTTCCGACCATGAAACTGAACAGAAGGTGATCAGTGAAGGGTGGGGAGGGGATGGATAAGGCGTGGTTTCCCTACTTGCATCCCTGTCCCTCACTTAATCCCAAATTTCGATAATCCGAACAGGTCCCTGTCCCGATTGGTTCGAACATTTCACTTGTTATTTTGCGAGCCATTTGATTTATATTTCATGTATTAAATTATTCAATTTAAAAACTATAGGGCTATAAATCAATAAATGTCAAGTACAGCATCACCAGGTTGTTTTAATATTCCCGCTGTTCACGTCTCAGTTCCTTGAGCGGCAGCGACGAGGCAATGATTCTCAGATTTAAAATATTATTTTGTTCTTCTATGTTAGGGTGGTTGCTATGACAATGACACGCACTTCCACAATCTTCAAGAAACGGGTGTTGCTGTGACGAACACGTATTTGGTCTTCAGCCCAGCCAATGCGCTTTCTATAATGGGTGACACGGAGATTTACGACTACTTGTCTGTCCAGCAACATGGCCCGTCCTAAAGAAAATTCTTTCCTAAAATTTCTGCTTCGTCAATTCTTCTTCCTATATAGGTCCTATTATGTTTTATGATTTTAATTTTTGTGCTGATATCTTCATTCCTTTCATTTTTTATTCTTCTGGCCACAATTTTACTGTTGCTCATAGGAAAATTCCATTAAAAATTAATACTATGAAAGCAATGGAAAGAAAGTTTGATATTCTGAACACAGCCTTTTTAGTGGAAGTTGAGAATGGATTTTTGCCTTTCCTCAGTCTGTTTTTTGTCGTGTTTTGTGTCGGTAGGCATATGTCGAGCTATTCAGTTGTGATAGGCCTAATTTTTAAAATATAATTTATTTTACTTATCACTTTAATAGGTGAAGATATTAAGTGCATTTCAGTTTTTAATTAATTTCTAATAAGTGTGTTAGGACCTACCCTATAAGTTTTTGTATTGTTATGTTGCAATGTGAAAATGAATCCCTTCAGTGACACAGTGTGTACATTAATTCAAACCTCGTTTAATCGTGTGAGCAGTATAGGAGATATCTATTGTTTCTAGACAGAACTCAACCAATTTTAGACATAAACTGTAAAAAAGGTAAACTCACAAGCTGGTAAATCATACGAACTTAATTTTAAAACTTCATGGTACTGCAAGCATCAGTGAGTGGTTGTGTGGGAGCCACTACATTGAAATACTATTTTGTTAGTCATGCCTACTACTTGGAGTTAAAAAAAAATGTGTGGAATGAAACTGGATTCAGTGATTTTCTAAAATAATGTTAGTCGTGCTCTACAAAAACATGAAAATTCGGCGGAACATTTTTTTAAAGCGCGTGCTGCAGTTCAAAAATTTACAGAAAAATATGAACACTATTGGGAATAACCTGAAAAAAAAGCTAGGCTATTGTTAGTGCAATATATTGAAAATGTTAGTTTAAACAGACATGTTATGCGGTCAGTCATCGACACTGCTTTGTATTTAAGCAAGCAGGAATTATCATTTCGGGGCCATGACGAAAGCACTTCTTCGCTTAATGTGGAAATTTCAGATGGCGTACTGCGCTATGCTAGAATTTTGAACGTAGCAAAAAGTAGAAGTGAATTCTCAGGGAGAAAGTACAGACTGCGGCTACAGTGGAAAAAGTGATGTAGAACATGATCGTAATTACAAGATATTGTTCTTTGAGATCATTGACAACATCACCATGCAGATCGATAAAAGATTTGGGGATTTAGAAAAACTTCGTTTCGTCAGCCTTGCTGATACTTCCAAATTTGACAATTACCTATAGTAGAAATTTCCCACATGATCCGCTTTTTTCACTATAAGCTAGCTATTTCAACATATTAAAAAAGACGCAGGTTCCAAAAAGTGAACTTGAGTTTTATACCAGAACAGTGAATATAGGAATATACCAGTTAAGAAAGTGCTAGACTTCTTCGTGACACAAAGATGTATTTGGAGAAGTGTATAAGTTATATTCCCTCATTTCAATACTACCGTCTTACTAGCGTACCGGTCGAGAGGAGCTTCTCGTGTTTAAAACGAATAAAAACAAAACAAAGAAACTCAATGTCACAGTAGAGACTGTCAGCGTTAGGGAATATTTCGCTCCAAAAAGATATGTTGGACAAGATGATGGAATCACAGCCCCTCCATGAGAACGTTATTGGCAGGTTCGCAGCCCTGAAGGAATGGAGAATCAACTTAGTGTACAAGATAGGTAAGCAATAAGCATATGAAGAGTCCACTGCAAGAATGATGGATGTTACTTTCTTTTCGAAAATGAAACAAGACTGTCAATGCATAGCTTAAGACATACAGAATATACATAGAGAGTTATATGGCATTAAAATTGATAGTCATTGTCCAGTAATGATCGGAAAATCACAGTTAAGCTTTGAGCGCTAAGCATTTCAAACTTTCAATTGTTTCTCCTGAAGAATGTATTCCAAATGACATCCATCATTCTTGCAGTGGACTCTCCATATCTTAATTTATATGTACCGGTAAGTGCATTGATAACTGGCAGAAATAAATGCAATGAAATCACTTTCACGATTGAATATCATGGGAATTTATGGGAGGGAATTACTTTAGTTACATAGAGTTCCGATTATCAATACAACTAGCCTACATGGGCTTTGAAAACTTTGCAACAATTTTGTGCTTCACCTACTTTTTCAGGTACGAGCCGCTACTGCTGTATACACCCCATAATAATAATTAAGCTTTGTAATTCAGCTACCTATAAACTGGAATGAGGTTGTCTGATACAAAGTATATGTGACGTCACAGAGCAGGTACAGGAGTTAAGTTTTGCAGCTTAACAAGTATTTGTACTGTATATCGCGAACTTGAAGCCACGGTTCCATTGGTTCACTTCGCGCTGTGTGATATCTTATTCAACCGAAATGAGAAGCCAGGTTTTATGATACTTGGTTTATTTTCAATCCTGTATAGCCGGTTCTGAAATGTACAATTCCCTTAGACTGAACTACGTGTCAGCTAGGTAATCAGTCAGGGTTTGAACCCAAGACTTGAGACGTGAAGCCTACTGGTCAGTTATTACAACTTCGACGACAGCTAAACGAAAGAGGGTGAGTGGCTGAAAACCCTCAGTTTTATTCAATTCTTCCAGGCTTGGGTCACGTGTCAATTCTGGTGTCAAACTTACATGGTCTGACAGAATAATGTTGCATATTGACAGTCATGGCCCTGTGATGGGGTGTCATCCTATACTGTATGAGTCCAGCTAGGGTGAACTGTGACTCGTACCCTTGTGAGGCGATAAGACGCACGACTTAAAGTCATGAGTTATTTTCTTAGCGATAAATCCCAGACTATATGTCTGGCCAGAATGATTCTTATTCGTGTATTATAATGATATTAATATTAAATTATTAGAACCCTAAGTTTTGGGCCTCTGGGGCTCGTAGCTTGACCACCGGGGTCGGGATACATAACTCAGGTATGTTGGTATACAAAATAGTTACGCATTCTCTCCTCTCTTCCTCTAGAACAGCGGTGACCAAAGTGGGTGTCGTGATTACATCTTGTAATCACAGACATTCAAACGGGTACGAGGAGTTTACTGTACATTGCTGTGTGTTTCATTCATGTACTGAAGGCAAGCAGTAGCAGTATCATGTCGCTCTACAAACTCTATCTCTACAAGCAGTAAGAGGTTGTATCGTAAAGAATGAAGAACTTTTTTCTTGTTCTTTCGGACAAAATGTAATATTATGTTTACTTTGCTCAACGGTTCAATTAGGAGTATATAGAAACATCAATTGCCACGCTTAATAATGTATTATTATTATTATTATTATTATTATTATTATTATTATTATTATTATTATTACTGACCACTAAGTATGTGTTTCAATAATTCTTCTGTACGTGCATGAATATTGATATTTTTAGATCTTCTCCCTAGAAGGGTAAAAATATTAGGTTTTATCTCAATTTTAATCTTCTTAATCTTTAGATGAGGGTAACAGTTACAACTCTAAAAATTTCCTACTAGGACATAAATGCACATATAACAGTTTTAAAGTTATGCTATTTAGTCTTTTTTTCAATTGGAAAGTGTTATATTTTACGTTGTAACAGTTTTCCATTCTCAACTGTTGCTAAAAGCAATGTTCCATTTTGACTTGTGACACTTTCGTACTGAAAATATCCATGCTTCGAGTTTAAATTTTGCACACCTTGCAGTACTTACAATAATGGTAGCATAATGCTGCCTGCATTGTTTAAAAACAATGTTGTTATTAATTTTGTCTTCACCATCGAAGTAGTATTGAAATATTAATCATCGTGCATGTTCTTACAGATCAGTATTTAATTCACTTTAATCCTTCATATTTTATATCCTTAAGAAAAATCAATGTTGTGTATATACTGCATATAAGAATGGTACAGAAACAGAGAAATTAAACCTGCAAGAAAGTTATAATCTTAATATATAAAATTGAATGTGGGTATGTATGTATGTATGTATGTATGTATGTATGTATGTATGTATGTATGTATGTATGTATGTATGTATGTATGTATGTATGTATGTATGTGTGTGTATGTTCTCTATACAAATCTACACGCTTTGACTGATATGTGCCAAAGTTTGCACATTTAACCTTCATAACCAGGAGAAGAACATAGGCTACATTAAAATTGTGTAAATGGAAGTTAAATTAATTAAATATATAAAAAATAAAAATAAATAGATCAAATATTCATGTATTATATTAAAATGCAAAATCTTCTACAGTCAATTGTTCTTTATTATTGTCTCTTGTATTCAACATAGACTTTCACGAGGCCTTGGAAATTTTTACACGAAATTAAATTACATTGTTGTTACACATCACGAAGGCTGAAACTAAATAATTCATCCAATAAGTATCTTTACGCAGTCCAGGACCGTATTATGAAATTCCTCAATGCAGTTTTGTAGATAGTGAGCAGACTGTTTTATCCAATTGAATTCTAGAATTCTTTCAAACTACAAGGATTGCTACCACATAATTTACTTAATATTGAATAGCCATAGTAGACCTACTATTGCGAAATATTGATTCACCAAAATTATGCACTAACAAGAATTTGTGTCAAAAACTCATGCGAAACATAATATGAGTGGCAATATTAACTGGAAAAGCGAAAGAAGATGATGTTTTTATCCCACGTATTGCTATTATAGCCATTCGATTTTAAGCAATTATTATAAGTTATAGTAATATTTGTGATAATATTACAATATTATAATATCGCAATAATAATATAGAGCCTATTTTACTGTAACTGTTAATCCGTCTCTTATTAATAAGTTATGGTCACTAATGACTTGGCCGTTAATAGAAAAATATGATTTTCTGTTGTGGTAGTGTTCTACATTGCCTTCTCCAGGAGAGTGAATTCTGATGAGTATAGTCTCCATTACTGCAAAACACCCTGAAATCCATGTATTTGATAGAATCCATCCGTTACAGATTGTAGTTTGGCCTTGAAGGAAATTAAATATATTGTGGGCAGAAAGGCTTAATAATGCATAATGCCATGGTACGATAAATGTTATCATCAATCACAATGTTAAATATCTTAAATATCCCTGTAGCATAAGGTCTTAAAGTTGTTAAAACTCTATTCATAGGTGAGATGGAATTATTTCGATTAGTCAGTTTCTTTGGATATTAGTGGCACTTTCTTTAATATTCGTCACTAGGGAGGAGAAAACATAAATAAATATGGTTCGTTTTGGTTTTATATAGTTCCCTTGCCGAGGTCTCCGATAAGTCTAACAAACAGTTTATTTAGATATAGACCAACATTTAAAACCTGGGCAACGCCGGGTAATTTAAGTTAGTAGAGATATAAAGGAAAGAAACATCAAGGGCTACAAAGACTAAAGATATTGAATCAGCAAAACAGGCTCCAAGCAAAGTTTTGTGCTACTCTGATCTTCAGGTAGTAGGCTACTTATTTCATCTTGTGGTGAGTGTTCATCTTTATACTATAAAAGAAAACTGTCCTGTTACAATCTCACAATATATGAATATGACCGGCTCTGTGGTGTAGGGGTCAGCATGCTGGTCTCTTACGCAGAGGGCCCGGGTTCGATTCCTGGTCGGGTTGAATTTCCTGGTTGAGGTTTTTCAGGGTTTTCCCTCAAACGTAAGCCAAATGCCAGGAAATTCGGGCCACAATGTCTTTGAAAATCACCGGCCTCATTCATCACCTAAATCGTATTCATAACAAATCAGTAATACATATACAGTCGCCATCTAGTTCACAACAATAGAACTAGTCTCAACAATAGTACACAGGCCTTCGGATTTCACCCAGAAGATTAACCCGTGATGTCACCAAAGATGTTAAAGCAAGTATAAATAACAGCGGGGGGGGGGGGATTTATATATATATATATATATATATATATATATATATATATATATATGAATGACATCACAGACAGCCAGGGCCATTGTTATTTTTGATATAAGAGCTTGGCCAAAAGAGGTTCAAATCAGATTGACACATGTCTCTATAAATTTCTTACTTCTTTGCCCAACACAGTAAAAAACCAGGTAATTTTATTTTTAGACAATTGTGGTGGACAAAACAAGAACAAATCCATTGCCTCATTGCTTTTGTACTGCGTAACTAACCTGAGTCATATAATGTCATAACTAGGGAAAGGAATTTCATGCACTTGCATATTTGTTCTCTATTGTTGTGTGAATATGCTGAAAGATTATCTACATGAATCACAAATTTCCGAATACAATGATATTACTTTTATTGTGCATAAAAGTGCATATTTTGCCTTTATTTATAAAACATCATATTTTAATATTTATGCAGGGAAACTGCATATTATGTATGTTTATTAGTCTTTCCCTCCTTTTTAAAAGTGTGTAACCTCGTAAACACGACTAATTTATGTTTATGAATTTTGAATGTAACGATGACGCCCTCATAGAGAGCCTCTCAAGTTAGCAATTGGTATTCCTTTACTGCAGTCTTTAGCAGATTTCGATAGAACAATGTCCAGTTTAACATCAGTTCTAGGAAATGTAGGAGATAAAGTGAACGAGAAAACAGCAAATATTCTTTCCAAAAACCCTGGTTATTATCAACTTAAAGAAATTCAAGATATTCTTGAAGGAAAAACACCCCAAAAACCAAGAAAATTTTCTATAGAACAGCTCCCAGCTTTTGTGCAAGCCCCTCTTACTTCTTGTGACGTAGAACGAAGTTTTTCACGCTACAAAGCTATACTGAGAGACAACAGGCGAAGAATGACAACAGAAAACATACGTCACTGCTTAGTTGTGAACTGTAACAGCATAAATGGAGCATTCAGCAGTGAGACAACCACTTCAAAATCCATAGACTAAACGTAAGTTACCTATACCGGTACCTTATTATTCTGTTAAAATAATCTCAGACTGATAATGCATATTTTGTAGCATATTTATCTATTTTTATGGCATAAATGCATACATATTCTTCATGTTTTCAGGGCATGAACTTCCTTTCCGTGGTCATAGCACAGAAATTTTTAATCAGGGCATACCCAGAATGAGATTGACTCTGTGCATTCTACTATTGAACGTGGGGGTGGGAAGAGTTCTTAAAGGAGGACCTATTATACTGCCAACGCAATAGGTACCAGTACTGAAATTTGTCAAGAGAAAAGTCAATATGTACAAAGTCAATGAACTAGATATACTGGTACCAGACATCTTAGAAAATAGAGCTACATTTGACTAACAAATAAACATATGCTTTTTCTCACTACAAGATACAATTTATTTATTATTATTGTTGTTGTAGTCATCCTGGTTGGTGTAATTTATTTCTTTTTATTGTTGTAATAATCCTGATACCAACCAGTCTCATTTTGTTTCTAAATCTATATTTGGCATATTTTTCCATTGTATTATCTGAACTTATTACATAGTCATATAAGGAAAAACCTGTTGCAAATAATAAAATATTATGTAATACAGTTATATCTGAGAAGAACACATTAAACAACCAGAGGACATAATACATCTACATATGCCGAACACGTAACTAACGCCAACCACACATACAATAACATAAATACAGACATGGAAATCCTACACATACAACCCAAAAACCAAAACCTCAACACACTAGAACAATATGAAATATACAGACACACTAAAACACACCCTAATCAAATTCTCAACACACAGATCAATTTCAGAACACACACACTATTTAACACAACTCTTCATCACATGAACGCACCCACACAACAGGCAGCGAAGTTGAGATAATGTCGAGATCTAGTAGGCTCTGAGGATGGTGTCAAGTAACACCGAAACAGCTGTAAGCCACACATGCTTACATAATTAACACTAGTAAAATCGTAATTTAATCAGTTATCAATAATATCTATTAAAAAGATATTGTAGACCTAGATGTGAAATACTTTTTGTGGAATGACCAATGAGTATTATAATTATTCTTATTAAATTTATAATATCAAATTCTGTATATTTTCAGAAACCTAATCTTGAACATCATACTTCATGTACCGGGACTTCTCATGAAATACCAGATAACAGTGACCGGATATTGACTTCTGATGAATATACTCAGGTATGACCAACATTTTGCAATGTGACTCAATTAAAGTTCTTAAAATGTTGGCTAATGTTGTATTAAGTTGTGTAATTAGAATATTAAAATTACCAACGTAATTCCAAATATGAAATAAAAATGTCATGAAAATGATGTTCTTTGCCATTATACAGAAAGGTATGTTAAATATTTGTCCATTGTAAAATTCTTGCAAATCCAGTTTTCTTCCATTGCAGTATTTTCTCTCTTTGCTGTAATCCTTCCCCGAGATGAATGATAAGAAAGATGATGGTTTGTTTTCAGCCTGCCCAAAAATATATATAGACTGCTAAAATTTCTCTCATTTCAATTCCTTAGGATTTGTAAGAGGCTTCTCAAAATACACGCACGCACGCACGCACGCACGCACACACACACACACACACACACACACACGTGTTCTGCCCAAAGGCAGGCCTTTCACTGCAAACCCAGCATTCTCAAATCTTTCCTATTCTCTGCCTTCTACTTAGTCTCTGCACATGATCCTTATACAGTGACACCTCATATATTATTAAACTGACCTTTGAAATGACCTTAAAATTCAAAATATATCAATCAAAGTAAATTCATTATTAATATTTGAGGAGAAAAATTCGCTCCGGTGTTGGGGATCGAACTCGGGTCCTTGGTTCTACGTACCAAGTTCTCTGACCACTCAGCTATGCTGAATTCAATCCACAGCACAGGATCGAATTCTCCTCCTTCAGTGTTTCCCTTTATGGCCTGACTCCAAGTTAGGCATATAAGTTGACGTGCTCTGACCACTGAGCTATGCCGAATTCAATCCACAGCACCGGATCGAATTCTCTTCCCTCAATGTTTCCCTTTATGGCCTGACTCCAAGTTAGGCATATACGTTGAAGTATAGACCCAATGTCAACTGCCATTATACTAGGACTGCTGAGTGACTTATATCGTCGTTGTTTCTACAATAGCTCCTATGTGCAAAATACACAATTTTTCAGTAGGGGGAAAAACGCATTTATTCATCATCGTAGATAGGGGGTTGTGAATTCTTACATTTTCGAAAGGAAGAAATATAATTACATATAGGAGATTTTATTACTTGCTGTATCACTAGAAAAAAACCTGAAAATCGATAAATATGTCACATAGGAGTTATTGCAGGAACAAAGACGACATGTAGCTACACACAGGATTGCCAGGTGATGAGTGATATTACGGTAACATGGTACTGAAGTTATCTTTTTCTACCAAAGATTATAATAAATTCTTACGCTACGAAATATGCAATTTGTATCAAAACTTTATTTTTCACTAAGTAAACTCAACCTTAAACCAACAATTCTCTTTAAACCTCAAAACCTTTGATTAAACCAGTTTCATAATGTTGAAAAATTAGACAAGCTAAATGTACAAAATTGTGTTTGTTTTTGAGCAACATTAAACTGACACTGAGAATTTATTTTAACAATAACAATAAAATTAAAATTCAGTCATTCAACATTATTCATCTCATATCTATATATAATCAGCTCATGATCTTTGTTATTCTATCAGAATAAATCACAATCTTAACTAATCATTACAGCACGCAGACTGACGATGTGGATTCGTTTCAGCCTAGCAAAATCTTTAAGTGCCACGGCCAATCTTCAAAGGGAAAGGAAAACATCTTTTAGAATTTAAATAATTTCACCAAAATCCCACAATATACACAAAAGAAAAACTCGGTGGGCTATAATTTAATTAGTTTTAGAGAAAAACCCAAGTACAGTGGCCAGTTTACCTTCACATCATAGGTTGAGATATAGGCCTATGGTTCCCAAACACGGACACCAAGCCTTTCCAGTCTGAGCTGATGGCTCCAGCTCTAGTCAACTACAGACTGACTCAGTCTGCACCATCGAACTGGCGGCCAAAGGGCCATCGACGCATGCGCGTAGAAAGAAGAAAACATATAAGAATTTACCACATCGAAAATCCTTTTCTGAATGCACATGCTCTAAAATTATAAATAAACAGCACTCATACATGTCATTACATCCTGCCGGATTACAAAGACAAATCATTCATACATATACCATTACAATATCAATATTTACAAAGCAGGGATGCTTGGATTGTTTTTTTTTTTTTTAATGGCAGGTCTGCAGTTCTTAGCTAATCATGTACAACAGATGGTGAGGGATAAAGATTTTTGTTTGTCATATAATTCAACGTTTTAGTAGTTACATGAAATTCTGTCCCAACCTTGTATGCATTGAAAGTAAATATGTCGGTTGCTACATTAACCATTGTACTGTATCGTTTGCTACCCATTGCTTGTACTCCCACTCCCCTTTGTGCTGCATATGTCTCGACATTGTGAATTTTTTCTCTTCATTCAATTGCACTTCGGAATTTTTTCAATTTAACTTGTCGACTATTGATTGTTTCTCAATTGGAATTGTAGCCTGGTTCGTTACGAATCATTTACACAATTGAGGAGCGTTTTTGCTAAACTCGATAGATGCAAAATTTTGCGAAAATGAGTTATATATCACAATCATATGGTGTTTAGCTTCTGTATCACCCATGCAGTTAGATTTTGCACAACTCGGTTCATACCGTGCGTAGAGGATGATTAGAAATATCTCCTTCCCACAACATAAACTGTGTATACAATAAAACTCGTTTTCTGAGAAAAGTAGTTTTGTGCATCGATTGAGTTTAGCAAAAATGCATCTCAATTGTAAATGTTCTATCGCTTTGCATTCTCGAGTTACACTGCCAAGGCTACTATGGGACCTGCCAATTCGTGCCTAAACTTCCCCTTTACCGCAGTGAAGATAGATAATGTCACTCACTCCAACTCAATGATATGTTGGATACATTTATCCTTCTGTCGGTCTCCATTTACTTTATTGGAATGTGTCGTGTAGTTTAGAAATTATATGCACGACAAAACTGGCCTGAAAATGTATCGACCAAATTTCTATATTACCTAGTGTTGAACAGAACTCATACACGTTAAAAGAAATAAGAATTGCTTTACTATAAATTTTCTGGCTTAAACATATAGGAGATCTGAAAGTAGGCTCTATTAATATCCTTCCAACCTGTTACTGACCAAAAGAAACACAGGGAACAGATATTCATTTCAATATCATTAAATGATACAGTGAGTCTACTAGAGCTTAATATTCACAGAGTGAACCGTAAGTACTATCATTAATTTCAGGGAGTTGTTTGAGGTATTTCAAACAAAGCAGTTTAATACAATTTTGCTCGTTTTTGCTTCCTTTTGGAGATAAAAATTGTTTTATATGAAACATTTCATAGCATGTTTTGGGAAAGGCACTGATTTAATTCCCAGTATGCTCAGTCAATTTAAGAGGGCAATGAATTATGATAATGAATGATTGAAAGAATTTTAGTTTTGTTCTTTAAATGTGCAGAAATTGAATCTGGATAAATGTAAGATTCTTGTTGTTGTATTCTAATGCCAGGCGTTTGACAATAAAGTCATTTGACCTCTTGCACTCCAATATTTTTCAAAGATATTATCATGGTCAGCCACTGAAGCACAGATTTTGAGGTGTTCCGAATCCATTTCTTGGCTTGAGTTGCACAATGGGCAGTTAGTGGACTGATATATTCCAATTCTATGCAGGTGTTTGGCCAAACAATCATGGCCTGTTGCCAATCTAAATGCAGCTACAGACGATTTTCGTGGTAAATCGGGAATTAACTGTGGATTATGATGCACAGAGTTCGATTTTTTTCCCTTGAGATTGTGTTATCAAATTTTGTTTGTTGAAGTCTAAGTATGTAGATGTAATAAATCTTTTCACAAAGTAATATTTAGATTTAGTAACAGGTCTGTAAATAGCAGTGCTGCCCTTCTTTGCTAAAGCATCCGCATTCTCGTTTTCCAGGATTCCACAATGGGATGGTATCCATTGGAATACAGTTCTTTTATTGAGTGATATTAATTGAGAGAGGATTTTAGTTATTTCTGCTGTTTGAGATGAAGGTGTGTGTTTAGAGATTATTGATAGAATAGCTGCTTTGGAGTCTGACAATATAACTACATTCTTAAATTTATTGATGTGGCATAGAAGATTCCTGAGACCTTCACTTATTGCAATGATTTCTCCACCAAAACTTGTTGTTCCATACCCAAGAGAACTATAAAATGAGAAGAGACAGCACGTAACACCTGCACCGGCACCTTGTTCTCTGGAGATCAAGGATCCATTGGTGTATAAATGAAGCCAGTTTTATGGAGGGTACCTAATATTAAGTGTCTCTAAAGACAATTGCTTCATTATTTCAGTGTTCACTTCTGATTTCAGTATTTCTTCTGTTAAATTTAGATTATATTCTATATTTAATAGAGTTAAAGAGTTTGGTTTAATTTGTAAGTTTTCTTTTAAATTCGGGATATTGATTTTCTGTTTTAATTCTTGAACAATGGATATGAAACTTTCTTGAGTTTTCAATCTACAGAGAGGACTGTATGAATGCCAATTGTTTCCTGGTAATCTGATAAGTTTTTCATATTGAACTAGTGCTTTTTCTTCTATTGTCATTTTGACGCTGTTAATATTAGTGAGAAATCTTATAGAATCTATTGGAGGTGTTTTGATTCCACCAGTAAAGAGCCTGAGAGCCTGGTTTTGAACATATTCTACTTCGTTTATGGAAGTTGAAGTAATTGAAATTTCTCAGCAGTATGTCAGCACTGGCTGTATAAACATTTTGTATGTAGTGTTCAAAGTATTCCTAGAGCATCCCCATTTCTATCCTGCTAGATTGTAAAATTCTTTTGCAGAACGAGAACGAGAAATTAATGACATTACTTACGGTTCACTCTGTATAAGGAAAAATACAGAAAATTGATTTAAAAAAGCAATGGAATATATGAGGCATTGCGTATAGTAGGGTGAACTCAACAAAGAATCACGATTTCAAGTTTGCTCCTAATACAAAGTATCCACAACGCCTCATACTCTTTCCAGCATAATTATTACTGGTTTCTTTTTTTATTCATAGCTGCCGAGTGGTGCATTGCAGTTATCTGATTCAAAGTAGGATCTCCTACAAGATATTCTGCACAACAGTCTTGCTAAGGAAAACAAGGAGATTCTAAGATTGAGAAAAGTACCGGTATTGAAAGTAAGTACCGGTAATACTTTAGTATACATAAGTTACATAAATCAAAATGTATGTTGCTGACAGACTTTTTATAATTGTTATAACACTGGATCTTCATATGATAAACATTTATTGAAATCAATTTTTAAACACATACTTCTTTACTTTGTAGAGAAGATATATTCATATCAGCTTGGGACTGTAAGCTTTCCATTAAGAACTTTATTTTATTCCACTTCCACAAGGAAATAAGTATGTGTTATTATTATCTGCTTTATACCCACCTTCCTTTTAGTACACAATAATAAATTGACACACATATCAGTAGAGCAGGATTTTATGTAATATGAAAATGAGAAATATGTACATAAATATGTGGCTAAAAATGGCAAAATATGTAGATAAATATGTAATAAATAAAAAAATATGTAATTTAAAAATTAAACTTTATTAGATATATTTTTGCACACTAATGAAAAATTACAGGTGCACATGTGGTCCAACGTCAATTAATTATTGTTTGGTGGCGCAATTAATAATTAAATATTTTTCCATATTTTCTGCTGTCATTGATCGTCTCGTCAGTGGCAACCCATAAGTAGGAATCATCAAGTTCAGCACTAATTGTTTCCATTGTGTCGGAGTAGCAGGAGTTCAAATAATTTTTATGGAGCGTTGATTCATGCGAAATATTGAAGTTGTAGTATTTGCGTAGGAAAGCTTGAAACTTTTGAACTCCAAGTTTATACCATGGTATGTTTGCAGCAACCATTGCCATGCACAAATTTTTATTAAATTCACTGGTACAAGACGAAGAATGTTTCAGCACCACTTGTATAAGAAGAACTTCTTTCTTTTCGACGGAGCACGACTTTTATTTCTCATGTGAAGTTCAGTTTCTAAATGCTGTTCTAATTGTGACTTCATGGAGTACCCAATGCGTGTCACAAACTTTGCACAGCACGATTTTATCATCGTAGTAAAGGAATCGTCAATTGAAATCCGGTCTTTAAGCTTGGATGCGAATAGTAGTAGACTAGCTATTTGTATCACCTGAGGTCAAAATAAGCTTCTTAAGAAAACAGAAAAAACTATTGTTTTCTTTTAGAGCAATCTGATTGACGATGTTTGTGCGAAATGGTCATATCCACAGGGTAACTTTCACTTTTTCCTTCATCGCGTTAGCAGTACAATGACCCACCCTTCGCAGTGGTATTTGTTCCTACTTTACCGTTACTTCTTAAGGGATATACACACTATTAGCATTGCAAACAGATGTCCATTTTTTCACAGAATACGTTATTATTTTCAATTATTAAATTATATTTACGCACTAGAGACGAAGAAATAAGCTTTATAAACAATTTTAAAACTAAATAATTGATTAGATTGCGATCTTATTCGTGTTAATTGTGTAAGCATGTGCGGCTTACAGCTGTTTCGGTGCTTCTTCACACCATCCTCAGAGCCTACTAGATCTTGGCGTCATCTTGAACTTCGCTGCCTGTTGTGTGGGTGCGTTCGATAAGTGAAAATTGTTGAAATGTGGTGTCAAATAGTGTGTGTGTTCTGAAATTGATCTGTGTGTTGAGAATTTGATCTGGCTGTGTTTTAGTGTGTCTGTATATTTCATATTGTTCTAGTGTGTTGAGTTTTTATCAAGACAATTTTAAAATGTATAACTTAAGAATTAAGTAGAGGGAAAATTGGTGAAAAAAATGTGTATTTTTTCAAAATATGTAAAATATTCCAAAATATTTATTATGCACCAAAATGTTAAAAATAAGTAACTTAAACCTTTGGAATAATTATCCCTTTGATATGATTCGCCGACATTTTAGCTTTCCTTATAGCTACATATATATAGGAACAAAATATGTAATTACATAAAATCCGGGCTCTACATACCAGTGATGAAGCTAAGGTATAAATACTGGGTACCTAAGCTGAAAAAATTTGCTTTCTTTATATATTTTTATAAAGCAGAAGATTCTCGGATTTTCTATCATTTGTTTTTGTGACAGACCCCTCAAGAAGATGAGGTCCACTCATTTTCACCCCAGAAGAGAATACAGATATATCGTTGTTGTTCCTGCAATAACTCCTATGTGCAAAATATAAAAGTTTTCAGTAGGAAGAAAAAACACATTTATTCATCCTATGGCAGCCGTACATAGGAGACTGTGAATTCCTACATTTTCGAAACAAAGAAATATAATTGCATATAGGAGATTTTATTGTTTGCTGTATCACTATTTAAGTTATTTAATAGAGCAAAAACCTGAAAATCGATAAATATGTCACATAGGAGTTATTGCAGGAACAACGACGATATGTCTCATAACAGTCTTAGCGAAGGATATTTCTCATACCATGAAAATTGAAAATTTATATTTTGTTTTCCTCCATGTGCTTTTTTTAATATGTAAATTCGGTGTCGATCTTCTGTCTTTGTAAGCTCATTTTGTTTCATATGTCCAACTTGGAAACAGTTTCTCTTTTAATTGTACAAATAATGACTTCAATGTGTCATTTTACACAAAATTAATATGCAATACACAACACATATTCACTTTTGATTAAACTAATACTCAAAACGCAGCTCATTCAGAGAACACCAATATGGTCGGGAGGAAATTAAACACAGAATAAATATGGGAAATGCCTGTTATTATTCGGTTGAGAAGCTTTTATCATCCAGTCTGCTGTCAAAAAATCTGAAAGTTAGAATTTATAAAACAGTTATATTACCGGTTGTTCTTTATGGTTGTGAAACTTGGACTCTCACTTTGAGAGAGGAACATAGGTTAAGGGTGTTTGAGAATAATGTGCTTAGGAAAATATTTGGGGCTAAGAGGGATGAAGTTACAGGAGAATGGAGAAAGTTACACAACACAGAACTGCACGCATTGTATTCTTCACCTGCCGTAATTAGGAACATTATATCCAGACGTTTGAGATGGGCAGGGCACGTAGCACGTATGGGCGAATCCAGAAATACATATAGAGTGTTAGTTGGGAGGCCGGAGGGAAAAAGACCTTTGGGAAGGCCGAGACGTAGATGGGAGGATAATATTAAAATGGATTTGAGGGAGGTGGGATATGATGATAGAGAATGGATTAATCTTGCTCAGGATAGGGACCAATGGCGGGCTTATGTCAGGACGGCAATGAACCTCCGGGTTCCTTAAAAGCCAGTAAGTAAGTAAGTAAGCAAGTAAGTAAGTAAGTAAGTAAGGTTGGTTGGTTGGTAGATAGCCAAAGTTCTGCTATAATGGCAATGAAGCCATCAGCCGTCTTGCAGTCGAATATTTTTCCGTGGTGTTGAGGTGAACAGGCAAGGCTTCTCAATTTTCCAGGTGGTGCTTATCCATGATTACGTCCTTTCCACATAACACACAATTGGGTGAGATGGAGATGCCAATTATATATAAATGAGCTGCCAAACAATCATGCCCGGTCAGAAGACGGAAGGCTATCAGTGCTGAATTTCTTGGTTCTTCAGGGATGATCTTTAAATTTTGGAGGAGGGGTTCCCATGAGTTATCTTTAGCCGATTCCTTTATTCTGTTCAAAAATTGTTGTTTGTATTGAAATTTTTTATTTAATATGACAGAAATAAATGATTTTTCAGTAATATGTTTTTCTATTAGGGTGCAGCCTTTTGCAGCCAGTTGACCCACCAATTGATTACCTGTATAGCCGCAGTGCACTGGAACCTATTGCAGAACTATTTTCTTGCCAGTTTTTGGAGCTTCTTGATGAGGGTGCAGCACTGAGAAGTTGTGTCAGTTTTCTGTGAACTATTATTAGCTGTAGCTTGTATAGCTGCTTTTGAGTCAATGAAGATTACAGGTTTGGAAAATTTATTTTTTTATTTGAAGTAGTTTGGTTAGAATAGTGCATACAGCTTCAACTCCTCCATCAAAGTTTGTGGAGTTCTTCCTGACTTCTTTATAGAAGGAAAAAAATTTACAATTTATTTTTTATTTGAAGTAGTTTGGTTAGAATAGTGCATACAGCTTCAACTCCTCCATCACAGTTTGTGGAGTCCTTCCTGACTTCTTTATAGAAGGAGAAAAATTTACAAGTTCCTCCAGCTCCTGCAGCATCAAAATCGTTTTATAAAGATGAATCACTGTAAATGTGTAGCCAAGTTTCACAACGATATTTGCTATTAATTGTTTCTAATGTTAATTGTTTTGCTACATTTGGATTTGTATTTTTTTAACAATTGTTTATTGTTGTTTATTGTTAGTAAAATAACATGTACAAAAATACAGTCTTAATTCTTCCCTGAAGAAGTAAAAAAAACTCGTGCTCAGGGAGTTCTAAACACATACTCGTACTTAACACAAACAGAGATAATTATTTGACACAAAGTGGGTCAAGGAAAAAAAAATTATAGGAATAAATTAACTTTAAAAACACAATTCCATTTTTAACAATTTAAATCATACAAATACATACACATATTAAATGAACATAATATGGGCATTTGTTAAAAGGGCAGATGTCACTTTTTTTGTTTTTTGTTTTTTTTTACTTTTTCACAGATAATGAAACTATAAGGGTAAATACATCATTCTATGTTAAAAGGGCAGCAATATCTTAGTTACAAATAAGTTAAAAATGCTGTAATGATCTTGAGATATTGTTAAAAAGTCAGATGTCCTGGACATCTGCCTTTTAAACAATAATTAGTTGTATTGTTAAGTTGGGAGCAAATATCACCAGTTAGATCAAAGGCCAATCAAAACCCACTCACACTGTGTGGAATTTGCATTGTTGTAAACTTCAAAGTTTCAAACCTTGAACAGCATCATTAAGCATCATGAGTTCTACAGAAGAAGATGAATTTTCTCTTGGAGGAAAAAGAAAAGCCAATCCTCAAAGTTATAAAAGAAATGTTGTAAAACAAGCAAGACTGAAAGGAGAAGCTTACACAAATTACTCTGGAAAGAAAATAGATGCCAAAACAGTCGGTGAAAATTGCAGGTAATTTAATATTTCAATATTAGTAACTTAGCATAGTCCTTATATTTAGGTGGTTTGAATGTAGGCATATTATTTTTTATTGGTATTGTTATTCTTCTTCTTCTTCTTCTTCTTCTTCTTATTATTATTATTATTATTATTATTATTATTATTATTATTAGCTTTAATAATTCCATTGCACATATTACAGACTATGAACACGCTAATGATTAACTTTTATTTATCATTGGCACCATTTTTATATCCATCAAAGTACAAAATAATCATAATATAATATTATCATTGTAGATGCAGAATGCAGTGCACACAGAATATTGGAGATGATGATTACGTGGAAATCTTCAAACAAATTTACACTCTTAAAACAAAGAATGAACAAGACATATTTCTGCAGGGTTTAATAGATGTGCAAGACATAGCACATAATCGTCTACGACAAGGTGAAAAAAAATTAGATAGAACCTCTTTTAAGTATCATGTGTTATTGGGTACTCAACCCATCCAGGTATGTTTGAAGTCATTTCTTTCACTATATGCTGTTTCTGCTAAGAGTGTTAGACGCCTCAGAAATTTAAAGCTGAAGGGACAAAGCCTTACTGATAGGAGAGGTAAACATGTTAGTTTTTCTTTTCCAGTGGATATAAAAATCAAAATTCATGAACATATAAGTTCATTTCCATTAAAAGAAACTCACTATACTGGAAAAGTAGATCGTTATCTAAGTGCAGATTTGACTATTAAAATGATGTATAACTTGTTCAGACAAAAACATCCAGATGCTAAGCTCAGCTATAGTGGCTTCTGTAAAATATTCAAGGAGAATTTTAATTATAAGTTTGGTCAGCCACAAGTTGATTGCTGTTGCACTTGTTAAGAGCTAAAACTTAAAATCAAATCACCACATATTAATGATGCTGCTAAATGCTGTGCTATAGCAGATCTTGCTGTGCATAATAGAAAAAGTAAAAAGTTTCATGCTGCACTTAGAGAAGAATTCTTGGATGAACTAAAAGGGCTTAACAATAATGTTCTATCACTGTCTTTTGATTATATGATGAATGTTTCACTTCCAAAAGTTCTAGTTCAAGATCTTTTTTATCTGAGGCAATTGACAGTAAATTTGTTCTGCGTACATGATATAAAGAAAAACAAAGCTGTATTCTATTTATATCATGAGGAACAAGCCAAGAAAGGTCCAGACGAAGTGTATTCATATTTGTTAGATTATTTACAACATTATTTGCCTGCTCATATTGAAGTAGTCCGGTTGTTTAGTGACAATTGTGTCGGACAGAACAAAAATCATCCTCTTTCCAGACTACTCGTAGCATTAACTGACACAAAACAATTGAAAATAATTCAACACTTCTTTCCCACAAGGGGACATAGTTATCTCCCTTGTGACCGCGATTTCAATATAGTGAAGAGGAGGTTGGAAAAGACAGATAGAATTTATACTGTACACCAGTTAACAGAACTAATAATAGAAAGTAGCACCACACAAAAATTTACTGTGAGAGAAGTAGATAGTTATACTATTTTAAACTTTAAAGACTGGTGGACAAAGTTTTATAAGAGAATAGCTATTTCCCTGGAAAGTTCATTGAATCGGAGGGATGAGAGGGTCCATTTTGGCATAACTTCACTGCATCATTTCATTTATGATTCAGATACTCCTGGCTATATTGTGGCAATGGCATTCATTAACGGTCTGGTCAAACATACCTTTAATGTTGGCCTACAACAACATGTTGAACTAGCTTAGAATGTAAGTTATCCTATAGATAAAGTGCCCTTAAAAAAGGAAAAAGTAGGAGACCTTCAAAAAATTATTCAGTATGTGGAAGATGGTCACCGGGAATTTTATATATATATATATATACATTTTGCAGGGTCCTGTTATGAGTGAGGAAACCAGCAGCTAGAGTTCTTGCTGAAGATTATGATATTGAAAAACTATCTTTAAACAATAAATTGTAACAAAGAGATATTTTTGTAAAATATAAGAAAACCATAAATGAGTCTTTAAAATTAACATCACTTGTAAGTTTTTCAACATTGTTAAAAGGGCAGAAGCCCTTGAGTTTCAAAGTGTACTGAAGTGTCAATTTGTTAAATTTAAGAGATTTCAAGTCCAAGGCCAATTTCAAGAAGATAAATACTATGTTCTGAGTCGTGCAGTATTTAATAAATCAGCAAAATGTGGATAAAAATCAGTTTTTTGTTAATACTGAAAAGTTTACTGTGTTGTAAAAATAAGAAAACCAATAAATGAGTCTTTAAAATTAACATCACTTGTAAGTTTTTTCAACATTTGTTAAAAGGGCAGAAATCCGTGACTTTCAAAGTGTAATTGAAGTGCCAATTTGTTAAATTTAAGAGATTTCAAGTCCATGGCCATTTTC
Organism: Periplaneta americana; assembly: GCF_040183065.1. Taxonomy (NCBI): domain Eukaryota; kingdom Metazoa; phylum Arthropoda; class Insecta; order Blattodea; family Blattidae; genus Periplaneta; species Periplaneta americana. The sequence continues at coordinate 9,974,681 of NC_091128.1, read as the reverse complement.
AAGAACATAAATACTACGTCCTGAGTTGTGCAGTAATTGCGAAATGAGCAAAATATGGATACAAATCAGTTTTTTGTTAATACTGAAAAGTTTACCCTAATGGACATGTGCCCTTTTAACAAATGGCCATTCATATATTCTTTAAAACTTAAATTCCTAACGCTACTTTTGAAATTTCTGATAAAAAAATATTCCAAATTCGGGTATTTTTCAATTATTTTATTATATAACCTTGGACCAAAGTAGGTACCATGGCTAAGAGCTGTGCTTGTGAAACACTTTGGTTCCTCTAGTCGTATAAAATCGGATCTTTTAGTTCCATATTTATGATGATACAATTTGAATTTATTACGATTTTTATGTATTAAGTGTAATAAGGCAATATAATAAATCTGTTTAATTTTCAAAACATTAAAATCAGTGAACAAAAGCTCGGATGAGTAAGCAATTGGTTTATTAAGGCATATTTTAATTATTCTTTTCTGAATAAGTATTAGTGGAGTGAGATTAGAATTACAATCATTTCCCCATCCTAAAATTCCATATTGAAGACTGGATTGAAATAAAGCTAAATAAATGAGACGTAAATTATTAGCTGGTAAATATGACCGAAGTATAACAAAGATATAAATTGTTTTACGTAATCTATTGCATAAATATGTACTATGTTTATTCCATCGTAAATGTTGGTCGATTGTAATGCCTAAATACTTAACTTCTGTTCGGTTAATATGGGACATTCACAATAAAATTTTGGGAAGAACAATCAGAATGATGAATATTGGCCTAAAAGAAGATTGAGGAGATTTAAGACCACTGGATCTTAGTGAAAACGGAAAAACAGTTGTTTTGGATGTGTTTAAGAAAAGAGCGTTTGGTTTGGTTTGGTTCCAATAAGTTATTTCCTGTTTGAATATTTATGTATTCCAAGGGATTTTGTCGGATTTGTGACATTTCAATGTTAGTTTGGGGAATGAGATGCGTTTGTAATCTTTTAACTTTCTGCATAAATCCTTCTTGTGTGTTTAATTTAGTAGGCAAGATTTTGTATTTTCTCCAATAATCTGCATTAGACAGTCTGTTTAATTTCTCATACCGGATTTCTGCTTGTTCTTGAAACTCGTGTATCAGTGGTTTTTGTTGAGTAAGTTGTCTCATTGAATCTATTGGTGTGAATTTCACTGCACCTATAATTAAACGTAGTGCTTGGTTTTGAAATTGTTCTATTTTATTTCATTGTTGTGGGGTGCATGTGATGAGTATTTCACTACAATATTTGAGGACAGGTTTCATGTACATATATGTGGAATTTAGTTTACGTCTCTGGCTTCCCCATTTGCAGCCAGCTAATCTTTCTAACAGATTTAATCTCTTTTGGGCTTTTTCTACTACAGTATTAATATGATCATTCCAAGATAATTTGTTACCGGTATCAAATATGACTCCTAGATATTGTGAATTGATTGCTCTTTGTAAGGGAAGTTAATTAAGCTTGATGTTATGTTTAGTGACATTTGTGAATATTTGATATTTAGTTTTGACTGCATTTACTTGCATTAGGTTAGTAGAGCACCAATATTCCAATTTAGTCATGCTGTGTTAATTTGGGTTTCCAATGACTTGAGCTTATTCTTTGGTTTTGAAACCCAGATGAGGAGGTCATCAGCAAATAATGTAAACTTTACTTCTTTGCCAAAGATCTGGGAACATCGTTGATAAATATATTAAATAATGTTATACTCAACACTGCTCCTTGAAGTACACCCATAGCTGTTTGTTTGTATTTTGAAAAATATGATAGATATTTAACTGTGCTGAATCGCTGTGTGATGAAGTCTTGTAACTAACAGAGCGTATTACCTCAGATTCCTATTTTATGCAATTTTTCTACAAGCTTACATACATGAGAGAACAGATTGTTAAACTTTTTGAATATCACCACTGGGTGAGTGGTACTGTATAAAGCTAGACTGCTGTTTTGAAAACAAGTTGTTGGATTCAAGGAACCAATTGAGACGTGCAGCAATCATTCTTTCCATATTTTCCATATCTGACTTGTCAGAGAAATAGGTCTGTAGTTATTAATATTAGATGAAGTTTTACCTTTCTTCAAAATGGGTATAATACCGGTAATGCTTTTTTTCCAGTTAGCAGGTACTGTAAAAAGTTCAGCATGGTTTTTTACACTTGTCTCTAAGGTTCTTGATAAATTCTGAATGAATTAAATCTGGACCGGGGACTTCATTCGATTTAAGAGTCCCAATAGCTGCATCTAGTTCATGGATTGTGAAACTATCAACAAACACTTCTCTTGTGTTTCATGTAAACACACTTCTTTTGTTCACCTTCATATTTGTTTCATGTTTTTTTTTTTTTTCTAACATTTTGTGAGTTGTTGTGATCCTATGTATTATTGTAGGTATATGTAAGGCATTTGCAATAACCTGGGGGTCTGTTAGTTGTGTATTTTTGTAAATTATGAGTGAGTTACTTGGTGGATTACTCTTTGTGATATTAGATATAAATTCGGGTAAGCTTTCATACCATCTTTTCTATAGTCCATTTTAGAGATGAAATTGTTAAAACTTTGCCTTTTGGCTGAGAGTACATCTTTCTTAAATGTGGCCACTTTACAAGCTTCCAGTCTATAAAATTGTCTCTATTACTGTTCTCTTCTGCTTGTTTTCTGGCTGTATCACGAGCTAATTTTAATGTCATTGACACTTTGTTTAAAAAACTTAAAATTGTTTAACGACACATTAAAAGTGTTAAAATTTTTAAAAAAGGTTATGTACCTTAGACAGACGGCCCATTTCGACGCCGGTTCTGTGTCATCTTCAGTGTCCTACGAACTACTAATGTTCCTGTTGATCTTGCATACTGTCATTTGCATTCGTCAGTTGTAGGGGTGGGGGTGTGTTGCTCCTATGGTGGGGGGTGTTTGTTTGTGTGTTATGTATCATGATATCGAATAATGTGTGGGTATTGAACTGTATTTGTGTATTAAGTATATGTTGTGGGTGTGTTATTGTATGTTTGTATATTTCGTATTGTTCTAAGATGTTTAACTATGGACTTTTTGGTGTGATGTGTAGAATTTCCATATCTGTTTCTATATTATTGTAGTCATGATTATTGTTGATAATATATTCTGCGTAATTTGATGTGATGTGTGGTTTGGTTATAGCTTTAATGTGTTCTTTATACCTTGTTTGAATGTTTCTTCCTGTCTGTCCTATGAAAAAATGTGGGCAACTGTTGCATTTTAGTTTGTAAACCCCAGTTGAATTATATTTATTTGAATGTTTAATGTGATTATTTCGATATTTCTGTGTTGTGTTATTTGTTTTGTATGCTATCTTGCATTTTTAGCTTTCTGAATGAAGTTGCAATTTTGTGAGTATTGGTATTGTTATATGTTAATGTTATGTATTTATTCTCGCGTGGTGTTTGTGTTGGTTTGTTCTGTTTTTGTTTTGTCTTTTTTATTAGTGTGTCTATCATGTTAGGGTATATCCATTGTCTTGTGCTATATATTTTATTGTGTTTAGTTCTTCAGTATAGTTATCATTGTTCATTGGTATGGTAATTAATCTGTATGTCATTGTACGGAAAGCTGCATGTTTATGTTGTATGGGATGGTTTGATGAATTGTGTATGTGTGTTGTAGTTGTGGTGGGCTTCCTGTATATTTTGAATTCGTGTCTGTTATTTGTTTTGGTTATGGTGATGTCTAAGAAATTTATAGCTTGGTTATGTTCTGTTTCTATTATACACTTTAATTTGGGATGTATTTTGTTGAGTTATTGATGTAGGTTCTCTATTTGTCTTTTGTTTCCATTATATAGGACTATTACAGTATGTCATCTACATATCGATGCCAGTACATTATTCTCTCTGCGTGTTTGTTGTTGTCAGTGTTTAATATGTGTGTTGTTGTTGTTTTTTTGTGTTGTTTTCTAATGCCAGGCGTTTGACAATAAAGTCATTTGACCTCTTGCACTCCAATATTTTTCAAAGATATGTGTTTGTTCTATATTATGAATGAAGATTTCATCTAATATACTTGATATAGGTGAACCCATTGGTAATCCTTCAGTTCGTGTATAATATTTATTGTTATGTGTGAAATAATCTTTTTTTAATGTTTCTAAATCTTTTGTCCAGAAAGGTTTGTAGCTTGGGATCTTTCCTCGGGGCACCCATTTCTTTGCTCCTTTTAGTACCGGTATTATAGTTGCACAAATTATATTGTTACATTTTTCTGGGGATTCGTTCATATTAATGGAGAGGTTATTTTCTACGTCTTCTCTGAATTTAGTCCAATTGGATTTTTTAAAATTCCAAGAACATCTGTTATAAGATTTGTTTGTAGGTTTCTGATGGTAGTAAAATAGAAGTAACAATGATTCTGTGGCCAAGTCCAGGGTCTTCCAAAACTTTCCTGCTTGCCTTGTTATATATGTCTGAAGATATTAGAGTTAAATCTGGATTAGATGTTTCATGGGAATGAAGAAATGTTGGAGGATCTTCTGGGTTGAATAATAATTGGATTGATTGGGTGTTAAGAAAATCTTCTATTGAACGGCCAACAGAATTGATGCCTACATATCCCCATTCTTTAGAATGACCACTGAAGTCTCCAATTATGAGAGTCTTTGGTGTAACTACTATATTGTCCAAATTGGGTTTGTTATTGGGGGGGGGGGGGTATATGCCATACATTTTGAAGTGTTATTTATCCAAAGTTCTATTTCACAAATTTCAGATTTGTGAATAATTTCAAGGGAAAAATTGTTCCTGGGCCGGGTATCGATCGTGGGACCCTTTGCTTAGCGCATGAATGCTCTACTGACTGAGCTACTCCAGGAACTATACAAGACACCGTCACAATTCTTCCCTTTATATCCACACAACTCAAATGGGCTGACAAGACGCCAGAAACCCAACTTTGAGTGCACACAATTCTGTGTGACGTAAATTGTGGCTTTCTGTTAACGTACCTACAGTAATGAATATATTATGCCTGCTTCACAGGGAGCTTCTACCTGAAAGTCAGATTTGCATAATATATTCCTTACTTCAGATTTGTCTTCCTCAGCCATTTGTTTAATAATGTTGAAGGTTAAAGTTATTCTCTTTTGATGCCAACTAGTACGCCACTAGCTCTTTTTCTTGCTTTAGGTTGTAGAAGTGTCATTTGCAGAATTTGTATAATAAATGAGGTCCAACAATTCATATCCTTCCAATTATTGCATTTACATCGGTAACAATAGAGTTATAAATTCCTAACAGTGAGTAGTTTCAATACTAATGTAGTAAACGTCACAAGAATTATTTCCTTGATGTGAAATATTTCATAAGAATAAAATAAAATTCTCACAGTAACAGCTAAAATTCCGTGTTCATACTAGTTAAGTATTTAAAATGGAGCACGATTATGTACAGATAAAGCACTGTTTAATAATGTAATTGAGAAAAAAAAAAATTAAAGAAACATTTGATCCATGTTGAATCTTTCGTACACTACTTTTAACACTTGAATATAAATAATTGATTAAATCATCAAACGCACCCACACAACAGGCAGCGAAGTTCGAGATGACGCCGAGATCTAGTAGGCTCTGAGGATGGTGTGAAGAAGCACCGAAACAGCTGTAAGCCGCAAATGCTTACACAATTAACACGAGTAAGATCGCCATTTAATCAATTATGAACATTTGATATTATCAAAACTTCTTCAAAACTTCTTCATTTATGTCTGACTTTATATTTCCTTATACAGTGAAACCTCTCCTTACGGACGCCTCCAAGATACGGACACTCCTCATATAGGGCAGATTTTTATGTCCCAACTGAAATAATATAGAAATAATGATCAATTTAACTCTCATTTACAGACACTCTCAGACATGGACACGGACAGCTGTTTCACAGTTCTAAAGCTTGCTTTACCTTCTGACTGCGGACAGAACTTTGATTTCAAAACCTAATGTGTTACAAAAATGGAAAATTTAGTTTTGAGAACTGTACAGAAATTCCTTACCATGAAAGAAGACAATAAGGGTCTCGTAGGCTACCACTAGCCCAACCGGCTACCCCTTGTTGCCTGGAAGCGGGTGGATAAACAAAGTCATAAAATTTAACCTGTCTGATGGGTCCAAGGTGAAATTGTATTCGACACATGATAGGGCTAGTAGGATTATTCTCTTCACTTCAATCAGTTGTTCTGTTTCGAGAGACATGGCACCTGAACGTAAAGGTTAAGTTGAAAACAGTAAATTACAGTACTGCATAACTGTAGACCTAGAATAAAATTGCATGGCATAGTACTGTATTTTACTTTTTCAGTCTTATCTACTGTAGTTGAAAGTTGCAAAGGATTTACTGTAGTATACTATATTTAGAATTAAACTACAGTAATACATTTCATTTAAAGCATGAAGAAATACATAATGTATAAGTTATTATAAATTTACTGTTACATTGGGGAGCCTCCCTCCCAATAAGGAACACCTCCCAGATGCAGACAGATTGTTACGTCCCTTCGATGTCTGTAAATGAGAGGTTTCACTGTATATGATTGCATAATTACTCTAGTCCAGTAAATCAGTCAGCTCTGTTACACCATTCTGTTCCTATGGGTACACAGTTGAAAAATAAATCCCACAGGTGTTAGCACAAGCCAAGATGATGCACAAAAACCATCTTGATTGTACTGCTATGTTCATCCATTTTGATTTGGCGAGTTTGTGTGTCATACTCTTGCTTTGTGTTTTAGTCTAAGCATGCATTTTTACTATGTCAGATCTGTTAGTGTTGTGTTTTCCACAAATAACAGGATATAAAGTCAAGATCAAGAGGACATAATAGTACACGTGTGCAGTAGCTAAGTTGCTATTTTGGAGATTTTTAAGAAAAAAAAAACTTTAGGTTCGCACATGCTTATGTTTGCTTTGTCATGTCTGTTACCTGTCAGATCTGTTACTCCATGTCATGCCTGTTACATCATTCAAAACAGAGCCTTAATTTTTTCTAATTATCTATCATTAAAGAAACTAAAGCTCAAATATCTTCGCCTTAAGGGCAATCTACTAAGATAATTGTTACTGAAAGAATGGTTTCTGTTAGTTACTGAACAAGTTATTATTTTATATTAGGTAAAAGATTTGATATTAAGATATTTAAAATATTTGTTCATTTTTGATCTGAAGTTAGTTCTGTTACCATTCTAACACCTACTCACTGTTTAAAGAATGTCTGATATAAAAATAAAGGAATTCTATTTCTATAAAGATCCACTGTCTTGTCCTATAACACACCTGACATTTCGTCGTGCCATCAAAGATTCATCGATGCTTGTAGAGAATGCTGTACAGCAAGGTGAGTGTACAGTGGCTGATTACTATGGCAGAGACATTGCACTATATTAATACATGCAGTGTAACATAACATGACTTAAAATACAGATTAGCCCAAAAAATGTATACACTATTTGTTTATAAATAACTTTAGAACAAATTCAGATAAAATTCTCATTTTCGGGGAAATTGTAGCTTAATGGATAGGTCGAAGAGGTGCTGTCGAGTACCCAGCACAGTCCCCAGACCTAACACCAATTTCTACATATGGGGGACCCTAAAGGATGTTGTTTATCAGGAAACGCCAGCTACACTGGATGTGCTACGAGAACAAATCAAAATTTAACGTCATGTGCAGCTATGACACTGGACACATTACAGAACTTAGTTCGTGGAACAGTTCGGCGGCATCAATAGTTTTTGGATGCTGTTGGTGGCCACTTTGAACACCTATATTAAGCTACAATTTCATGAAAAACGAGAAATTTTTCTCAATTTGTTTCACTCTTTTAGGACCCCATCTTCTTTCATTCAGAGCAGAACTAAGTACAGATCTAATATTTTTCTTCCTAGGCATAATTAACAACTTAGCCAATTAAATATAACAACTATAAATAAACTGAACACTACAACTATACTTATTTCACTATTTTTAGGTCTATGCAAATGTTTCTGTGTAAATGAAACACTCAGAAAACGATTATAAACCCACAACACAAAACTAAACACTCAACTAACGATTATAAATGCACACAACACACCAAACAAGGCTGCAGGCCGAGTTTGATAACCAGTCTACTATTGTAATATGAAGTTACGACATGTGTATCGTACAAAGTTTTATCCACTTTGATTAAAAAAAAATAATCTAAAATTGAATATTGTCTAAATGTAAAATTTTTATTGCCAGCTATATACATTTGCTTTGTAGGTGATCGATTCATATAGAGGGGCTTGTACGAGAAACATTTGAAGCTATATACATTTGCTTTGTAGGTGATCGATTCATATAGAGGGCCATGTACAAGAAACATTTGAAGAATATTATTGTCGGTATTGTCACCATGACTATTTATAAATATAAGTGTCAATGGTATTGCATTAACAGCTATACTGATTTATTAATTCCAACAAAATCGCGACAGAGGTATGAAGAGGAATATAAGAAGTTTGAAGAGTGGTGTAAAAAACAAAAGTAGAGAATATTTCTGAAAAGTTTATGCTGGAATATTTTTCAATGAAAAGTGAAAAGAAGAAATCAAGTTCTCTGTGGATTCATTATTCTATGATGCGGTGTACGATATCACTGAAGACAAACGTGGACATCAGTCAGTAAGTAGACACAATAATTGTTGGGTTTTTAAAGCAAAAAAGTGAATTGTGAAAATGTTACCATTAATGTGTATAACAAATAAAAAGCTTACAAGGACAAGGATCCTGCTGATCCAAAGTTGCACTTGGGCATGGGTTCGATTCCAGCTTGTGCTCATTACTGGTACTTTTTTCCGAGGTTTTCTCCAACCATAAGACGAATGCGAATGTCAGGTAATCTATGGCGAACCCTCGGCCTCATCTTGCCAAATACCATCACGCTATTACCAATACAATCAATGCCAAATATCCTAGTAGTTAATACAGGGTCGTTAAATAACCAACTAAAAGAATTGCAGAGAGCAATCAGAGTAGTATAATGAAGCATTAATGGTTGAAGTGTTGATCAAAACTTTTTAGTGGTGGTAGCAGTATGTGTAAGAAAAGTAAATAGTTGGTGTACTATGGTTGATGTTTAAGAAAGTGCGAAGTTAATACAGTGCTAATAGTACCTCCCTCATGCCAATAACTGCTACAGAAAAGAATAATAAAATTATGCCTTAATAAATTCTTGATTACCCTTCAGAACTGTTGTATTCAGGATTTAAAGTATTTGACTTCCATCAAATTCATAACAATGTATTATTGAATTTCGTACATAAAAAACGAAATATATTTAATTTATATTCACATAAATCAGTCATGTCAATTGATGCCCACAGGAACAAGCGCGCGCTTTATAGCTGAGGAGAGCCTGAGCAGTTTACAGCGGAAAGGAAAGAGACAGACGAAAGAAGTAGTATATGCCGCTTGGCCGAGCTATGTTCAGGGATGGCCAGCACTGATTCAATAGATAAAGGGAAGAGAACTTATTAAAACTGTATCTATGTTAATTTTTAGATTTGTCTGGAAGTATAAATGCATTATAAAAATATAAGTTTTAATTTTAATGTTCATTTTTCACAAGTTTGATTTTTTTGTCCAAAAGAAATACCGTATTTTCTCAACTTTCTTTGTAGAAAAGTGAAATTTTCAGATATAGGCCTATTTATTTAGTAGCCTTACAGAATGTTTTCGTTAATTTAATATACCGTAAATGCGTATTACTGAAGATAGTGTATTAAAAGTTTTGAAAATATTCGCATGGAAATGAATTATTAACAAAGCAACTACTGTTACATCATAAGCAAAAGATACCTCCCCATGTATTGTAAAAATGTCAGCTCTATAGCTTCAGCACGTTTCGAGAAAATAATTTAATATTCTGATGATAGGAAGTTGCTCACCAATATCACCTTAAAAGCATAATGCGATAAGAGTTTTGTTATGGAATATTAGTTACACTTAAAACATATACTGCACCTAGGTAACTGCTTTGTACTGTAATATTTTTTTGATTAGTTGATTGATTATTTTTATAGGGCTAAAGGTATCATCAATATCAATTACAACTTGTCATGTCATACTCAATCTCTTTTTTTGGGATATCACTTTCTTTATGAATGACATGTTTCATCCATTTAGTACAGTATAGTTGTACTACTATGGAATTTATGTGAATATTCCTTCTTATCTCTTTATTATGTTATTAACATTTAAAACACAACTGCAATATTAAGAAATTGGTATTAGTATTTTTGTTTTACAAACAATATAGATAATATCAAACAGAAAGAAGCCATATAAAAATAACGACATAAAATGTCACGTTCCGTTTGAAGTTTGTGCACCAGTGTTTTCTTAATCCTATAGGCTGCTTATTCATATACACAACCCTTCTCTTTCCAACTTAGCGCTTGATGCCTGCGCACGACGTCAAGGTCAGAAAAATGCACTTGCTTTGACATCACTGACATAAATATAAAACCAAAAGATCAGAAAACATATATTATGCTTAACAAAACCTAAATGTATCATAGCTGTAGCATATAATCACAGTAGCAACTTCGGTCCAAGGCTTTATAACATGATAACTTAATAGCTAAATTCCCAAATACACAATTTACTAATGCTCCTTATTTAAAAAAATCAATTAAAATTGCTGTTTAGAGAGAAAATTTAAATTATTGTGATATGTGTTTTTTCTTCTTCTTTTTTCTTTTTCCTTTTTTTTTATTTTTTACTCTGTTATTTAATAAAATATCTTAACATTATGTGGAATGCCCTCTGAGCACGAGTTATGTAACTTACTCTTTCTGGGGATGCTAGAATGTTTTTATATAAAAAAGCAATATGTATCTTTGTTCTACGAGGGCTATTCATAAAGTAACTTCCGTTTATTTTTTACAAACCTGTGAATGACGTTAAAGAATTGGGTTACAATACGCTTGAAATTGTACACTTTAATTTATTTTTCCACACAGTTTTCAGTCACATTGAGACACTTGTTGTAGCGTTTGACGAGCTTTGAAATTCCGCAATCATAGAATTCGGCCAACCTATGATGCTGGTTTTCAACTCTTCGTCATCGTTAAAGCACTTCGAGCCAAGCCACGTCTTCATGTGCATGAAGAGATGGTAATCGCTAGGCACCAAATCTGGGCTATAGGGAGGATAATCCAATACTTCCCAGTTGAACTCTTGCAGTTTGGTTGCAGTACGACACACTGTATGCGGTCGGGCGTTGTCATGCAGGAAAATCACCCCAGATAACAACATGCCACGATGTTTGTTTTGAATGGCCCTTTTGAAGTTTGTTAGTGTGTTACAGTAACGCTCAGCGTTAATTGTGGCATTCCTCTCCAAGAACTCCACTAGCAAAATTCCTTTTCTGTCCCAGAAGACAGTTGCCATAAGTTTCCTCATGGAAAGTGTTTGACGACACTTTGTAAATTTTTTCGGGGAGTGAGTATGGCCCCACTGCATTGATTCAAGTTTTGTTTCTGCATTCACATACCGCACCCAAGTCTCATCTCCTGTCACACTCTGATCGAGAAAAGCATCACCTTCTCTTTCGTAACACTCAAGAAAGGACAGTGCTGCTCCCATCCGCTGAGCCTTTTGTTCCTCAGAAAGAAGTTTAGGCACCTATCTGGCAGAAAGTTTCCAGTAGCCCAAATCTTCGGTAATCACTTTGTACAGAAGAGTACGACTAATCTGTGGAAAATCCTCACTAAGCTCTGATATGGTAAACCTGCGGTTTGCTCTAATCCTTTCGTCATCCAAATGAATCAGGTCTGCATTCACGATACTCGGTCGATCACTTCTCTCTTCATCATGGACATTGGTTCGCCCATTTTTGAACATACGGCACCATCCAATTTTTAACAACCTCCTGACTTCAGCATTTCTCTTCTCTTCGAGCCTTTTTCTACCTTATTTTTGCATAATGTAAAAATGAATTGAAACATTTAATTTTTACATGGTTGAAGGTGATTTATATGTTGCATTCTGTTGTTCCAGAGATGCACTGAAATGTGCATCTAAGCTTATACAAAGAGTGTTTTCTCTTATGAACAGTAAGTGAACAGATATATACATACATCCGTATATAAGGTCTCGCATCCTCATTGAATAATCAAGACTACTATTTTTTGTTAGTAGTCAACATGTAGATACCTATTAATTTTGAGAAAAATTCGTTCCAGCACTGGAAATCGAATCCAGAACTTCTCAGCTGTGTGTGCTGATCGCTCTTTCCAACTGAGCTATTCTGGGACACGATCCACGGTGCCAGCCGAACTCTCCTCATTGTATCGTCAATGGCCTACTGCCTGCATTTTAGACATATACCGGTAAGTCATATATGCAGGAGCACATATTTAAATAACTTTATGGCCGTATTCAACAACAGTTTCTGAATACTGTTAACATTGATATATACATATATTCACATATGAGGTCTCACCATCCTCAGATGTTCGAAACAGGAACGCGACACATCTAATCAAATCAGAACTGCAAATCACAGTCAACTTCAACTACTCATGTAGGGAATTTTTACAATTTGTTTGAAACTATTACGCTAGGTAAAATATCTCAAAATACTTTAATTTAAGCCTAACTGCCAAAATGTAGAATAAAATTGTTTTTAGTACCGCTAATTGAATTGAATAATTTTTAAATTTTTTATGTGAAATATTGTAGACCATTTAGTCTCCCATATTTTCTTCAAAAATAGTTGGCAACCCTAGCACCAACACTATTTCTACCCAAGTCTTCAACAGAAATCAGAGTGAAAATTCCATGTGCTTGTGTAATACTCATACATGTTTTCCATCTATTAGGAATATTCACAATTTGTCGCATCTTCAAATAATTCTTTCGACATTCTGTAATATTCTGTGAATTTGTCTGGATGCTATGCTAACTCTACCAATAAAACATTACAAGCACCACGATTTTCAACCAATGAATCCAAAACCTACACCTTTATCTTCGCATTCTTATTATTGACTATAGCAGAAGATCTTCATCATCCGATGACTCAATACTGAACGACTCATTAGATCAAATAACATGGCGATATGTGTCATGCTCCATGTGCCGTGCATCATGTTGCTTGCATCACCCGATGTGTAACATGTGTAATCGATTTTATTCAAGCTATGGACTCAAGTTGCGCACCCAAATTATAAAATACAGCCCACATGGGAATGCAGCAGGTTTACAGCATGAGCTTCGATTGCAAGTCTGGTTGTAGTGTAATATTTACCTCTCTGAATGTTACATATTTTTAAATACGAATGTTGTAATTATATTGTACAGGTGATATATTGTTGTTGGTCCAGTGTCTAGGCACTTGACAATAAGTCAATCGCTGTCTTGCACTCCAATATTTTTGTATGATGTTATCTTGTTCTAGCAATGCTTTGCATCCCTGGACATGTTTCACGTTCATTTCTTCATTTGCATCACACAATACACGGGCTGATGTATGGGAAATTCCTACCCTGTGCAGGTGGCTTGTCAAACAGTCGTGACCTGACTTGTTATCAACCTGATTTATGTGGCCCTTGAGGGATTATCTCAAGGTTAACCATTCAAAATTTCCAGGGTGTGTCATTTGCCCCATCCGAATTTTATTGTTTTGGGCAGATCTGAATTTACTTCTGATTAGTTGTTTTACAGAATAATTGTTATTGAATTGTTGTAAAATTTCAGTTTTTCTTTTTAGCCAAAAGTCTACTGTTTCATTTCTTTCATGTCACAATGGGAAGGAAACAACTATTTTTTTTTCTGTAGTTTAGTTAGATAACGCATCTTTTTTAAATCTTGTAGGCTATTTTAGTCTTTTTCGTGATCTGTTGTAAGATTATAGTCTGTATGGCTGCCCTTCAATCTGATAATTAGAATTTATTTACTCTTTCTTACTTACTTACTTACTTACTGGCTTTCAAGGAACCTGGAGGTTCATTGCCACCCTCACATAATCACGCCATTGGTCCCTATCCTGAGCAAGATTAATCCAGTCTCTATCATCATATCCCACCTCCCTCAAATCCATTTTAATATTATCTTCCCATCTACGTCTCGGCCTACTCAAAGGTCTTTTTCCCTCCGGTCTCCCAACTAACACTCTATATGCATTTCTGGATTCGCCCATACGTGCTACATGCCCTGCCCATCTCAAACGTCTGGATTTAATGTTCCTAATTATGTCAGGTGAAGAATACAATGCGTGAAGTTCTGTGTTGTGTAACTTTCTCCATTCTCCTGTAACTTCACCCCTCTTCGCCCCAAATATTTTCCTAAGAACCTTATTCTCAAACTCCCTTATCTGTGTTCCTCTCTCAAAATGAGAGTCCAAGTTTCACAGTCATACAGAACAACCAGTAATATAACTGTTTTATAAATTCTAACTTTCAGATTTTTTGACAGCAGACTAGATGACTAAAGCTTCTCAACTGAATAATAAGAGGCATTTCCCATATTTATTCTGCGTTTAATTTCCTCCCGAGTGCCATTTATATTTGTTACTGTATTTATTTAATCTATGTAAGAAATTTTGCAAACATATAAATAAATAGCCAGAAATGCATATAGAGTGTTAGTTGGTAGGGCAGAGGGAAAAAGACCTTAGAGGAGGCTTAGACACAGATGGGGGAATAATATTAAAATGGATTTGACAGAGGTGGGTTATGATGGTAGAGACTGGATTAATCTTCTCAGGATAGACATCGATGGCGGGCTTATGTGAGGGCAGCAATGAACCTCCAGGATCTCTAAGAGCCATTTGTAAGTAATATGTAAATAGCAGTAACTTAAAAATTTGTTGTATATTCTCCTATAGAATAGTCAAATGAAAAGACAGGGCATATTCATCCCAGTTTCTGCATTCCTGAATATGATACAAGAAATCCATCTGTATAAATTTGTCAACACTCCATATGTGTGTATTTTGTCTCAATTGGCATAATCTTCAAACCTAGTATATCTGTAGCCTACATATAATATTTGTTTGTAGTTTATAGACATTACTTCAATAGTTGCTTTAAAGCTGTAATGATATGTATTGAAAAGTCACTTTACAACATTTTTTGGTGTGTAAAAATTGCATTAATATTACTGCCAGGATACAACGAACGTATTTTTCATACTTGTTAATTGTTTTGGAACCCTACATAAGAAGTTGAATGTCTTAAGAGGAATGTGATGAAATAGAATGGTGAAGTGTTTGGCAGCGAAAATATATATTTTTCTTGTTTTGTTTTTTCCTCCCAATGTATAAAGACCATTATTTCGATATGTAGACAGTGTATATTTCAAATGATATTATGCAAGTACTTTCGTTCCTTCACAGTTTATGACATTGTCACATAGAATATATGATGTTCCTTTCAAATAATTCACAATTTAATGCACATTAATTTTATCTTCCATTGTTTTATATGAAACTTTTCATAGCCTATTTTTGGAAATCTATTGAATTCCCAATATGCTCAGTCAGTTTAAGAGAGCAGTGTATTATGATAATAGATGTTTGAAAGAATTTTAGTTTTGTCCTTTAAAGAGAAAATTTGGTACGAACAAATGTAACATTTTTTCCTCAAAATACATGGAGAAAATAGAGAATACAGAAACAAAGAAAATACAAGATGATCAAGGTGAAGACAGATGGATGGGCAGAAAGGCAGGCAGATAGTTTAATTTTTTCCATAATATTCTTACAGTTGCTTTATAGCATAGAATATAGCCTAACATATCCAATTCTTACGTTTAACATATAAAAATGCAAATATGAAATATATATACAGAATTAATACTGGTGCCTTAATAACATATATACAATGCAATATGTTTACCATTTAATAGTACTAAAACATTTACATAGTACAGTGAAATGTCAAGAATTCATTTACAGAATAAAAAAGTGTGAGATATTAAGTAATTTTTTAGTTTTACCTTAAATAATGCAGGGTTTTGGTTATGATTCTTAATGTCTTCAGGAAGACCAATGAAAATTTTTATTGCCATGTAACATATTCCCCTTTGATAGCATGATAAATTTGATAATGGTATACGAAAATCATTCTTTCTGCGGGTATTAGTGCTATGTATGGCTTAATTAGTTAGAAAATTTTCTTTATTACATAAGAGGAAATTTATTAAAGAGTATATGTACTGATTTGTTAAGGTCACAATCTCTCATTAAAAAAAAAAAAATTGTCTATACGATTCTCTAGCCTTTGCTCCAACTATTATTCAAATTGCTAAGGAGACAAGGAGAACAAGTGTGGGTTATTATAATAATAATAATAATAATAATAATAATAATAATAATAATAATAATAATAATAATTATTATTATTATTATTATTACTACTTATTTATTTATTTTGGTAAGGTTAAGGCCATCAGGCCTTCTCTTCCACTCCACCAGGACAGTGCCAGTTAATTCCAGAGTTAGTCCACCGTTGTGGCTGAGGGGTCAGCGAGTCTAACTCTAAATCCAGTGGGCATGGGTTCGATTCCCGGTCAGGACGTAGTTCTACGTGGACAGTGGATACAAAAGAGAACAAGAGGGCATACACTCATTCATTCATAGGGTTCTGCCGGGGCCTTTGCTATAAGTTCTTTATCAGGACTGGATAGCAGAATCGTGACGTCATACAAACGGGGCATGCTCTGCATGCCATTTCTCTTGGGTATATTTAATAGCGGTGCTTGGCATTATTTACTCTAGTTAATAGTAAATTATATTAACAAGACAGTAATCAGCATAATTATTATTTTATCTACCACTACTACTACTACTACTACTACTACTACTACTACTACTACTACTACGTACTGCGGTTGTTAAACGAGAGTTGATTGACTTCTTTTCCTATTGTGGATATATGCATGTTCAGCAGTCTTACATGTCGTACCAACATAACTTACGAGACATTACAAACGTTTCACGCTAGTTTGCATAGAAATTCGGCCATTTTCATACCTCAGGGAAGTGTGTAGGGGTAAGAAAATAGAGTGTTATGACAGGCTAGGTTAGTTTAGACTTTTATTATGTCTTACGTACTTATCTGTGACAGGTTAGGTTACGGTAGTTTAGGGTGTTTGTATAGGCAAATCTGTGTTACGTTAGTTTAGAATTTTAGTGTTAGGTTAGGTTAGGTTAGGTTAGGTTAGTTTAGGCTTTTATTATTCTTTGCACATACGAAACTGTGACAAGTTAGGTTAGGATAGTTTAGGCTTTTGTTATGCCGTGTATAGGCGAATCTGTGAAAAGTTAGGTTAGGTTAGTTTAGGATTTTAGTGTTAGGTTAGGTTAGTTTAGGCTTTTATTATGCTTTGCATATACGAAACTTTAACAGGTTAAGTTAGGAAAGTTTAGGCTTTTGTTATGTCTTGTATAGGCGAATCCGTGACAAGTTAGGTTAGGTTAGATTAGTTTAGGATTTTAGTGACAGGTTAGGTTAGGTTAGGCTTTTATTATTGTCAAGATGAAGGTGAAAGCGATTGAGTGTGGAACTCTTAAACAGGTAGTGATTTTTTGTTTTCTATGTTGACAGTTCAAGTCAGTCGATGTCTATTCCAAATTCGGCGGAAGTCATTCAAAGCTCGTTTCTTACTACTGTTAGTACAGAAAAACGACAGTTAAGAAAGCAGAAAATTGACAGGAATGCGCAGTTCTCTGAAGAAGTAGAAGCAGTATAGTTATTCATGAGATGTCATTTAAATACACACTGTTATCGGTACCTGTTTTTTTGTGAAACTCTGCAATTTTCTTCTTGTTCCTGAAGCACCGGCAATACTATCTTGTTTCATTTTAGAATATTAGCCAATCTAGTTGTGGCTCTAGAAACTAGCATACTTGTGGAATGTTCGCAATCACCCACTGTAAAGTTACCACTATTACCAACACTTTCACATTGTTCACATATTAATGTTTTCAAGAGACGCCTTTGATTTGTTGCATTAATGAAGTCGCTCTCATATTTGTCCGAAATTAAACAATGGAATACATTATATGCAAGTACAGTCACATTTGTTACGAATTGTGTGCGCCACATGAGTCCTCCTCTGTCTATTATTCTTAAATAATTATTCAATTCTACTGTATCACTGGAATATTCTAATGTCTGATCACTGTATAAACTTGTCAACATCTAACACACTTTACTACTACACTTACACACTTGGTAACATAACCTACAATGTAGTAGGCCTATATCAGCGCCATCATATTATTTTCTTCTAACTCAACATCCTCACAAACAAAAATAACATCTTCACAACCACATTCCACAACAGCATCTAAATCTCCCTTATAGTTACAATCATCTCCATTCCCATTTTAAGGGAATTTTAAAAGTAGACGTTAGTTGTCCATTACATAATTTCTCTAGCACAGCGTTTCTCAAATTTTTTTGAAGTGAGGACCACCTTTTTAGGTTACTTGTGATTGGGTACAAAAAATATAATTAGAAAAGTATTGTAATTTGAATTTTTGGATCTGATTTGCCCGGATTTTAAAATAGACAGAGTCTAAAATTTCTTATATCGTCATCTGGAAAAACAGAAATAAAAAGAATTAATGCAGAAACATGCCTGATTTCCAACAAGTAAATATGCAATTTGGCACGTTCTATTATTGGTGTACGACGTACAGTATGTGACCATTTCAGTGTGCAGACTGGGTGTCGGCAAAACTATTAAGAAAGTCATAAATACATGAAAAGATTCGGTACTTTGGACCTCTGTTATGAATTCGGGCGGTCCCTGGCTGGGTTACAGACACGGGATGTGCAGGGAAAAGGTGGCGAGAAACACCACGTTCATGGTGCTTTACATCCCTCTTTTGTTGCTGAGGGTAGAGTGCGAATTCGGTAGACGAGTAGGGTAATAAATTTCATAAAATGTCAGTACTGGGAGAAAAAGTGAAAGGCGATTGCCATGGTTCATTTCCAAACTGAGATTTTCAGCTATAGTGTGATAAGAAATTCGTTTGAATTTTATTTTTTCTTCTGTCTTTTTTGAAGAACCAAAAGGGCAGACCTCGAGGACCACAGGTGGTCCTCGGACCATAGTTTGAGAAATAAATAATTAAATATATGAAAAAATAATTAAATAATAAATAAATAGTTTGAGAAATAAATAATTAAATATATGAAAAAGACCCAACCCACTTTATTAATAACTATAAAATATTTGATTTTTAATAATAATATTATTATCTTACGCAAGTTTTGTAGTTGATATATTAACAGCATGGCATTAACTATATTAATAATTAATTTCTAATGGTAATGATGTCATCAAACCACCTCAAGTTTTGTAGATTTTAATATCCAATACACAGCTATACTCAGAAAATTACACACCGGAGAATCAGACCTGTAAATTATTTTTAGTAAATCTTGAAGTTTTTAATAACCAATTGAATTTCAACTCTAAATATGTCAGCAATGCTGCAGATCATGGCCTTCGTGTAATAGCTTGTAGTTTATTGTAGTGTGTGTTTTGTTTTATTTTGAAATGCAATTATTTCTCAAAACTGATGAAAGATGGATTTTGGAAAATAGGAAAATTATGTAGGAAAACTGACATTTCACTGAAAACTACTATTTTTCTGAAAAACTTTGAGCTTCAAGCTTCAAAATGAGGGGTCATTTATTAAAATCCATTCAGCCATTGTCCCGTAATTTCCATTACCAGTTCAAATTATATATATAAATAGCATAGTTTAGTATACATAATGTAAATAATTTAAATTGTAAATATTAGTGTAATTGTTAAAGTAGTCCATGTTTTGTTCTGCCGAACACAGTCACGTGAGCAATCTGTCAAGTACTTCGCTTGCTAGATGTACTCGCGTCATCTACTTAAAACTCCAGTAATACTTAATCTTATAACCTCGTTGGACAAAGTATGGTCCCTTGTGATAATTGTACTACATCATAACATTTTGTACTTCATGTAAGTATACATATAATCAGAAAATGGAAGTACAGTTGAAAGAAGAGCAGTTTGGCTTCAGGAAGGGAAAAGGTACGAGAGATGCAATTGGAGTCCTATGAACAATCAACGAAAGATACCTAGAGAAGAATAAAGAAGTTCTTATAGTATTTTTGAACCAAGAAAAAGCGTTTGACAAAATGGATAGGACGAAATTGATGGGGATCCTAAAGAAAATTGGCGTGAATTGGAAAGAGCAGAGGCTATTCAGTAACCTTTATATGAAATGAGTCAAGTCAGGATAGGAGAAGAAATGTCAGAAGGAAGCAAAATAGGAAGAGGAGTACATCAACGATGCCCTTTATAACCTACCCCGTTCAACATCTACTTGGAGGACTTAGTGAAGAACTGTTTTCAGAACATGGGCGGAGTGATAGTAAGAGGAAGAAGAATAAAGTGTATAAGATTTGCTGATATGACAATGTTAGCAGATGAGGAGATGATAGTAAGGGATATGCTACTAAAGCTAAATGACAGCTGTGAGCGATATGAAATGAATATAAATGCCAACAAGACGAAGACCATGGTCATAGGAAGAAAAATAAAGAAGGTAAACTTGCGAATTCTAAATGAGGCAATAGAGCAAGTTTACAACTTAAAATACTTGGGATGTACTATAAGCAGTAACAAGAAGTCAAAAGGAGAACAGCAATGGCAAAGGAAGCTTTTATTAGGAAAAGGAGCATCTTATGCGGACCTCTGGAGAAAGAACTAAAGAAAAGACTAGTGAAGTGCTTTGTGTGGAGTGTATCATTGTATGGGGCAGAAACATGGACATTACGATGAAGTGAAGAGAAGCAACTAGGAGCATTTGAAACGTTTACAGTTCTTGCATTATGCATTTGTACCATTATCTTATAATATAGTGAGTCCAGCTTAGGTTTAACATCATAGCTATTTATAACTTTAGTTGTATTAGATTTTAGATTCAGACTCGAAATTCTTGTATATGTGATGATATCTGTGGCTTCATGCAAAATACCACATCGTCGCACTGGCATAGTGTGCTTGATTAGGATACACAAAAATGTCGATTTAGACTCAACAGAATTTAAAAAGTTACCATAATTTATTGGCAAACCTCGTGTATTCTAGTACAGAGACTCAAGCATTTTGTGTCACACTCAAGGAACTTCGATATGAAGAAGTGGATTCCAAACTGGCATAAGTCCAAATGACAAGTTATGAGAGAAATGACGAAAAATGGTAAAATAAATTTAACAATAGCCCTATAAACTGGAAAAGGATAAATTAAAATGTGAATAAAGCAAGTTAAAATCTTAAAAAAAAAAAAATAACTTAGGACACTTTGGAATCCACCTCTTCATATGTGCAACCCCCCCCCCCCCCAGTGGCATGGCAGATATCCAACCTGCACTCCACCTCCAACCAGATATTCAGAAACATTTGTACTGTGGATAGCTTGACGAATTTTGTGTCACAAATCGTTGAAGTTATCCTGAGGTACATGATACACTTGGTCCTTCACAAAATTCCACAGGAAAAAGTTCAGATGAGTAAGATCCAGTGAGCATGGAGGACAAGTGAATGCTTCGGCTCGAATTGACTTCCTTAGGATTTTTGCAAAGGTCGTGTGAATCTTTCCACTTTTTTCTCAAAGACCTTTATTTTACTATGCTTTCCATGCACGGACACAATACAGCCCATTTCTCTTAATGCTTGTCCCATTTAACTATGCTCACATCTAGGTAGGAACATCTTTGTGATGCCAAAGTTAAATTCATTCTGAAATGCACGTTGTCTACACTTCACAGATTTCATTTCCATCAGTGAAAGAATGCAGAACAATTTCTGTTGAGGTGTTCATATCGTCATCTTTGCTCATTCTGATCATGCACACCACACCAGCACCAAAGTATGGTATTTTTCATAAATTGTCATAGATATCATCATATTTACAACAATTTCGAATTGGAATCTTAATACAGTGAAAGTTATAAAACGTCGTAATATTAAACCTATAAGCCAGACATGTGGTACAGTACTTATATAATGTGTTATGATCTTAAATTTTTCCATAATTTCGTAAGCGTAACATCATACAATGTTGTATTAATTGTATTGTTCATGAATATATTCTAGCTGTATTCTCTTTCATAAAATAAGCATTAATATCCGTTGTAGATCACAATTCAGTCACATTTTTCTTTTCATTTTTATTGGTTCTGAAATCTTGCTATCATGCTATTCTTAAATTCTTTACGGACTTCTGTTTTCCTGTTTTCAACTTGTTTATATTGTCGTTTCTCAGAATTATTGGGAATATTATTTTGTAAATTTTTTTAAAGTATTAATAAATTACTGTTCATGTTACCTTAAGTTTCTCACAACCAATAAAATATGATATATGGTTATAAAAGTCGTTCTTTTACAATACTGCGTATACAACTTGTACTCTTCTTAAAGCGACACTTTTCTCTCTCTAAGATATTCTCAAATCATGTTTGAATTCATTTTGTATGATGCAGATAATCCATTACTATATTTTCCTTTACCTTGTTTATTAATGCAGTCCTTATTTTCAATTTCTATGTATCTGTTTATTTCATTCATTCGTAATTGTCTGCCCAAGGGCAGAATCTATCAGTCCAAATCCAATTTTTTCCATTTTTTCCTCTTTTCCTCCTACTTCTTAAACTATCTATACAATCTCTATATCTTAATATTGATCTGCTTATTGTTGTGGTTTAGTCAACTGTCCGAAGACAGGTCTGAACCTCATAAGTGACACCATAAAGCATCACTCATGAGGCATCTAGGCCAGGAGATAATTGCATACATCGCTGACTAGTTACATATTACACTAATCAGACTTCAGATGTATACAAACAATTAATCTTCCTCTGATACATATCATCAAGTGATGTACCTACTGCCTGATAATAGATGTACATATCAGCCAGAACTTCAATCAGAGGTAGCTCTGTTTATTATTCTTCACTAATTTATGGTCTTTTAAATTTTTTAATGCAAAATAAAAATTAGAACTATTACTTCCTCAGGAGGCAACAAAACTATGTCAGCATCAGAGCGATGGTGGCAAAAGAAAGCTGGACAAGATGATGGTCAACAGGGAAACCAACAGCAACTAATGGATTTGACAGAACTGGCTAATCGTCTCCTTACTGAAACTGGTAACATGGATATTTACCAGGAAAGCTATGAACATATATCGAAGTTGGTAAGTTCATTTAGATAAATATCTAGAATGGCTTTCTTACATAAATTTCAGAGATATATGGTCTTACTAATAAACCATATATAGTTTTTATAGGAGACTTAAGTAGAGTTGGGACAGAAAACATTACTAATAAACCATGCATAAGCTATGGATGTATAAACAGCCTGTAATTATACATGGGAATTGCTTTGCAGTAGTTATATACAGAAATCCCTTGTTTGAGTGTTGTACAGAGATAAAAAAAATGGGCACCCCTCTAACAGCTGTTTGTATAGATTGTCATTTTACGATGATGGTTGCCTTGTAACCACAGAAGAACAAACCAAGGAGCACAGAAGAATTAGAATAATATTGCTGTAGCTATACTCTTTGACCAAAATATAATGTGGTAATCGACCAGGTCCAGTTGTACTGTCGATACTTAGCGTGGCACACTAACGCTCAGAATCGGATGCAATAGAGAACCACAATTTTATTATTCTATCACATTTTGTAATGAAGTAATGACGAAACTATGACATAGCTATGTAACAGTTGTACTGTTATACATGACATATGTAGTGATTATTGGAATTTACATACGAATTATGAATGAGTTATTCATTGTGTAAGTATAAGACAGTTAAATGTCTGTATAAGAGTTTTTATTAGTAAGACATAATAAAAAAGTCTACCAGAGACATTTCGAAATGTTATAAAGTCATGGCAATTCCAACTTTGTAATATAGCTCAGAAACATGAACCTTAACATTCTGACAACTTCAAAGAATAGAAGTGCAGAAATGAGAAGTCCTAAGACCTTTGGTCGGATATATTTTATATGATCACTAGGCCTGTGACATTGGAGCATGTGTACAGTGAAAGAAAGCCAACTCACTCCAGGATATAGGTACATAGAGTACGCAGCACTCTGTACTGTACAGTCTGCAGAAGAGAATAATACATACATCTCTCTGAATGGCGTCTAACCTCCTCTGCTGTTTGGGCGAGACATGTGATGCATACCATCTTTCTGTATGTTTACTGCCTTTAACATATTGGATGCTGCATCGGTAACAATCAGAAGTACCTTGTCATGCTCTATACCTGATGGCCATAATAATTGCATTGCATGTTGAAAAACCCTACATATTGTAGTTGAGGAGTGCAGTTCCAAAACCCTCTAAATCGATTTGAGCAAATTTTTCAGGAAACGAAAAAAACTTTTACTGCTTTTGTTTTTATTTTGAAATGACTGATTTTTTTTTCTAGTGAACTTAACTTGAAAGTAGAAAACATCAATATAATTTTTCATATAAATATTATAAACCATATTGCCAAAAATTAATGTTCTTTTTTGTATTTAGTGGGTTTTGGAACTCAATCTTTATTTAGAGGATATTGGAAAGGAATAAATGTATTTAGCGGATATTGGAAAGGAACTTTAAATATGTCAAGTTTTAGACACGAGATGAAGCCTATGAAAACAAAGATTTCAACTCATTCAATCATAAATGTTCTGCCCATGCGCAGATCTTTCACTGCAAACCCAGCATTCTCCAATCGTTCCTATTTTCTGCCTTCCTCTTGGTCTCCGCATATCATCGGTATATCATAATGTCGTCTATCATCTGATATCTTCTCCTGCCCTGAACTTTTCTCCCGTTCACTATTCCTTCCATGGCATCCTTAAGTAGACAGTTTCTTCTCAGTCAGTGACCCAAAAAATTCCTTTTTTCTCTTTCTGATCAGTTTCAGCATCATTCTTTCTTCATCCACTCTTTCCAACACAGCTTCGTTTCTTATTCTGTCTGTCCGCTTCACATGCTCCATTCTTCTCCATATCCACATTTCAAATGCTTTTATTTGTTTCTCTTCATTTCGTCGTAATGTCCATGTTTCTGCCCCCATATTTTTCTTTTTTTTTCTTTTTTTTTTTTGTAGAAATTTACTCTACTTTGTTTTTTTCCCCTTTATCCATTTTTTCTTTCTCCCCTTTTTCGTTTCTCTTTCTCTGTTTTCCGCTTTCTTAAACTAGTACGTACACAACACCCATGCCCAAGGCGGGACTCGAACCCACCAAGTGATAGAGACATGCCGTGCCCCTACTGCTTGAGCCATCCAGGCCGGCAAATATACAATGGCACACTCCACACAAAGCACTTCACTCGTCTCTTCCTTAGTAGATTTCAGCTAACATATTTTTTTATAGAAGCTTTACAAGGATATTATTGATTATTATACTGTTCACGTAAATAAGAATGCAGATTGAAGATAAAGAATTACTCAAGAAACAATCTATAGTCCACACCTGTGGAGTAACGGTCAGCACGTCTGGCCGCGAAACCAGGTGGCCCGGCTTCGAATCCCGGTACGGGCAAGTTACCTGGTTGAGGTTTTTTCCGGGGTTTTCCCTCAACCCAATACGAGCAAATGCTGGGTAACTTTCGGTGCTGGACTCCGGACTCACCGGCATTATCACCTTCATTTCATTCAGACGCTAAATAAACTAGATGTTGATACAGCGTCGTAAAATAACCCAATAAAATAAAGAAAATAACCTATAATCATGCTACAAATTTGGATATGGTGGGCTACGTGCTCGAATACATACGAAAGTAATCATTACTCAACTCTTAATAGAACACTGTTGAGCTGAATTCCAAGAGAAAAATATCTTCAAATGTATGCAACAATCACACATATCACAATGGAATCCCAGCAATAAAGAACATAGAATTCAGTCCAGGATTTACTTTGAACAATCTCCTTACAAATACACTTTGCTCCTACAGCTTCAGGTCGTCACTTTCATCGACCAAAAATATCTCCAGATGTATGCAATAATCACAAATATCATAATGGAATTCCAGCAATAAAAAATAGAACTCAGTCCAGGGTTTACTTTGAACCATCATTTTATAAATTGACATTTACTCCTACAGCTTCAGGTGACCAAAATGTTGTTGTTGTTTTCTAATGCCAGGCTTTTGACAGTAAAGTCATTTGACCTCTTTCACTCCAATATTTTTCAAAGATATTATCGTGACCAGCCAATGAAGCACAGATTTAGGTAACCAAAATGTTTCCTTCGTCTTCTTCTGCTTCCTCTGCTTGCTCTCCATTTTCATTGATGAGATGGGCATAAAATTCCAGATCGTTGTTTGTTTTCCACAAAGGACCGAAATATTTTGAAAAAAGTTTATCAATATCTTGAATTTTCTCCTTTATTACTGCCACCCCAAACTGTTTTCTTTGCAACTGCAAGTCATGGATCGCTTCTCCTCGTTTCAAAAGACTTCAGTAAACTCCAAAATCGTTACGATAGTGGCATTCTCCTCTCACTAATACACCTGACTTCCCTTTTTGAAGAAAATTCTCTTAGAAGGGGCTAAGTTGAAAATGCTTTCAGCACCTGTGTCACTCCTTTCCTTCCAGCTGTTGACAGGAACATCATATACTAGCTTCTTAACAGTTCCTTCTTCTACATAAATTCTGATGTATTCAGAAGAATCAGTGATCGTATTTATTTTCCTTATTCTTTTTCTAATCTATCAAAGACTCTACCTGCGGGAAAACATGATAAGGCATACCAAGTGCCAGATCTCACAATCAGTAGGCCTACACTACTAGAATATGCAAAAAATAAATACTGGTTATAGAGAATATTGGAAAAGTCGCATGGTATTTAGAGGATTTTGGAAAAGTAGAGATTGGATTACTATCACCTTTACTTTTTAACTTCGCTTTAGAATATGCCATTAGGAAAGTTCAGGATAACAGAGAGGGTTTGGAATTGAACGGGATACATCAGCTTCTTGTCTATGCGGATGACGTGAATATGTTAGGAGAAAATACACAAACGATTAGGGAAAACACGGAAATTTTACTTGAAGCAAGTAAAGCGATCGGTTCGAAAATAAATCACGAAAAGACAAAGTATATGATTATGTCTCGTGACCAGAATATTGTACGAAATGGAAATATAAAAATTGGAGATTTATCCTTCGAAGAGGTGGAAAAATTCAAATATCTTGGAGCAACAGTAACAAATATAAATGACACTCGGGAGGAAATTAAACGCAGAATAAATATGGGAAATGCGTGTTATTATTCGGTTAAGAAGCTCTTATCATCCAGTCTGCTGCCCAAAAATCTGAAAGTTAGAATTTATAAAACAGTTATATTACTGGTTTTTCTGTATGGTTGTGAAACTTGGACTCTCACTCTGAGAGAGGAATATAGGTTAAGGGTGTTTGAGAATAAGGTGCTTAGGAAAATATTTGGGGCTAAGAGGGATGAAGTTACAGGAGAATGAAGAAAGTTACACAATGCAGAACTGCACGCATTGTATTCTTCACCTGACATAATTAGGAACATTAAATCCAGATGTTTGAGATGGGCAGGGCATGTAGCACGTATGGGCGAATCCAGTAATGCATATAGAGTGTTAGTTGGGAGACCGGAGGGAAAAAGACCTTTAGGGAGGCCGAGACGTAGATGGGAGGATAATATTAAAATGGATTTGAGGGAGGTGGGATATGATGATAGAGACTGGATTAATCTTGCACAGGATAGGGACCGATGGCGGGCTTATGTGAGGGCGGCAATGAACCTTCGGGTTCCTTAAAAGCCATTTGTAAGTAAGTAAGTAAGTAAGAGATTGGATTTAGAGGATATTGGAATAGTAACTATTTTTCAAATGAATTTTTTCACTATATGTAGAGCTCTTTTGAACATTATTGATATATAGGTCAATAGAGTGCATTAATTCTTACTATAAAGAGATAAAAAATAATTTTGGTGAAAAAGTGGATTTAGAGGGTTTTGGAACTGTGTGCCTCAATTGTTCACAGCATTTATCACATCACACGACAGTAGGTATGATCCAGCAGGGCCTTCTGGATCCAGGCCCCCAACAATCACATAAACTACATGCCGCCCAACAGCATCCGTCGTCTCATCAATTGACACCATATGTGTTGGTTTGTTAGTTTACACCTGATCTCAGTAATGCATGTGTTGTAAATTTTCTCGACATATTACTTCAGTAACGTAGTCTGATGTGGAATTTCTCTTCTAGTGTATTTCTGTAAAAACTCGCGGAATGCCGTATTTGCGAGTTTGTTAAATGATTTGTCGGCAGGTATAAATGCTTTACACATGTCTTCATAAAATGTTGAATTTAATATACGGTCCTTCTGCACATTTACTGTTCCAGCCGTTTGTGTTTCATTGTACTTATGTGCCTTTGAACATTATATTCCTTGTTTTTAGCAGACGTAATGCTGACATTGCAAAGTTTACAATACAGATTGCTATTTAGAATGCAAAATACATCTGCACCATACTGTGAAACTAAATATTCTAGTTTCCAAGACGTGTTTCTTTCCTTCTGAGCCATACTGCGGAGCACACTACACTTCACGACAGTTTGTATCATACTTGAATGAACTGTACCATGGCGGTTGTGTCGTCTCCATACACACATACACTTGCTTAATCCGTGTATATCCTGTAGTGAATTGGCTTCCTTTCACTGTAAACATGCTCCAATGTCACAGGCCTAATGATCACAAATGGAATGTCGACAACAGTAATGAATTAAACATAACTGCATCACTGATACCATATCAACATACAGAAACAACGGGTATGAACATGTATCACGGATGCCCAATAACAGGCTGCCTCAGAGGCTATTTCACTACAATCCTTGTGGGAAGCGAGACCTTGGACGACCAAAAGTGCAATGAAGAGGCCAGCTTTCGGCTAGCATCCAACATGGACCCTATTCTACAAAAGTATGGTCTAATACATTACAAGTGTATTGAGCTGTAACAGTTATTAGTCACAAAGATTTCTTGTACATTTGTACTTTATTACTCCATACTTACAACAGTAGAGTTGTAACTTTATATTCCACAATACTATACAAGAACTTTTACTAATAATTAATAATGTATTAAATTATACACCACACTAATATGGTGTATAATACAATTTTCTGCTGTAAATTACTATGAACTGAATATTTTCAACGAAATTGCAAAACGATTTTGAATCTTCATTTGTCACCTCTAACATAAGAGTGCTGAAAGCATCAAGCACACTTTTCACTTCTCCCTATCCACTTCCTAACCCACACTTTTATTTTCTGTTTCTTATATTTATTTTTTCACTTTTATTAAAGGGAGTCGTCAAGCCCTATCTTACTAATGTTAAAACAGCAATATTAATGACCCGTTATCACAGAACATACTAGGTATAGAAATGTGATATTTTACAGGATTTTTATGCATTCCTTCTGAGTGCACTGATTCGTTTTGATGATAAAATATCTAATAGAAAAACAATATTTTTTTTTATAAACTTCTAAAATTAAAAACAAGAATTAGACATTTTATTTATTTTTATTATTATTATTTTTTTAATAAACTATTACAGAAAACTCAATCAAAGGAATTCCATATCATCACACTGTTACCTGAAATGTATCGTAAAAATTTCATGCAGATAGACCTAGTAGTTTCTGAGAAAACAGATCATTTATGTTGAAAAATGTAGTTTTAAGTAAATCATGTTTCAAGTAAAAATTTCTATAAAAATTCACCTATTACAGAAAAAATGTTTTAAAACCCTTCTGGTTGGTGGTCCTTGTCTTCTTCCTATCCTGCTCACCTAATACTGCCCCCCTTCTCTTGGATCTTGCCTCCTAGGTTGTGTTTGTTGCATCTATCTCATCCGCCATGTTTTTTGAGGTATTGTATCCTATTTGAATACCGATCCCTGAACGCCTGTATTCTTGCAGTGTATTCATCATTAAATGTGAGTATAGCATCTAGTACACCAAGTTCCAACGATGATATCGTCACCTGAATGTAAGAACTAGGTAACTCGAAATTTGCGTTTTTTAGTTATCATAGCATAGCAAAAATCGCACAGAATGTAATCCAAGAACTAGGTAACCGATCAAACGATATCAGCGACATCTATTTTCCACTGTAACAAATAAGTAAAAGAAAACGAGACATATTCCTTAGTGCAATATGTAAGTAAATAGGCAATATCTCAAAATAGGAAGAATCAAGTTACCTAGTTCTTGCATTCAGGTGACGATTATATCAACAAACCCATTTTTGGGACTCGATACCCAACAACGTTATTGAATGATTCATTAGTATTCTGAGTTCTTCCTCTCAAACATTTTTTTAGCTAATACTGCTAATGGCTTCATTGCCAGATGCAAGGCACTAGACAACAACATTTTTTTAGCAAATCAGAATGGACAAGATCTTAAAACACAGACTTTATGAAGCATTAATTTTACTACAAAACAAGCCGAACCACAGCCTTCTAAGACAATTTTAGTTCCTGAGATAATAATTTTTTTGTGAAAAGTGATAAATTTTTTTCTCTGAAACATAAATACACTAATATTTTTTAAAAAACATTTAAAATATTAAATATTCGAATATTTTCATAAACCAAATACCATATTAAGCAGAATGAACCATACTGTCATAAAATGTAAAAAATAAAAATTTATTTATTTATTTATTTATTTATTTATTTATTTATTTATTTTATTTTATTTTATTTTTTTTTTTGGGTCTTGATGATTCCCTTAATTTAACAATTGTGGCCATGGCTTCAACCATTCCCACTTCTAACATTTTCTTGTGATAGTATGGTCTCATTCTGAGTCTCGTATAAACACTTCCCATCATGAGAGTGGACTATAGCAACTGTCATGAGAGAACTGTCGCTGTGTGAAGGAGGCTTTAATCTGTGTAGAGTAAAGTAGGTTCACTTTGTGTTTCTCAATGTACCATAACTGACAACTCAAGTAGTGCTAGCTATCAGGGATTTCTTCCATAGATCATTTATCACAAAAATCTCATGGCATTGGTCTCCTGGAAAAATTATAGGTACAATGTAATAGATTTCCATTGATTTCTGGATGACTGTGTGAATTATGAAGCAGTGGTGGAATGACAGCACAGGAAAAAGGAATATTCTGGAAAAACTTGATACATCATCATCATTGCTCATTACAAATTTTACTTAGATTGCCTGGATTGGAAAGTCTGTGCTCTAGTTGTTTGGGAATGAAACATCAGATTCATCTCACACCTCCTGAAAAGAATATTCTGAAATGTCGTACCTCTCACCCATAATAATTCCAAGCTATATGCATAACTCAGTGCTTAGTATTTATGAATAGGGATTGGATTTCTGTGACAAGTCATATTTTTATCCCAGTCTCATTTTATAAGCTTAAGTTAAATTAAACATATTTCTAGCTTTTTTTAAACATGTCACAGTGTTTATTGATTATGTTGTTGTTGTTGGCCAATACTAAGGATCTTAGATTTCTTCCATTCTCCTGCGGGCGTCCCAATAGTATTTGGTGAGCTGTGATGGTAAATCAGCATCTAATTTCTTTATTGCTGGGAATTGTAGCAAATGTTCTTTATCCATGATGGAGTTCTGATTTCTACAGAGGGTGTACTGTGGATGCTGGTAGATATTAATTCGATGTAGATGAGAGGCGAGACAATCATGTCCAGTTGTTAAACAAAATATAGCAACAGCCTTTTTTTCGTGGTAAATCTGGGATGTTATTACTGTCTAGCTCTAGCAGAATGTTCCAAGGTTTGCCTTCGCTTTTCTTCAGGAATTCCTGTTTACAAAAGGGCTGAACTATGTGTTTGATCCTGACTTTTGAGGCTTGAAAAGAGATTGTATTATTTTGAGTTTGTCTGATGTTTGTTCCTTTTTTGGCCAGGAAGTCAGCTTTTTCATTACCTACTATTCCACAGTGTGAGGGTATCCATTGAAAAACTACCTCTTTACGAGCCCTTGTAGCATTTTAAGAGCAGAAAGAATTTCTCTTACGAGTCTGTTTCCTGGAGGACTTGATGTTAGTCCTTGGAGTCCAGATTTATAATCACTAAGTATAACCACTTTGTTAAATTTATGTATGTGATGAAAAAGCTGTTTCAGGGCTTCTAATTCACCATCATAATGAGTGGACAGTGTTCCAAGAGATATGTAAAAGCTAAAAATGTCACTGTAGATTCCTGCTCCAGCATTACTATGTTTATCAAGCAGAGATTCATCTGTATAAATATGAAGCCATTCAGATATTGGATATCTTGTACATATGGTTTCAATAGCTAATGATTTTAATACTGATTGGTCGACGTCACATTTTACAGTGATGTATTGTATCAGATCATTTTCATATTTAATTTCAGGCTGAGAAAGTGGCTGTACTGAGAGTAGAAGCTTTTCTATATTATCAGTTGTTTGTACATTGTATTTACTTTGTAATTTATAAATATCCTGGAAGAAGCCAGATTGTGTTTTGAGTTTCCGTTCAGAATTTTTTAGTTCCTCCAAAAATCATTGTTTATTGTTTATAAAAATCCATATTTTACCATATTTTAGCATTAAGTCATATTTGATCAAAAATGGTAGAAAAGCATATTTTTAGTTACATTACAAAAGTCTTAACAGTTCTCCAAACATGTTTTTTGTCAATAATGGCAAGAGATTTTGTTTACGTTTGGCTATTTATTTAGATTTATTTTCTTTAGAAATATTTTGTGGTTAAATGAAGTTTGAAGATAACTGGATTCGCCAGCAGTAAATTGTCAAAATACAGAGGACAAAAGAATGTTAGGATTATGGTCAAATTGTTGCTGATCGGTCTCACCTTCATCCTCTTCACCCTCCCAAACATGTGACACTTAAGAGGTTCTAACTATACTGTTGCCATAACATTCAGTGACCCTGTTAACATAGCTGTCATGCAGAGGACAGACGTTGGATATTTTTCACCCGTCTTTTGCCCTGCTATATTTATAGGCTGAACAGTCTGCTATGGCCAGTACAAGGAGTTAATATTCACGAAAACAGTTTTGTAAAATAGCCAATAACTTGTTTTGCGTCATATTTCCTATTTTTTTGCTATATTTTAGTGCTTTTATGGCCTAAGTGCATACATATTTCCAGAGTTTTTAGAAATAGAAATCCGAGCCCTTTTGGTAGTCTAGTCACTACCACAAGTCACAGGAGAGCCAGTCCTAGCAATTTCTCGTCATAGAATGTTGAGTTCAATGTTAGAGAAGGCTCTATGGCCTTAACTCTGCCAGGTTAAATAAAACCATTATTATTTTTATTATTACTATTCATCCTCTTCTATTGTCTCAGTCCCTCGTCAATGGAATTCTCTACTCAGAATATTAGGGACTACCAGACAATAACTACTTCCAAGAATAGGCTAAGCAATTTCTTACGAACATAGTCAAATTGAAGTTATAATTGTAATCATGATTGAGTTTAATCATTTCATTATATTGTAGGCTTAATAATGATTATTATTATTATTATTATTATTATTATTATTATTATTATTACATAATTATTGTATTGGTATTTTGGAATGACAAAAGAAACTGTATTTATTGTATTACATTAATGATGGATTATGTAGCTATTATATTATATTATAAATGTTAAATGTTATGTTTTATTTAACGATGCTCGCAACTGCCGAGGTTATATCAGCATCGCTGGTGTGCTGGAATTTTGTCCCGCAGGTGTTCTTTTACATGCCAGTAAATCTACTGACATGAGCCTGTCGCATTTAAGCACACTTTAAGCAATATACTAATTTTATATCATACTGATTGAGTAGAAGAGAAGGCTGAATGTCCTTAACTCTGTCAATTAAAATAAAACATTATATTACATAAAAGGAATGGATATTTGGAAAAACTTTAGTTGAAAATACATTTTTTAATTATTTTAAGAGTTAGCCTGGTGATGTAGTCGGTAGAGTGCTGGTTTTCTGTGCCTGAGGTTGCTTAAATGTGACAGGCTCATGTCAGTAGATTTATTGGCATGTAAAAGAACTGTTGTGGGACAAAATTCTGACACACCAACGGTCCTTATATAACCTCGGCAGTTGAGTGTGTCGTTAAATAAAACATATTTCTTTTATTATTTTTAGAATTTTGGTAACTTGTAATTATTATTTATTGTATTTATGTTCATTTCAGATTGAGGATTCAGAACGTAAAAATGTCAAGAAAGAGAGTAGATCAGCAATAAATTATGATGATGCATTGGATATGTATGCTGAAGACTTTGATGAAAAGGAAAAAGCAAGACTTGAAAAGAAAAAGGAAGGAGTATCTAGTGCTGGTACAGGAGAAGAAAATGGAAATAGAGTTGATGATACATCCAGAAGTGCACACAAAGAGAGCGAAGGTATTTATAATCCCATAGTCAGGCATTCAAATTTATAATAATAGTAGAAAAAAAAAAAAAAAAAAAAAGTAGAGTGATAGTGATGGAGTGTGTTCGTGTGTACATACATGCACATGTGAGTGTGCGTGTGTTTTCTTTTGTTCAACTCCTGTAAGCCATTAGAATTTTTATATGTGTCAGTATTTAAGATCTGTCTGAAACGTTTAGAGGCACTAATTAAAAAAAAATAGCATATATCATAGTGAGGATCATTTAAGAGCAGTTCTTAAATTGCTGATTTGACTGTCTCTTCAGTATTGACAACTAATACCAGTTATCACCAAAGAGGGTAAAATCACAATGCCTTGTACTATAATAATAATAATAATAATAATAATAATAATAATAATAATAATAATAATAATGTACTGTAGTATTAACAATAACATTGTCTTGCTTATGCACAGTAGTGGCAAAAAAAACCGGACCTACCCTTGTAGCTGATTTCAGAGTCTTGTTCACTCCAGAGCACGATAGACTGGTAACTAAGACTTTCGTGGTTCGAATCCTGCCTCGGAAGGAAACTTTTTTTTTTTGTTCCTTATTCAAATTTATTCCCAATACTTTTCGATTGCTGGTAAAAATTCATGTTCTGGGAATAATAAGTTAATTAAGTAGTAAAATATCGCTGCAATCGAAAAGTATTGGGAATAAATTTGGATAAGGAACAAAAAAAAGTTTCCTTCCAAGGCAGGATTCGAACCACGAAAGTCTTAGTTACCAGTCTATCGTGCTCTGGAGTGAACAAGGCTCTGAAATCAGCTACAAGGGTCGGTCCGGTTTTTTTTTGCCACTACTGTACTTATTTACCACATCTTTATGTTGGGAGGTGTTTTGTAAATGGTTCAATAATTTGTGAAGTATACTTTTCTCCCGGACCTCTCACACATTATGTTGATAATTAGTAGATTAATATGATCTAATGTTTTATTTTCAAAAGGCCAAATATTTTACAAGTTTTTGGACATTGAATCTAAGTTATCTTGGCTAGGTAATAGGTACTGTTTTGTTTCCCTAAAGTTTGCAGCATTTACTCATAGAGAGATCAGCTGTTAATGTATGCTTTTCAAGGAGCTATTGTTGAAGAAATGTTTTGAGGGTCTGCACTGTTAATTCCAGGATCAACTTTTTACTCTGTACTATATTCTTTCTGCCATTCATTTTCAGTAGTTTGAGTTAATAACAATTAAGAGTTCAAGTGAATATTTTTTTGACTTACAAATGTCACAGTTGTTTTGAAACTTGAAAAATTAAGGACATTAACTCATCTGTAACATCCATGACAAAATGTGTGTAACATCCGTGACATGGAAGAAACAGCTATAAAATATTTAGCGATTATGTTTTTGTGAACTAATTAGATGCCATGAGATTTGCATAGCTTTCACATGGACACTATGGGAATGAATTTCCTTTTGCTTGAGGCAGAGACCTGAGTTTTACACTTTTTGTTAATAAGGTGTGAAGTGAGTTCACAAATCTTGTAACATCTGTGACGGAACCTTTCCTTTATTTTCTGCAATAATAATAAATATTATTCAACAACTTTTTTCTGTAAAATGATACTGATATTCTAAATTGATTCTAATAATAAAAACTGACAAAAGTCACTTCATTTTCAATATATATAATTTGAAAATAGTAAAAATGTAACATCCATGATAACTGGCATGGCTGTTATCAGAATTTCCCAGTGTTGTAAGTTTAACATGTTTAACAGTGTGGACAAAGTGTTAAATGAAATTAGCATTAACATGATCAATCAACATGTTGGGATGTTGATGGTAAATCATTTAACATGTTGTTGTTAAATGTTTAATAGTGGAGACGAGCCTTTACAAGCTTTTTGTAATGCTAGGGTAACCAAACTATTACAAGATTGGGTGGAAGCAAGGCAATCAATCAAGAGTTGGTATCCAAAGAGCTTTAGTTGGATCAGTGACAGAGATATCCAGAAATGATGCTGTAGATGGAGTCAATCATCTTCCAAGGATTTGGCAACGTATTGTTGACATGGCAGGGGACTCTATTTGAATTATATCATGTCAAAAGTAACCTGAATAAATTTAGTTACGAACAATCTTAGCACAGTAGTATCACAGACAAGCACTTGTCAATAACTAACATTCGAATGGAGCGACAGAAAGGTCTCTTTGTTCAGGTCATAAACCGCTAGAGAAAGTGTGGAGTGAGTTGTTTCCGTACCAAACCAAAAACCCGCCTATTGATTCTGCCTGTACTAGAGGTGTAGATCAGTTGCAAGGAGGTAATTGAACTCATTGTTATGCTCCCTTTGTAAGAAAGGGACGTGACGTCATGTCGTTGTGTAGGGACCTAAACTCTGCTGTCTGATTTTGATAATAAATTATTAAAAGTATTTTAGTTTCGTCCTTTAAATGTGCAAAAATTTGATTTGAACAAATGTAATATTTTTAAATTCCTTTTTAGAACGAAATGTTACATTTGTTCAAATAAAAGTTCTGCACATTTAAAGGACAAATGTAAAATTCCTTCAATCCTTTATCATCGCAATACACTGCTCTCTTAAACTGACTGAGCGTACTGGAAATTAAGTCAATGACTTTCCCAAAACACACTATGAAGCAAAAAAAAAACGAGCAAAATTGTGTTAAACTTTTTTGTTTGAAGTATCTCAAAGAATAACCCTCTGAAAATAATAACCTTTCTTACAGTCCACGCTGTATATCCTTGTTTCATTTAAGAGCTAGGGTATGTTAAAAGTATAAAATAATTGTATCTCCTTTTCTTAAAAATCAATGTGAAAATTCATACATAAGATAATTTTGCACCTTTGTAAAAGGCATACATAAAGTTAGTTTTTCTAAAACCTATTTCTTTGGTTATTTATTGAGATATTTATTTGGATTTATCACACGTGTCGTTTTTCTTAATGGTTGTTCTTAGCATGTTTGTGTTAAAATTTGTTTTATTCTACCTTAAATACTGTCAGAAGCATAAAATCTCAGCGCAATGTGTAATTTATATAGAACTTACCATTTTTATCATAAGATGCATTATTATTGATGGTTTTCCCTCAGACCTTAACATGAATTGCAACAAATTATTTGAAATAATTATTTAGCTTTTAATTGATGTTTAATTTTTTTGTTGGAATGAAATCCTGTTCTTATTTCGCTTACTAAAGTAATACAGACAACTTTGAAAAACATATTATATGTCTTTCACGTGTTAAATTTTATGGTACCTTATTAACACGTGAAAGACATATACTGTAATATATTTTCCGAAGTTATATGTGTTAAAAGTTATGTAATCAAGATGTATATACAAGCAACATATTGTGGATTAATTGGTGGATTAATTGATTTCATTTCAACTAATTCAAATGAAGAATGAAAAATAATTCGTAATGTACGAGTATACAATTACGTGGTCAAAATTCGGTACGGAGATTATTATTTCAAGCAAATATGATGTATTTAATTTGTAGTCATGAAGACATTAGGTGGAATATATTGTGAGTTTTATTAGTAGCAATAATGTAATTTATTCGTCACAACAATAATTCCTTTCTACAATTCACCTTAAACGCTCTCGTCAACAATTGGATCTTCACTCACACAGTATTCGTTATAGCACTCCACCGACGACAATGACAATTGACTTGGACTATTACGCACAACAATGAACTGTTAATCTTAACTAATATTTACAAAGCACTATTTACAAATCAGAACTACCAGTTCTCAGTTCACAGTTCTTCTATCTCAGTCACTCGAGTTCACGGTATCTCGAACCACAGACCTTCAGAGACAGTTCACTGTACTCGAACTCGGGTCCCTCCAACTGCGGTCCACTGCACTCGAACTCAGGTCCCTCCAACTGCGGTCCACTGCACTCGAACTCAGGTCCCTCCAACTGCGGTCCACTGCACTCGAACTCAGGCCTTCGGATGCTGACGCAGATGCGGACGCACACTCGAGTCGAACTCCGGCTGGCTTGCTTGCTCTGGCTTTCTCACTGACTGAATAACTGAAAACTCTCTAGTTCGCTGGCGCCTGCTCTTTTATAGCAAAATCATAGTTGCGAGAACCTTCTACAGGTGTGTAGAGAATTATCTCAATTATCTCTACATAGACAGACGTCTGGAATAGTCGAGAAGGTCGTTCCACATCCACTGCGTCAAGTAGCAGCTGCGCGCGCAGACTCGTCGCGTGACGTAATACACCCTCTCTCTTCTCTCCACCGCGCGACGTCACTCAATGTTCCGTGGAGCCTGTGCGATCTGCTTTCTTGCGGGACGCTGGTCGTGAGTTCGATTCTCACGTCGCTGTCACATTGCCCCCTCCTTAGGGCTGCTCGTCCCGGGCAGTCCCTTGGTAGGCTGCTAATCGGTCCAGATGCACCACCATCATCTTCCCTCGAGGTTGTCGCTGGATCCGGTACACCACGTCGTTGATCCGGGTCACCACGCGGTATGGTCCATCCCAGGCACGCTGCAGCTTTGGTGATTTCCCTTTGGTCCTGGTAGGTCGATACAGCCACACCAGGTCGCCCTCCTGGAATCCTGCAGAGTTGGCCAATCTGTCGTAGCGCACCTTCATCCTGTCGCTGGCCATTTTGAGGTGCTCTCTGGCCAGTTGGTGAACTCCATTCAACTTCTCGGTGAGTTCTGCCACATAGTCAGTTGCTGGCTGGTCGGCGCTGGGTGGCATGCCAAACAGCAGATCACAGGGCAGGCGCAGCTCTCTCCCGAAGACCATGTTTGCCGGTGTCATCCCTGTTGTATCGTGGACCGAAGCTCTGTAGGCCAAGAGGAACAGTGGGACTCTGGCATCCCAGTCTCGTTGATGGTTGGACACCACCTTCCGCAGATGCTCTTCCAAGGTTTTGATGTAGCGTTCCACCATACCATCGGACTGTGGGTGGAGGGGAGTGGTCCTGGTTTTATGCACCCCCAGACGCTCGAGCAATTCTCCCATCAGGTTGGATTCGAAGTTGCGCCCCTGATCGCTATGCAATTCCCGGGGCACCCCGAATCGGCAGATGAAGTTGTCAAGCAGCGCGTCGGCCACCGTCGAAGCCTCTTGGTTAGGAATCGCGTACACCTCTGGCCATTTTGTGAAGTAATCCATGGCTACTAACAGGTAGCGGTTCCCGCGATCCGTGACCGGGAACGGTCCAGCAACGTCGATGGCGATCCTCTCAAAAGGAGCTCCCACGTTGTACTGCTGCATGGCTCCCCTGCTGCGGGTCCTTGGTCCGCGACTGGCTGCACAGGTGTCGCATCTTCGGCACCATTGTTCCGTGTCGGTTCTCTGATGCAACCAATAGAACCTCTGCCTTAACTTGTCCAGCGTCCTGTTGGCTCCCAGGTGGCCTCCAGTCACTCCAGCATGAGTCTCCTCCAGCACTTCCTTCACCTTGCTCCTGGGCAGGACAAGTTGTTCTATGTGGGTCCTTCCATCGGCCGACTCCCAAATCCTCTTCAGGATACCGTCCTTGACAGTGAAGGATTCCCACTGGGCCCAGTAGCTCTTGTAAGTGGTGCTACGGTTGGCGATATCGGCCCATACTGGTCTCTGGCCGGACTCCACATCACGTAGTAGCTGTCCAATGTTTGGGTCCTCCAGCTGCTCCCTCCTTATGGCGGCGTTATCCCATCCTGGGCTCGGCTGGGCGGCAATTGCTCGGACTGCGTGGGCGCCATCCCGCTCTTCTACTTTCAGGCAGTGTTTGCAGCCATCCGGGCACGGACGTCGTGACAGGGCATCAGCGTTGGAATGTTTCTTCCCTTGTCGGTGTTCAGAGGTGAAGTTGTACTCCTGCAGTCGTTGAACCCAACGGGCGGTCTGCCCCTCCAGATTCTTGAAGCCCAATAGCCAGGTGAGTGCAGAATGGTCTGTCCTCAGATGGAACTCCTGGCCATACAAATATTTGTGGAAATGCTTCAGGGCTTCCACAATGGCAAGAAGTTCTCTACGGGTCACGCAGTAGTTTCTCTCAGCCTTGGACAATGTTCGGCTGAAGTAGGCAATCACCCTCTCTTGCCCGTCCTGTTCCTGAGAGAGTACTCCGCCGATGCCCACGTTGCTAGCGTCCGTGTCGAGCGTGAACTTCCTTCCAGGGATGGGATATCCCAGTACAGGAGCAGTGCAGAGCGCCTCTTTCAGCGACTGGAAGGATAACTCCGCCTCGTCTGTCCACTGGAATTGTCGTTTCTCCTCGGTCAGCTGGGTTAGAGGCTTAGCGATGTTGGCGTACCCAGCTACGAACCTTCTGTAATAAGTGCAGAGGCCGAGAAAGCGGCGCAGCTCCTGCTTGTCCCTCGGTCTCGGCCATCCTCTGACGGCTTGTAGCTTCTCCGGGTCCGTGGCCACTCCGTTGGTCCCTACTACGTGTCCCAAGTAGTTGACCTTCTTCTGGAATAGATGACATTTCTTCGGGTTAAACTTCAGCCTGGCTTGTCGCAGTCTCTCGAACACTTTCCTCAGGTTCAACAGCTGTTCGCCGAAAGTCTTGCCCACCACGATGACGTCATCAAGGTACAGCAAACAGGTGTCGTATGTCAGGCCTCTCATTACGGACTCCATTAGTCTCTGGAATGTAGCCGGGGCGTTGCAGAGGCCGAACGGCATAACGGTGAACTGCCATAGTCCCTGGCCTGTAGAGAATGCCGTTTTCTCCTTGTCCTCAGGATGCAGCGCCACCTGCCAGTATCCTGACTTGAGATCCAACGTCGAGAACCACTCTGCTCCGGCCAGGGTGTCCAAGGTGTCGTCAATTCGTGGAAGGGGAAAGCAGTCTTTCCTGGTGACGTCATTCAGTCTTCTGTAGTCCACGCAGAAACGCAGGTCCCCATTCTTCTTCTTCACCAGCACCACAGGTGAAGACCAAGGGCTGTCGGATTCCTCGATGACCCCTCTTGCTTTCATGCCCTCCAGTTGG
Source organism: Periplaneta americana (assembly GCF_040183065.1). Taxonomy (NCBI): domain Eukaryota; kingdom Metazoa; phylum Arthropoda; class Insecta; order Blattodea; family Blattidae; genus Periplaneta; species Periplaneta americana. Next base: position 9,933,176 of record NC_091128.1, on the reverse strand, counting down.
CTGTCAATCTCCCTCTGTTTAGCTAGAGGAACGCGTCGAGGAGGCTGTCTAATTGGGCGAGCATTTCCGGTGTCGATGTGGTGCTGAACTTTCTCCGTTCTCCCGTAGTCATTTTCAGACAGACTGAACACGTCTTGAAATTCTGTCAGTAGATCGTGGACTTGTCTTCTTTCTCTTTTGCTTAAATTCGCCGGCAATTCTCGAGCCAGCTCTTTCAGTGATGGGTCTAGATCTGGACGTGGTCGGTGACACTCCTCGTTTTCTGCCAGCGACGTCACAGACACCACCGGCTCGACGTTACCTAGTACAGTTCCACTAGGCACCTCCTTGTCCCGATTGGTGACATTCAGGACCCTCACCGGTACCACATTCTGATTCGGGAGTAGGGATCTGGCCACATAAACCCCATCTATCGGAGTTGTTTGCGAATCGAGGAGCAGGTTTCTCTTAGGTTGTCCGTCCAGTCTTGCCGTCACCACCATCTCGCAGCCTGCCGGGATTGTAACATGATTCTCCAGGGTGAGTCTGCTGGCCATGGGTTGGTCTTCGACGTCCCTCAGGAACACTTCATCCTGACCAAAACGCAGGATACGGCGCCTGACGTCCACCGTTGCATCGAAGATCCGCATGGCGTCGAGTCCCAGGATGACGTCTTCAGTGATGTTGGCGACGAACACCCACATCTCCAGTCTCCTCTTCCCCAATGTCAGATCCAGGAAAACCTCCTTTTGGATGGGCAGGTTCTCGCCTGAGGCAGTACGTAGCTCGTATTGGCGCAGCGGCGTCCTCCCAGGTAGGCCACGCACGACTTCCGGTCTGGCGATAGTGAGCGACGCCCCGGTGTCTACCAGTACTCTGCATGGGCGGCCTCTTATCCATCCGTCAGCAATCAGCCCATCGTCGCATCTTCTGTTAACCGTCTTCAAGATCAGCCGAGGGGATGGTGATGACGGCGCCGACGTGCCCCTCATCGCATCGGCCCCTTTTAGTTTTCCTGTTTGTGACCAGATCGGTCACAGTCCCTCCTCAGGTGTCCAGGCTCGCCGCAGGACCAGCAGGTAGGCACTCCTCGTCTTCGTCGCTCGGGTGATTTCGGTTGACGTTCCTCGACGTCGGCCGCCGCGACGCTCCTAATCCGGTGCGATGCCAAGACGTTCGCCGTCAACTTGGCTGCCTCCATCCTGAGGGCCGCCGCCAGAGCTACATTGATGGTGCGATGCTCTGCCAAGAGTAGCTGTTGCTTTATTTCCGGGTCTCGAACTCCGCTGCCGAAGGTGTAGGCCGCCTCTCCAGCGATGAAGTCATTAGGTAGGCCCCTGAGCGCCTTATGGGCCAGTTGTTCCACCGCCATCGCGAATTCTTGCAGGGACTCGCCTGACTGTTGGACCCTCGTTTTCAGTTGGGTCCTGAATGCTGCAGCAAGTTGATGGTCACCATAACGTCCCTCCAAGGCCGCCATTATCTCAGCGGCTGTCCCGTCTTCTGGAACGCTGTGAAGAATCTCCGACGCCTGTCCCTGAAGCGCGGCCAGCAGCTGAGTAGTTTTCTCTGCTGGCGTCCACCCATTGTGCTCTGCGATGGCCTCGAACTGGCGACGGAATATCGCCCAAGACGTCGTACCGTCGAACTTCGGCGTCTTGACGTTGTGATGTCTGGCTGAAGCCGATGGTTCCGCAGGGGCACTATATGGAGTCCTCAACTCTGTGGCCGCTTCTTGCATGGCACGTCGAACCTCCTCGGCAACTATCTGTTTATGTTCTCTAGCCTGGCGATCCACCAACGCGAGAATGTGCTTGTTTTCCTCGGCGTGTTTATCTATCATCTCACTCGTCTTGTCCAGCAACTCGGTCGTCTGCTCTTGACGACGCTCGAGATCACGGATTTTGCCATCGAAATGGTCTACCTCCTGTCTCAATTCGGTTACTGTCTCGTTTATAGTTGTAAAATTCTTGTTTAGGTTGTCAAGATCGGCTTTGAGTTCGTCTTTCACGATGGCGACAATTCCATCTACGTGGGCCGAAACGCTTTCAATTTGCGAAGTGACGTCATCTTTCACTCCGCTTATGTCGCCTTTCACTCCGCTTATGTCGCCTTTCACTCCGCTTATGTCGCCTTTCACTTCACTTATGTCACTTTTCATCTCCGTTTTCACTTCACTTATATCGTTCTTGACCTCACTGATGTGCTTGTTCATGTCGTTCATGTCGTCTTTCATTTCTGCTTTTACTGCACTTAAGTCGTTTTTCAGTTCTGCGATGGCTTGCAGGATCAGCTGTAGGTTCTCCATTGTCGATAATATCCCGGTTCTGACACCAATGTGAGTTTTATTAGTAGCAATAATGTAATTTATTCGTCACAACAATAATTCCTTTCTACAATTCACCTTAAACGCTCTCGTCAACAATTGGATCTTCACTCACACAGTATTCGTTATAGCACTCCACCGACGACAATGACAATTGACTTGGACTATTACGCACAACAATGAACTGTTAATCTTAACTAATATTTACAAAGCACTATTTACAAATCAGAACTACCAGTTCTCAGTTCACAGTTCTTCTATCTCAGTCACTCGAGTTCACGGTATCTCGAACCACAGACCTTCAGAGACAGTTCACTGTACTCGAACTCGGGTCCCTCCAACTGCGGTCCACTGCACTCGAACTCAGGTCCCTCCAACTGCGGTCCACTGCACTCGAACTCAGGTCCCTCCAACTGCGGTCCACTGCACTCGAACTCAGGCCTTCGGATGCTGACGCAGATGCGGACGCACACTCGAGTCGAACTCCGGCTGGCTTGCTTGCTCTGGCTTTCTCACTGACTGAATAACTGAAAACTCTCTAGTTCGCTGGCGCCTGCTCTTTTATAGCAAAATCATAGTTGCGAGAACCTTCTACAGGTGTGTAGAGAATTATCTCAATATCTCTACATCGACAGACGTCTGGAATAGTCGAGAAGGTCGTTCCACATCCACTGCGTCAAGTAGCAGCTGCGCGCGCAGACTCGTCGCGTGACGTAATACACCCTCTCTCTTCTCTCCACCGCGCGACGTCACTCAATGTTCCGTGGAGCCTGTGCGATCTGCTTTCTTGCGGGACGCTGGTCGTGAGTTCGATTCTCACGTCGCTGTCACAATATGTAATTGTGCTTAGTGTTTTCTGGATGGTTGTACATCTCTTCTTTTTGCTTAAATCTCTTTCCATTTCACAAAAACGTCTTATATATGCTTTCTAATTATGAATTTTGTATGATAGAAGCCTGTTTCCTATTTTGAACGTTTGAGAATATTTACATCTATATTAACCTAATAAAAATGTTCTTATACTTTATTTCTAAATTGTTTGTTACTTATCTGTATGCCTTGCTTTATATTTCGAGATCATTGTCAAGCGTCAGGTTTTGTAGTGTGTTGTACAGATTCTTTGTTTATACATTTATAATATCAGGAGTTGATGTTGATAGATATGTCACACCGGTATATTCGTAATTATTATTGGATTTAGAATACATTCTACTGCCCGTGTCTCACGTCCTGAACCGAGAGTTCCCTAGTGCTTATAACCACGCCTCTTTGGTCTGCACGGACTGGCACGTCAGCTGCAGCGTGCGGCACGGCAGCATATTACATGTTCTGAAAACATCCTATGCCAGTACAGGGGTTTTTACTGTTTATAATACTGGATACTGTAATCGTGGTTACCACTATCGCTATTATCTCTGATGGCAATTTCCTAAAATGTATGTACACACTAGGCCACTCTTCGTTCAGTCTGGACAACTGCTGAATTACCATAGAGCAGCATTTCTCAAAGTATGTTCCGGGGTTCCGTGAGCCCTATGTGAATTTAAATTTTATTTTATACTTTTTTACTTGGTTATTTAACGACATTGTATCAACTACTACCGATGGGATTGATGATAGCGAAATAGTATTTGGCGAGATAAGGTCGGGGATTCGTCAAAGATTACCTGACATTCGCCTTACGGTTGGGGAAAACCTCGGGGAAAAAATCCAACCAGATAATCAGCCCAAGCGGGAATCGAACCCGCGCTCGAGCGCAACTCAAGATCGATAGGCAAGCACCTTAGCCGACTGGGCTGCTCTGGTAGCTATTTTATACTTAGTGGATACTATAAAAATATATAAATGTTACGAAAATATGAATCAATAATAACATGAAACCACCACCAATAATAATAATAATAATAATAATAATAATAATAATAATAATAATAATAATAACCCAAGAATATGCTTAATAATAATGTTTAATGAACATCTAAAACGGAAAATACCCAAAATACTCATCACTTTCATTACTGGATTCTCTGCGTATGTGTTCACTAAAACAAAATATCGAAAAGACAAAATGCAGAAGTACAGTAGAAATGAGACTACAACTTTCCGCCATAAAACCAGATTGCAGGCTTAAAAAGCAAATACATTAGTCCTACTGAACAGAATTATTGAGATACTAGCTTTCACTTGTCTGTTAATTATTAAATATTAATAAAATATTACAAGGATTCTGCTATTACACTTTAGATTAAAAGGGATTTCGCGGTGGAAAAAGTTTGAGAAACACGTGATAACTGTAATCGTGATTAGGTCGATAATCTCGAGTAGAGACTGTAGTGTACCACTGGTATTAGTGTTTAGTTACAGGAATTGATGAGGACATATCTGTTTTGTGGGAAGATAGCCTATACATTCGCTTGTCCATGGCTGATCTTGCTCCATAGCTGACGAAAGGAATCCTGAAAAGGCTGATGTATTGAATGTAGGGTAGTAGGCACATACGGTACCCAGTACCTCCTACTCCCCCCCTCTGCATCTCGCCCCGCAAAGAAACAGCTCAGGAAGTGAGGCAAGGGCAGTATATCTAATATATATTTCTGGTAGGTAATAAAAATACAAGTTTGGGATGTGTAGTAACTCCATTTAATGGATATCAAGTACACTCACTTTATTTTCTTTTCTATGTTGATTCAATTTTATTTTAGACTGTGTTTTTTCATTGTTCTCCAATGTTATATTGTTGTTATTAGTAGGTCCTGGATTTTTATGTAATATCAAAGTGCGAAATATGTACATAAAAATATTGTAAATATCGGGGAAATATGTAAATTCACAAAAGTGTCGTCACAATTTAAGTGATCAGTTGAAGTGTGAATAAGTTATGCTGCCTGGCAAGTCGATTTGCCATTTCCACCCCATAGTATGGCTTGCAAATACAAATTATCTCTGCTACAATCTATGCTTTTTCTTTTATCATAAGATTTCGTATAAAAATATTTTTGTGTCGCACACAGAATGGTATTTTGACTTACCTGACACCCGACCCAAACTCTGAACTACTGTGTTTTACAGACATAGGGTTGGAATCCCCAGTTTTATGTTTACTTTTATTTTTAAAAGAATTACTCTCTCTCTCTCTCTCTCTCTCTCTCTTAAGCCAGCTTTAGAAATTGAAGTGAAATATTTTCTATAACTGTGAACAGAATATAACGACGTCAGTTCCAGGCCCTCTCTCTTTACTATCATCATGTACTATATTGCATGTTCAGTTCAAAGTGTGTCATGGCTCGCTGTATGTCGTCATGTGGCTAGCCGATGAGCCTAGAGAATTCAATCTTTCTACATTTCTGCAGAGGCGTATTACCTATGTGCCAGAGAAGTTGCGTGGCAAGTATGGCGTTCATTCAGAAGAGTACTTACCAATACGTACCGTAACGCCGGTAGTGGCAGGAATGTGAACTGTTTGAAAACACGTACAGAGGTGAGTTTTTTTCTTACTGGCGGGATATGGGGAGAAGGTTAAGACGATTACTTACATACAGTATTTGTTGACATTAACTTCGAAGGTCAACATGGACACGGAGCATTTGATTTGTATTGTGGAATGTTGCCGTACGGAACCGATGATAACAAATATCCTGCGTACGACTTGCCCGCGCAAAACACAGTTCGAAAGAGGTTATGGTAGCACACAGACCGTACAGACCGCCATCTGTTGCTACGACGTTCAAGTTATACTGTATACGTTCTCAAGTTCAGATAGAACGCCTTGAATAATAGGCAACGTCTCTGACATAAAAGCTGAAACTCGCTTCAAATCGCTGACTCACAACAGTGACGTCATGACACACTTTGAAATGAACACCCAGTAGTGAGAACAAAAGGTGGCCCTCCAGGCGGTGTTATGGGACAGGGACGATAAGATTTATTTCCAAGTATATATGAAAGAAAATTCAATACTGTACTCTGAAAAATAAAACGAATTTAATAAAAGTATTAAAAACTCGATAATTGTTTAGATATGTACAAAAATGTTACATTCTTTGCATAATATGTAAAATATGTAATATTACTAAGAATATGTAAAAATATGTAAAATGAAACTCAGCTATAACCATATCGGAACCACAAATCGCCAACATTTGTAATTTTCAGTAGTCCACAAGTAAAGGAATGCAATATGTAATTACATAAGAATCCGGGCCCTAGTTACTAGTCTAAGAACATTCGAGTCTGGCAGCATGAATTAATGTCTGTATTGTTTCATTGTACAGAGGATGATTACTATGATTGCACATGTTTGTACATTCTGTTCAGGAGTTCTTACTGTTAATTTTTAATTAAAATTAGGCTTTTAAATACAAAGGGCAATCAATAAATTTCCAGACTGTCCTGGAATGTAGAACACGCATAGGACATATGAAACGAAGAAGTTCTCTAGAACCAGGGAAATGCCTGGAATCTATACTAATGCATTACTTGAAAGGCAGAGAAGAAGACTAGCCATAAGGCATATATGGAGAGATTCCAGGAAAAATCGCATTTCAGTGTTTGCACAAAATCACGTATAGAAGCTCAGTTCTTAACCCTTCAGTATTCGTGTACTTTTTCATAATGTATTCAGTCAGGTGTGGAACAGCTGTCACCGAAGTTATATTCTTGCTTTAGAGAATGAATTTGAACATTCTTTGAATATGAATGGTTACATAAATGTGTTAATACGAAGTATACAGAGTTCATTTATAAATAAATGTAAAAATAGTTTTGAAACGGAATTAGTTTATTTATAATTAATAGATACAGTAATTAAACTGGTGAGTGAAAAAGAGAATAACATTCCAAAAAATTGAAAAATTAAACTGAAATAGCCATTTTGTAGATTTTTGCTTAAGCTATTTAATGAGTGTAAAAAGGGGAATATTCCACTCTCATATTATTAAAACCAGCATTGAAGCTTTATATATATATTTTTTTCGTTGTTGGTAACTCTATAGCATCTATTACTTGCTTTATGGTTGTGCTAACAGATGGAGTTACTTGTCAACAATGACGCTGAAACATGTGTTCAGGTTACTGCCCAGTGACAGTCCTGATATATTTTTATATTTGTGATGATTGGTTAATTAATATTAACCCGGCACAATCACACTCACATTCATACAAATTTCCAGACTCTAGACGCCCAGGAATTCCTCTTCTTCAAGAAAAATTCCCGAGAACCGAGCCCGGGAATCGAACCCGGGACCTCCTGATCTGGAAGCCAGCATGCTGACCAACAGACCACGGAGGCAGTCGAAGCTTTAGTTGAGTGAAATAAGGATAACATTCTGCCATTTGACAGAACATTTTCAGTTATTAAACGACGAGTTCGAAGATTAGATCGGATTTACTCTCCAAATCAGTATGATGACATCATTAGAAGTGCCAGGAAACTCAACCCCCTCCGCCATATCAAGTAAAGGGACTTCAAAACAACCAGGTACTCAACTTCAAACACTATGGCACAGTATTTCAAGAAAACATGTAAAGATATTGAGAATAAAAACCTGACATTTAACATCAGTAAGTACAGGAAACTTATATTCACTCGGAAAGATGAAAGGCTGTGTCGAGACTTCAGAGTACATTGATGGTTTGCACCATGGAACATTCAGGTTGAAGGAACAAGATCATGTGGGGCTCCCCACTACTGCAGCATATAATGGAAAATTTGGAACCGATATAAAAAGTTAGAGGACATCTCAAAAGTCACACATTGCATACCTGATGAGTACAAGTCACTCTATGAAGACATCCTTAAGTGTCAAATACAGCAGACAGTGATAAGGATGAATAAGGACTCATATTATGGTCATCACTGTATAGAGTAAAACCATTTTAAAGTGTCTTTTGTACTATTAAACATTTCATGTCACAAAAAAATATTATAGTTAATAAGTTTATCTGTTGTGAAAACATTCAGTGGAAAAAGGATAATATTCCAACACATTTAATTATTAATAATTATTAAAAAAAATAAGTATTTGACTTTGAGATTGTACGAGGAATACAGAATGACTAGTTCTACAATTGTCTACTAGTAACTTTTCCAATAGAACCCTAAGCTTTTTCTGCAAACTTGTTTTTTTTTTGTTTTCCCACAAACTAGGGAAGTTGGAATGTTATCCTTATTCCACTCACCCATTCAATTATTTATGTGTAAATTTCAAATGCTTTCTACATTTACCTACAAAATTAACACTGGAAACACGTTTATAATCCTTGCTTTGTTGTGAAAATCTTTCTTTACAATAATGCCTTAATAGCTTATGTCCTATTGTCCTATTTTTCTTGGATTATTCTTCTAAATGCATTCTCATGAATGCTTTCTACAGACATGTCTTTGCAGTACCTAACAGATATTCCTCAAATGGTCGACACATGTCTGTTTTGAACATTTCACACATCATTTCTAGTCTTTTGTCTCTATCTATCTTCATAGTGTATCCAGCTATTTGCTGACAACACGTGTTCCACTATGTTTCACTATGAATTTCCTCTTCTTGCAAATGATGGGTAAAAGCACGATGCTGGTTGTATATTTCAGCAGCCACATTCCAAAGATGAGGTGTATTCAGTATATATTGGAGAGAATTGTCCAAGCTTACAGGGATTGCACATTTTAGATTAGTTCTATGGATGTTTGTGACAGGGCAGTTTAAGAGGTTATGTTCCAAATCTTCTTCGTTATTGTTGCACCAGCAACAACTACTAGAGTCAACAAGATCAAAGCGGTGAAGATACTTCTGAGTGATAATATGGCCTGTCCTGGCTCTTGCTAAGAAAGTTTGTATGTGTCTGAGAATGCTGCGGAACATTTGTAAATCATTACATTTCTTTTGTTTGTTTTGAAGAACTTTGCATTTATCAGAAGAATGCCATAATTCGACCCATAAATTTGTTAAATGAGAATTAACTGCAGAATATGCGCTGGTTAAAGAAGTTGTTTGCATAGGTTTGGGCCCAAAAGATGTTGCCCGTTTGACAATATTATCAACAATCTAATTTCCAGTAATGCCACAATGACTAGGTATCCATTGGAAAACTATTTCTTTTTGAAGATTTAGTTTATTTAATATTTTCTGTATAGAATTGTAATTTGTGCATAGGAAGTTGGAGTATATTTCATGATATTTAGAATAGCTCCCATCAAGTCACTAAAAGTGCATATAATTATATCAGATAAGGAAGAGAGATGTAAAAGCACTGTCTCTATGGCCAGTAGTTCTGTTTCGAGACTAGAGGGAGCTGAATATGATATATAATATTTCTCGTTATACAGACTTCTCCGTCGCTGAAAATTAAGCGGCTGAATAAGTCATCGTCATCTGCTGCCTGTTGTTGTAGCTGGCAAGAAAACTCATAGCGCTTGCATTTGTCATCTTCATTTAGCATATGCAGAAGCTGCAGTGTGTATGCTTTCATAGCCAGCCTCTTACACAAAATACTCCACACAGTCATTGAAGGAAATTGAAGCTCATGGGACGCTCTATGGACTGATTTCCCCGGGCTCCTTACGAATGCTTCTCTGACTCGCTCAACGTTCTCTTCACTCACCCTGGGATGGCCACTCCTCTTTTGTGGACACAAGACAAGATCTTGATGACGATTTCATCTTTCAGCAAGATGGGGCTCTGCCACATTTCCACAATGCAGTTCGTGTTTACCTGAATACGGAGATGTCTGATCATTGGATAGGACGTGCTGGAGTAAGGGACAGATGTTTCATGACATGGCTACCAAGGTCACCCGATACAACTGCATGTGACTTTTATCTATGGGGGTACCTAAAGGACCGTGTGTTTGTACCGCCTTTGCCACGTGATTTAGAGGAACTAAAAACCAGAATTCGAGAAGCTGCTGCCACGGTCACAGAGGATATGTTGAAAAGAGTATGGGAAGAGTTTCATTATCATTTGGACATCTGCCGAGTCACTCATGGTTCACACATTGAATCTCTGTAAGGTGTAAACAGAACTTTGAGAGTTTGACTTTAAACTGACGTTTGTTTGAAGTGCTATTATTAGTAGTTTTTGTGTAATAAAATATTGAAAGTGTTACCGGACTTTTGATATGCCCTGTATTTTGGGATATAATACTCTGCGTCTGAAAATCCATTATCAGGATTCCGTGACTCATCAGTATAGATATGGAGAAAATTATCATATTTATTACAGATTAGTTCCATGGCACTAGATTTTAAAACATGTGGTGCATCATTCTTAGTATGATCGCCAGGTAACAACGGCCCCTGGATCCAGTCCTTTGTTCTGGGATTGGCATATCGGTTTCTTGAATTCCCAGTAATACATGAGAACGTCTTCTAATCTCTGAAGAAATCTGATAAACGTAGATCCACAATCCTTCGAAGTTCAATAGAACAAATTATCCCTAAAGATACAGTATATAACTCACAAAAGTGATAATGAATATTTACCAGAACTTTACAGAAACTGTAATGTAAAAAGTTGCGTAGTTGACAATTGCCACCCGAAGAATAAAACTTTAGCTACAATATGAGGAACTTCAAGACTGAAACTAAAGAACGTGAACTTGGTTTTGAAGGTACCTAAAGTTTCACCATTGTAAACCCTTTCTAGGAAATACAACAATGAAAAGAAACACACTGGTTGACAGGTGTTCCCCACACGAGTACTGAAGGCTTAAAGACAATCTGACACTGTTTGATAGATTGACTTAACAGCCATGAAAGCAGCAATCTTCAGTGACACACATACATATAATATGGTTAACAGTATAATAAATACAAGCACAGTTCGGAAATATGTTGATTGCACCTTGTATTTTGCAGCTTAACATAAAATTCACATGTAATTTCCTATGTAACAGTTAGAATATCTGTAATATATGTTTTGTATTAGTTCAAACATTAACATTGAAAAAAAATTAAGAATTGAAGTGAATATTTGTAATCACTTGTGGTGCTCCACTACTGTTTTCGAAATATAATGATGCTCATTACCTGTATTGTTATCAAATATATAGTTATAAAATATATTTTATGGTATGGTAGCATTTGAAATACTTTTCAATGAGCTCCATGGTCACAAACTTTACATGAATTTCTTTATAGAAGGGTAAAAGATATGAGAGAAGAACAGGCATCTTAGCTTCCATATAAAAGTAACACTTCAGAAGAGTTTAACATATTACCTGACTTTTTATGCTTTTAAAGCACACATATGTCTTTGTAGCTGTGGCATAGTGTCCTTCTCCCTGCCGAGGACATGACAGGATACAGAACATGATGACATAACTGAACTGTCTCGAGATTTAATAATAGCAAATAAAACGCTAACAAACTCGTACTAATAATGACTACTTTAATAACATAAAAGTCAATCTTAACATTATAGAAAGCAGTCCTCAACTTGTGTAACAATTAGGCAAGGTACATCTATCCTCAAACAATTAGGCAAGGTACATCTATCCTCCACCGACCAAGGGAATAATAACAACTTACTAGTAAAGCTGAACATAAAACAATTCCTCCTGACAATGAGGTAAATTCAATAAAAGAACAAGAGTGACTGCACAATAACTAACGTGGCCTAGAAATAAAATGCCTCTTATATTACTTGTCTGATGAATGATTACCTGTGGCAGCGGAGACAACTGCTCGAAATGAAACCTGTGACAATCTCTTATCTCAGGCGTTGCAGTCTAATTTTCACATCCATGCAGTGTATCGTTGTGACAGTATTAAGTTCAGCTGTTGCTCAAGTACAGTGAATATGCACCCTCTCAGTACCGATCATTATAGTTGGCGAGAGTACTGGACAGATAACACCATTTACTAGAATTGTATTAGTGGCACTGCCATTCTCGAAAACGAGAAATAATCTGCCTGTTAACATTACACCGACTACTACTAAATACTACAATTCGTGACTCATACTAAAAAATCAATCCTCCTCTGAAACAATAATAAGCGGAGACAGAGGCTGTGAAGCAATTTCTTGTTATCAACATTCACCTTAATCAGCTTAATCACTCGACAGCACACATTTTGAATATTGTAAACACATGATTTATTTCACTTTGAATGCAGGACTATATAGCAGTAGATAAGAACTAATTACAATTAGCTATCGGCACACATTACATTAATGATTTCACAGTAAGAATATATAATATTGTAAAATGAAATAAACTGAAATATTATGATTAGAGCCAGGATGTTTGGCAAAATGGCTTTTTTACTGGTGGAAGTAAATCATTATTTCCATAGATATAAATGTGATTTGGAGTAAATCAAAGTGACAGGGATGCCTTTTTCAAAGATTATTGTGCCTCTTTTTAAGTTTTATTGCCTTTTTTACCTGCCTACTTTAACTGTTATAAATTCCTAAACATCCGGGCTCTAATTATAACTAATAATTGACATTAAAAGAGGTGCTGGTATTAATATAATAATTTTCTTGTTATATTGGTACCAAGTGCAGGAGAGCATGTGATTATATGTGCTGATAACATTCGTGCTAATAACGCTTTGAAGTGGAATGTACATGCCCTCCCTCTTGCTCCGCATAGTCCCTGCAGTGCCTACATACAGATGTCAACAAACGACAGTGCACTCACTGGACAGTGATAAAGAAATTTCAGACAACCAATACGAATTAAGTCAACATATAATCAAACACATTCATACTTATAACTTGCACTGTCAAGCATTACTTGCGGACCACTCCAGCCACTGAATTAATATCCGCAAGTCCAAGGAAGAGTCACCAAGGCAGCTCCAGCAGACTGAAAACCCGTGTAACACAGGCGAAACTATAGTGCAGTTACTAATCACTTGCTGCTGTACAGCTACACATCTCGTCGACTGACCCCTCACTCGGTGGACAAACAACCACCACTGTTGTCAGACATCAAATTCTGATGTGTACTCGGCTGCACATCGCAGATCACTCTTCCATGATGCACCACCACTCCAGTCGAATGCTGCCCTACAGTCACTTCCAATGGATGATGTCCGAAAAACAGGAGTAGGGATTTTAACTGACAAATTTGAAAAAGCACCCATAGTAGAAAAATCATACAAGACACTGGCTATCCAACATGCAAAATTCGCGGGTACTCGTGTAAAGGGGGTTAAGTCAAATTATAAGATATGTAAACTTCTCTCCTTTGGTATTGAACAAAACCACTTTGTCACAAAATACAGAGCACTGTAACTGCATTATGGATGGAAGCATGATTTAACAGAAATAATCGTGGAGGGTTCAAATCTTTACTTATCCCACTTTAGCCAATTCATAATTAATCCCCTTTACACAAGCACCCGTGAATTACTACCCTCATTTGAGGTGCCAATTGATATAATCAAAAGCAAAGATGATAAGCCACTAGGACTGCCATCTATGTAAAAGAAAGAAAACGAACAGAAATATATGAAAATGAAATACGAGCGAAATAGAAACAAAGTGGCATTAGAATACATCACATAACATATCATAAATTTAAACTGATGACACTGGTTCCACTTGTTGAATTTAATTTGAAGGACTTCAGTATTCATTAGGAAGTGGTATGTTATTTCACTTAGAAAACTCAATGGGGATTTCATTGTTAATGGCTAATATGAATTATTACTTACTTACTTATGGCTTTTAAGGAACCCGGAGGTTCATTGCCGCCCTCACATAAGCCTGCCATCAGTCCCTATCCTGAGCAAGATTAATTCAGTCTCTACCATTATACCCCATCTCCCTCAAATCCATTTTAATATTATCCTCTCATCTATGTCTCAGCCTCCCCAAAGGTCTTTTTCCCTCGCCCATACATGCTATATGCCCTGCCCATGTGAAACGTCTGGATTTAATGTTCCTAATTATGTCAGGTGCATTGTATAATTTTCTCCATTCTCCTGTAACTTCATCCCTCTTAGCCCAAATGTTTTCCTAAGCACCTTATTCTCAAACACCTTTAACCTCTGCAAACCTAATACATTACCGTAGGTACATTAAGAGAAAACCACAATTTCAAGTTGCACAGAGTTTGTGAGAGTTTCTGGCGTCTTGTCAGCCCACTCGAGTTATTATGTGGCCTCCAGATGTGGAGGGTAGCTGCGAATATATTGAATAAGCAGTCGTGGACAGCCGATAAGGAGTGGTCCTCCAGCTTGGAGTTGGGCGAAGGGCTACAACCCATTAACATAAAAAACAGCTTGTTACGAAACCATACAATAAGCTTCGGAATATTACTATTGTAAAATACACACTTTTAACCTTTTTTTTCTGACATTTCTGTAAATGTTGTGTGTGAACATGTGAGCCAAATCCCATTCTGTAACTACATTGCATACCAAGGTTAAAAGAGGACAAAGTTATGCAATGTGTTTACCGCATAAACTTTTTAAACCTGCATCAGAATATGTAACCTGGAACCTACCAGCATTCTATCAGTTAGGTTGTGGTGCAAACATGGAAGAACGCAGTTACAGCAGCAACTGTTGTTCTACACATATTCAACTGTTATATTAACACAACAGAGAAATGTAAACATTTTAACATAACAGAATACTGGTTTACTAATAGCTATAGGTAGGTAAAAGGGAGGAAAAAGTATATTTACTTAAAGTTACAAAGACTAATTATAAAATCATTACGGTAAATAATATTACCTACAATCTGATTTACTTCTTCCACCTATCCATTAAGGCAGGTTGCTGGTTTTTGCTTTCTTATAAACCCTATATACCACATTTTCAACACTGCTGGGTGCAGGCATTACATTATCATCACAATCAAATCTCATTAGGTATTTAGTAGTATTGCTGATGTCTTCCAGCGCTAACAGGAAAATTGTTGGGGACTCATTGTTTTCTTTATTTCCCTCGTCCTTTTCTTCATTTTCAGATGCATCAAATGTTAGATTTCTTTCTAACATTAATTGTTCCATGATTTGAACTTCACATGTTACATATTCTTCATATGACACACCAGCTTTTAATCGATCACATTAGTCGTCTGTCGTGTTAATTCTGTTCCACTTTCAGTCCTGAAAGATCCACTTTCATCCATAGATAATCCACATAGTATGAAAATAGTTGACATTATTGAATCTGTGATTGCTTTCCAAGCCTCTGCAATGACATGCAGAACATCCAGAACATTTACCTTAATCAGAGTTGCATCATGAATCAACTTGTCAATTGCACATATTATTCTTCTCACAAGATTCTTGCGGTAATAATGTTTAAATGACATGATTATATTTTGTTCAGTGTAGAGTAATCAGTAATTATGTCCACCACTATGGAGTAACGATTAGCCTGCCTGACCATGAAACGAGCAGGCCTGGGTTCAAATTTGGTTGGGACAAGTTACCTGGTTGGGGTTTTTTTCCATGTTTCCCTCAACCACTCGAAGCAGAATTGCTGGGTAATTTTCGGTGTTGGACCTCGGACTCATTTCTCCTTCATTAGCATCATTTCATTAATCATATTTAACAGTTAACAGGTTGACCAGGAGGAATTTGCCTACAGGTGGCATCTGTCTGCAGGAGCTGCACATATCCCAGAGATGTCACATGGGCTTCAATCAGCAGACTGGAGATTATTTACTTTATAAAGTACTTTACTATTTATAAAGACCTCATCTTGTCCTGCCCTAAGCTTCAACAAAAGATTGTCAGCTTCATTTTTTCACTTCAATACCTGAGGAATCCTCACGCTCAGTCATCAGTACAGCTTCAGAAAATATCTTTTTGACTTTTTAAGAAATTGAAATAGTAAAAATTCTCCCTTTTGTTGAAAAAGACCACAAGCCTGCTTGGAAATTTATCCAAGCTTAAGAAACAAGACCTGAGGGATTTATACATTTCACTCAAACAACTCAAAGCAGGCTTTAAAGAAAACCATCTGGTTTTGCTATGGTCTAACGTAATTTTATTTTCTCCTTCAGAAAATTCACAGAATGATTTTAAACTCTCCAGTTTGACAGTAAGCAAACGAAAAAAATTGGAAAATCCTTTCTATAACAGCCTGAAAGTCAAGTGGCAAAATACCTACAGCAGTTCTGTACAGTATTGTGTATTATATGGGCTGCACAACTACCCCACATATTTGCCTACTCAATTCTTTTTTATTTATTAAATATTTTTTTTACCAGCCGCCACAGTGGTCTAGTGGTAGAGTGCTGGACTTATTATGTTGTGAACCTGGGTTCGATCCCCGACATACCTCAATTTATAACTTGTGTTAGGCAAGCCCGTGATCCAGGTAACATGGGTTTTCTCCAGCAGTTCCGGTTCCTCTGTGGCATTCCAACAAATCTTATCACCTCATCATGGGTGTAGTGTATGCCAGCCTCCTATGTCACATCCTTGGCAATGACTCTGTTGGTAAATTGGTCTACACAACTGGATTCATATGGGTGAATGACGAAAAGTCAAGTACCCGCCATTAGTTAGCCTAAGAAAAGTTTCTTTTTAAATAACCAAAATTGGTGTTTGTATTGTTGTCTGCTGATATTCCTAGTATTTTGTCTGAAATGTTAAATCTTTCAACAATTTCCATAATACAGTACTCTCATTTTACAAGGGATCTAGATTACAACAGAACCTCGGCATTAGGGTTGCCAACTTCTTTTGAAGAAAATATGGGAGACTAAGGAATCGACAAAATTTCACATAGAAAATTGACAAATTATTCAGTTCCATTACTAAAAACAATTCTGTGGCCAGGAGGAAGAAGGTCTTAAGTAAAAATTTTATACTTTTCAGGAGAGCAGTAGAAAGATGGCAATTGGTGTCAATTATAGAGTTTTTTTAAGAGGTTTTCCCTGAATATTATTTGTTTATATTTCTTCTAAAATAGGTAATGTTGCTCATTTAACAATTTTCTTGATTATTTCCAAAAATAGCCGCACTTAAGCCCTTTTAAGACTAGAACCCAAACTGAGTAGAAGGGACTATGTAAACATAAGACCTTTTTCATGTCAAAATAAATGAGAAATGTAAATTATTAGGAATGCAAAATGGGTCTTAAACAATTATTATAGGACTGTTTACAGTAATGCTCTATAAATCCAGTCAGGAGTCTTATTTGACTTTAACCATTTTACCAGATTGTAGAGAATTGTTTCCACTTTCACAATATATAAAAATCTCATTTTCACAAAAAAATTGACTTAAGACCTTTTTCCTCCCGGCCACAGAATTTTATTCTGCACTTCAGCACCTAAGCTTAAATTAAGAGTATTTTGAGACACATTTTGTGTCGCATAATAATTGAAGTCGTCAGCAGTTTGCTGTTCTGGTATGATTAGATGTAGTCCGACCAGATATTTTGTGGTCCAGCAGGGGACATCGGCAATTTCAAGAAAAACCACTAACACTTACCTAGTCATGCTCTATTGAAATGTTGCAGAAAATACATGTAACATTAGATACAATGATAGAACTTTGCACATTAAATTTGTTGAATATCTTAACTTTTTTAATTAAGTGCAGAAACAGAGGTAACTCCTATACATAATTATAGCCACTAAGAATTCAAGAATTCAATTTCAGTTCTGACGCATGCATGGAAGTCTTTCACATAATATTGTACACACTGAACTCTAACACACATTTTACAAGTACTTGTCTGAAGAATCTGTTCATTCCCATACAGCTTTCCACTAAGTTCTTCACATGAGAAATGAAAGTTTGTTTTCACTTGTAACAAAGCTTTAAATATTTCAATTTTCATTCTTGACTTTCCATCAGTCCAGATTGAGTTCATTGTGGAGAAAAGTCTTTCAACTGATGAATTACTGACTGAAAGACACATGATTAATGACACTATTTTGAGAAGATTTTCAAACTCAATGGAATTTTTTTTTTATAAATGTTGAAAAACATCTTACCACTTTTCATCTGTTGGTTTGTCACAAAATTCCTCATTTTTTGAATTACATAAAAATGGACGCTGTGACAGTTCTAACGCTTCCATGCAACGCGAATGCTAAGATGACCAAAGAGAAAGATGCTATATTCTTCTCAAAGAGTGCAGAATATCTCATACTGTGCTCACTGGTTCTTCTGTCTCATACTGAGAAACTTTCAGAAATGTGCATGAATCACAGCAGTTTCAGTAAAATGCTATTGAAACAAAATCAAAACTTCTGGGGACAAAATTCACTTCTGGGGACAAAAACAGGGACATTTTCTCCCCGGGGACAGCATCTCAAAACCGGGGACTATCCCAGGAAATCGGAGACGTCTGGTCAGCCTAATTAGATGCATCGTGCTCCTGTTTTGAACATCTGTGTAATTATTGTTCAGGAAATGAAATACCCTCTTTGTATGAGCATTACTACTTGGTACGCTTAGAATAAAACTCACCAGTTTTTTCCAGTTTATAATATAAACATGGTTTGATTTTAAACGAGTCAGCAATAAAAACCTATTTCTGACAAGCATTATCTTCTCTGAAGACTGCACATTTTAATTCATCTCTTGAACAACAAAATTCAGCATATAAATCATCATTCACGGCAAAATCAAATGCTTAGAATAATAATTTTTACATTATGCAAAAAAAAAGAAGAAAAATGCTCGAAGAGAAAAAAAATGCAGGAGCCGGGAGAGTGTTAAAAATGAGGGGCAAATACGGGAGGGTTGGCAACCCTACCCGGCGTACACTTTACTTAGTACACAAGCAACAGTCACTCACATGTTCCGGTACAATTCTCAGAAGCAACTAACTGCTGGGAAGTTTTGTAGAACTGGCTTCCCACGATACGGTCGGGAGAGCAGGAAGTCGGCCAACGGAGGAATGATGCAAAGTTTTCTCATAAAATGAGAGCACTGTATAATGAACCAGAATATCTGAAGTCTCTCCACGTGTACTGGTGAATTTTAAATTCAATTTTTAATTTCAAAATTTGGAGTTTTCCAGTACCAACAAAAACTGATGACGTTTTCTTGTCAATGTGGTTTGATGTATCAATTTATAATATGCAAAAGGGCGAACCTTTTAAATCTTCAGTGATGTCCTTTTGAGCATGAGGTGTCAAATCATTTATGGTTATGGATTTGCATTTAGTCCATAAGTAAATTCCTTATCCATGACTTTAACCTGCCAGTGGTCGCTGTATGAATATTACTCTCACATCTCTTTAAATCTTGATTCTGAATTCTGGTTTTCTCTCTAGTTGAGTTTATGACTTTTAGTCACAAGCAGCTATTATTTTCACCAAACCCATAATTGCGATTTCATTAAGCCCCTGCATCATCTGTGAGGGATTCTCTTATCATGCGACCAACCATGCTTGGGCTTTTCTGCCAATTCTCAGAATGTCTTACGAATGTCATTCTTTGCAAAATGCAATTATTGTAGATTCAGTTGTTCAGTTAACAAATTATGGGATTATCCAGAGTGCTTGAGAGCTACAATGTGTATGAAAAGATTTTTTTCTTCTCCTTTGTGCTTTGAGGTTGGATAACATAAATGACAGGCACAGGTTGCTATATGAGAAGTATTCAATCACACTGTAAGTAAGCTATCAGATTGGAGAATATGGAACGGTGGACGAAATGTTGGAAGATTTTCGAGGAAGGTGTAAATTTCGCGTATATATTGAAAATAAAGCTACAAAATACAGCATAAAAATATATTCTCTGGTAGATGTCCGCACATTTTATGCAGACATTTTTGTAATTTATGCTGGAGAGCAGCCAAAGGGGACGTACATAGATGACTATAGCGCAAGTAGTTTTGTCAAGAGATTTGCGTCTCCAATATTAAATAATTGGAGAAATATTGCAATGAATAACTACTCCACGTCTATCCCCCTAGGCTTGAAGAAAGAACCTCAATTCTGAGAACTTTAAGAAAAAACAACTAAATCTTACAACTATAGTAGAATCCCTCTTAACCGGCACCAATGGGACCAGGCAAATTCCGGATACGAGATTTTTCCGGATAACTGAACAAGTATTTTAACAAATTACCTGTTCGTATTTTATGATGCCAACCTATTGAAATCGCAGTCATATGAAGCTTATTTCTCAGTCACTTGATCATAACTAAATAACATAAACTGTGTAGATTTTCTTTATTAAAAAACATCACTTAACACAAAAATACACTAATTTAGCATATTCACTGAACGATCTTTGTTTTGTTTGAAGCCCTTAGGTGAGGTTTCTGTCGCACATGCCAGTGTTGTGGAAGACATCTCCATAATAATCCAGTCTTGTCAG
Source organism: Periplaneta americana (assembly GCF_040183065.1). NCBI lineage: Eukaryota > Metazoa > Arthropoda > Insecta > Blattodea > Blattidae > Periplaneta > Periplaneta americana. The sequence goes on along the minus strand of NC_091128.1, from coordinate 9,912,616 downwards.
CGTTGTGTATTTGTTCCACAATAACATTACTCTCAGACACAATTTTCTGGAACCGATTAATAAACTGATCCACTGACACTTTGTCGACACTCCTTTGTTCACCGGACTCATCTAGTTTTCGGATTCCATATTTCTCTTTAAATCTGTTAACCCACCCAACGAAAAATCCACACTCACCTTGCAGTTTCATTTTCTGGTGCAATTCCTTGGCTTTCTCAGTCAAGAAATGCACATTCCCTTAGATCTTTTAATTGCCAACCATTCATATAGAACACTATCTAATTCTTCACAATGGGACTGTAAAACAAAAACAATGGCTTTTCTAGGACCTCACCCAATTAGAGCAAAAATAGTTATAGATGGTAAAATAATAGAACAAGTTAGTACATTTAAATATTTGGGTTGCTCTATAACTTATGAGAAAAAGTTTGAAATTTATATTAAACTAAATATATTTAACTACAGTATTTTTGTGGTACAATTCGCTGTACTTTAGGTGAAAAGGTGCTAAAGGAAACTTTACTGAAGTTTTATAAAGTCTTGGCAATTCCCTGCTTTCTTGTATGGTTGTGAATGCTGGACTCTAACCAAAGACCACAAACGAAGAATCGAAGCAGAAGAAATGAAATTTTTTAGATACATAGCTGGCTATACTTTATTGGATAGAAAGAGGATTGAAGATATAAGAAAGGCACTAAATATACAGTAATAGAAATAATCAGAACAAAACAACAGGACTGAAAAGAACACATACCTACATACAATGCCAATTATATGTATTGCTAGAGCAGCCATGGATTATAATCCAAAAGGAGGGAGGTCACTAGGAAGACCAGTTAAGAGATGGCGAGACCAATTTTGGTGGAGGCGGAATAGGTCGAAAAGTCTAAGCCTTGAAGGAGATGATGATGATGATGATGATGATAAAAAAGAAATTCTATAATTTTTTCTGAATACGGTAATCAGGTCATTCTGTAGCACCATGTTCGGTTCCGTGACATTTGGCACACTCCGTGGAGCTTTTGCCTACTGTTATTTTAACCTACGATACATTTAACCTATGTTCACTTCACCTATTATATATTATACATACTGCTTGTTTAGCCTGCTGGTATATTTCATACATTATTATTAGAACAATGTTTGATTAATGCCCATCAAGCTGTGTTTCCTGCAGCTTCTACCAGATTAGGGGCCTATGTTTCTTTCACTTGGGACAATCAGGTTACAGGACTGTAAAGGCTACAGATTTGCAAGCTTCATATAACATTGCAGACAATAGGGCATTTAGGAATGGAGTACATCAGCTGTTAAGTCTGGCGTTCGTTCCAAGAGCAGATATACCTTTTAGCATATGACTAGCTGTATGAAGATATTTCAGAACTGTTATTAAGGGAACCAGCTATGATTAGTGGTTAAAAATGCTACTTTTTGTTTTGTGTTTAAAAAGTACAAAACTTGCTCTTTAAATAATATATTGTGGGGGTATCTCTGCAGATAATCCCTTTAAATGACCTCTTTAAATTTGATGGCACATGTAATTCATGCATCATTTTTAATGCAGTTTTTCGTAAGTTGATATTTTCCAAACTTAAGTGCATTTTTCTCTGAAACTATTGAATCTATTTACATGAAACTTTTACAGTGTTTTCTACAGCCTGTGTTCTACAAAGTATACCTACGGGTTTAAGAATATCACACACATAACACAAGGGGGGGGGGGGAAATATATGCATTAAAAAAATGGCAAAAATGGTTAATCAAAGTTCAATATTTTTCTGTTTCATTACGGGTGAAATATTTAAGTAACTTTTGCTTTAGAATTTACAATATACAATACTTGATAACTTTAAGAAATACAAGGCATATGAGTGAAGATTGTAGCAAGTGATGTGCACCTGAAGATTGGGGTACATTTAGCAAAGTGGGAAAACAGGTTATCAGTTAGGGTCTTTCTTTTGCACTTGGATAAGAAACTAATTAGTTGTCTTTTATAGAACTGAATTCAGAATGATTTATTGTATAACCATGGAAATTTTTGTTCCACTTTAAATACTAAATGTCTAAAAATATGTGTGTGTGTGTGTGTGTCTATGCTCTGGATTTAACAATGAAGTCATCATCCTTCTTGCTTCCCAATATTTTGATGGAAGGTCCACAAATGTCCTAAGAGTTTCACAATTAGCCAAGTGCTCCATCTCCATGTCCTCTTCTCTGGTGCACAGTAAGCATTTAGGTGAATTCAGTACTCCAATACGATGGAGGTGTTTACCGAGGCAATCATGACCAGTAATCAATCTAAACATGGCCACGGCAGATTTTCGAGGTAGATCAGGAATTAGTTTTGGATCTTTGAATGATTCTTTCCATTTTTAATTTTGATGTTTTGCCTGTTCGCTGTAACTTATTCTTTTTATGACTCGCTTTATTGATTCATATGGGAACTTGAAATTTGTTTTTAAGTTGATATAAGTTCCTTTCTTTGCTAACATATCTGCTTTCTTGTTACCGTTCAGTCCACAGTGGGCCGGGATCCACTTTTTTATTTAGCATTTGAATTTGTTTTACCATGCAATGAATTTCTTTCACTTTTTCCATTTTAGGGGATGTAGTTGAGCTGATGGACTGGATTGCAGCTTTGGAGTCAGACAGGATGACTATGTTTTTGCACTGGTTTAGCCAAACAAATACATTTTGAAGTGATGTATAAATGGCTTCAACTTCGCCATCAAAATTTGTTGTGTACTTGCCAACATTTTTATAAAGAGAAAAGTATTGGCAAGTAGCTCCTGCTCCAGCTCCTTCATTTTGATCCATGAGAGATCCATCAGTGTAAATGTACAACCAGTCCTTTTGTGGATATTTTCTATTAATTGTTTGTAGGGCAATGGCTTTTGCTATTTCTGGATTTATATCTTTTTTGTTGAAGACTTCATCAAGATCAAGGCAGCAATCTACTTTGAAGTTATTAAGTGGATTATATCGATTCATCAAGTTTACCTTTTCACTTGGTATTTCTAGAATTTGCTTAAGCTTTTCTACCTCTTGTATGTATCCATTTTGGGTCCTCAATGTAAATTTAGAATCTTTGTATTTACTCCATTTATCCCAATTTGGAAGCCTTCTTAATTTTTCATAGGTTAAAAGGGCTTGTGTTTCAAGATCTGTTACAACAGGTTTATTAGATGTGATTATTTGCATGGCTTCAATTGGAGTAGTTTTGATTGCACCAGTGATGAGACATAAAGCTTGGTTTTGAGTGTGTTCTAATGTCTGTTTATTTGTGGTTGATGAGGTTATTAGTGCTTCACCACAGTACGTTAAGATAGGCTTTATGTATGTGTTGTAGGTTGTATTGAGTGTACTCCTTGAGCTACCCCATTTCGTTCCCGCCAGTCTTTTTAGTAATTTAAAACGATTTGTTGCCTTTGTGCTGATCAGTTCAATGTGATTTCTCCATGAGAGCTTATTGTCGAAATGTATATCCAGGTATTTTACTTTTTCAGTTCTTTGTAACTTATCATCTCTATAGTTTAGATTTATTTTCACTGGTTTCTTTCTTAATGAGAAGAGTTTAAAGTTTGTTTTTTCTATGTTCACTGACATCATATTATTTGAACACCAAATTTCAAGTGCCTAAAAATATTGAACTAAACTTTTGTACTGAAATTATTTAATCATACAGGCATCACTACCCACTACCCTTAAAAGTTGCAGATTATTTTAATGTAACTTATATTCGAGGAAGATGGAAGGGGAAGACGAGGTATGCACCCCATTTATGGAACCAATACAATGCAGTCATATTGCAAGAGCCAAGAACTAATAACGTTACAGAGGGATGGCATCAATGTTTCCAACTAATGGTTGAAAAAAGTCACCCTTTCTGTGTTCAGTACTGAATGAAATTAAAACGGAACAAGAAGACATGTCACAAATGATTTTTGAACTCAATGCCGGAAGAAGAATAAGGAAGAGACAAAGAATGAATTATGCATGAGTCAATCGTCAGTTGCACAGTATTGCTGAGTGTTATGATGAGTATAAAGATGAGGGCCGAATCCTGGATTATCTATGTTCCTGCGAGCATAACTTCGATTTGTTAAGTATGAAATACAATTTAATAATACTCGTAAAATTTATCAGCCTCAAAATTATAAACAATACTTATGATACTCAACAACTTTTCCAAATATACAGAGTGATTCATGAGGATGTTACTTGAAAAGTGCAACGAGTTTGGAATCGAGACCCATCATCCTTTTGTTTATTTTCGAGCAGCCTATGATACCATAAATAGAGAAAGACTCTATGCTGCAATGGAGGAATTGAAGATCCCAAAAAAATTGATCTCTCTGGTGAAAGCTACGATGACAAATACCAAGTGCATAGTTAAAATTAAAACATGATGTCTAACTCTGTTTCTACTAGGTGTGGCGTCCGACAAGGAGATTCACTAGCTTGTCTCCTTTTTAATATAGCACTGGAGAAAGTCATGAGGGATTCACGTATTAATACTAGAGGAACTATTTTCTATAAGTCGATTCAGGCGCTGGCTTATGCGGACGACTTAGATATCATAGGAAGAAGTCAGGCAGCAATGAAAGAGGCCTTTATTAAGCTGGAAAAGGCAGCAAGAAAGATGCATTTACAAATTAATGAAGAAAAAACAAAGTATATGCCAGTCACGAGAGCTAATATAAATGGACCCCCTTACCTGGAAATAGGCTCTTTTAAATTTGAAACTGTCCATAGTTTTATCTATCTTGGCTCTGAAATTAACAACAAAAATAATGTTAGTTCTGAAATAAAAAAACGAATATTATCTGCCAATAGATGCTTTTATGGTCTTAGAAGACATATGAAATCTCAAATTATATTTAGGAATACAAAAATTGTGATGTATAAAACTCTTATAAGGTCTGTACTATCCTACGCATCTGAGACTTGGCCATTGTCGAAGTCAGATGCGACATTATTATGTACATTTGAAAGAAAGATTCTTAGGCAAATCTTTGGACCAGTTAGAGAAACGGAACATGGAGAAGAAGATATAATTTCGAACTGTACAGATTATATAATGAGCCGGATATTGTTAAATTCATAAAAATAAGAAGATTGGATTGGGCCAGGCATATTGTGAGAATGCAAGATGATAGAGTTGCGAAGAGAGTTTTCAAATTTATTCCGATGGAAAGAAGGAAGGTTGGGAAGACTGTGTGATGGATGATATCAAGACTTTGGGTGTTAGAAATTGGAGAAGTTTGGCATTGGATAGGGAGGAATGGCGAAAACTTCTGAAGAAGGCCAGGGCCCATGAAGGGCTGTCGTGCCATTGATGATGATGATGATGATGATGATGGTGATGGTGATGATTCACGAGGATTTACCGCCACTTACGGAGCTTATTTCAGAAGACATTCTGAGCAAAAAATTTCATGTAAACATGTGTCCAATCTCAATATCTTTAGATTACACTAATTTCAAAATTATTAGTGAAATACCTTTTTTTCTTAAGTTTTAAGGGTAAAAGAATATTACAAATAGAGAATGAACTATTCAGAAATAACGATTAGTGTTCTGAAGCTAAAAATGTGTTGTTAATTGCTTTGTACAGATTTTGTTTTTCAATTTTTAACTAAAAAGTATATCATTCACATGCACTTTTCACAAAAATTATTACAAATTATACGACTTTAGAAACTTGATTCTTTGCAGTTTAATTATGCATCCTAATGTACAAGCAATTGATTTGTAGCAATTGTGATAAATACGTAAGAAAAATGTAATTTTGTAGTTAAAAATCGAAAAAAATTCTGTACGAAGCAATTATGGAATTCACAGCACATTTTTAGCTTCACAATTCTATTTAATATTTGAGGAGAAATATTACAGATATTATTCTGTAGGACAAATGAATAATATCTTTAATATTCAGAATTCTAGCTAATTAAAGAATTGATACTCTCATTAGTTCATTCTTTATCTGTAATATTCTTTTACCCTTAAAACTCAATAATAATGGTATTTTACAAATAACTTCAAATTAGTGTAACTCTGAAAATATTTAGATTAGGACTCATGTTTAGATGACATTTTTTGCTCAGAATGTCTTCGGAAATAAGCTCCGTAAGTGATAGTAAATCCTCCTGAATCACCCTGTATGTATATATATTTTTAAAAAATTGTTAATTATTCTTATTTAACTTGCATATACGTACAGTATGTCAAAATATGCTGTAGGTTATATTGGAGTAGGCGAAATGTGACAATTGCTGTGTGTCATCTTACACTAGGTGCAATGACCTGTGTGACAATTGTGTGCCAATCATCCAGAAACGGCACGTTCAGCTTTTAAACAAATAGGCATGTTGGCATCGTTTATTCTAAGAAGGAATAAAAGTGTGTTGCTTCTGTCAACAATTCATCATGATGACCGAATAGATGATGACAGGAGAGAAAAGAAAACCAGAGATGGTGACATTTTATTGACCAAGAGGAGGAGTAGTAGACATCAGGCTTTTATGGAAATTATTGCATTTTTTTTCTATGTTTACGTTGATCTGTGTTACCTTCAATTCTTACTTGTATAGGCCTACTTTATTCGTATTCATTAAAATTGTCTGTCTTGTAACTGCGTAGTTTATTACTATTTTGTTTTAGTGCCACATTTTCATGTCCTTTTTTATACTAGCCTACTCATATTCACTTCAATGTAAATAAATATAACAGTCAATGCAAGTACAAATTTATTATTTATTACAGATTTTAACATTATTTTAAAAAAGAACTAGAAAACGTAATGTGAAGGGAATCCCACAAGTGCGACCAAGCGCATGACTTTTTCCTAGCGACCGCTCCTGGGTTAAAGAGAATAGAGATGAAATTCATCAATTATGAATCTCTGATTATGTTCGATAGTGTTAAATGCAGAAGTGGCTTCTTGGATAGTCAATTCCTTTTCTTTTTCTTACCTATAAATTTGTACCTGAAGAATTTAGGGAATGCTTGACGTGAGCATTTTGCCGATTTTGCAGTTTTGTGTTTTGTAGTCTTGATATAGTCTACAATATCTGTCCTACCTACGTGACTGATGCTCAACACTGATTTTCACTTTTGAGTTGAATAAATTTTTTCAATTAAGGATATCGCACTTTTATATTGTCTAGAAATTTATAATTTCTTTTAGGCATGATGGTAAGGAATTGATAGCTATTAAACTGTTTAAAATAAAATACTACACTTTCTAACAGGTCTATTCTTTTAACGTTCATTGAATAATAGTTAACATTCAAATTCATGCAAATCTAGTCTTTCAGGTGAAGCTCCCTGTAAAGCAGATTTGAATAATTTCAAGGGAAAAATTGTTCCGGGCCCGGGTATCGATCCCGGGACCTCTGGTTGAACGTACCAGCACTCTACCACTGAGCTACCCGGGAACTCCACCTGACACCGTCTCAATTTTTCCCTTTATATCCACACAATTCGTGTGGGCTGACGAAACGCCAGAGACCCACAACGAGTGCACACAATCTCTGTGTGACTTGGAATTGTGGTTTTCTGTTAACGTAGAGCGCTGGTACGTTCAACCAGAGGTCCTGGGATCGATACCCGGCCCCGGAACAATTTTTCCCTTGAAATTATTCAAATTCAGTAAAACAAGAAAGGAACTTTCTCTTAGTCATGCTGGTAAGAAACTAAACTGATATAGGCAATTCGTTATCTTGTGAAACCAAATGAATGTGTGCACCATTGCTCATAGTAAAAATCCTATGGTGGAGGTAAGTGAGCTAGCTAGCTAGCTGCAAGTGGAAGCTTTTAGGGAAGGAAGCTTCTAAGCCCACTTTCTTCTTCCTCTTATGTGCAGGTAGGTTTTACAAGAGAACAAATGGCTATAACTACATGCAGGTGTTACGTGCTGTCTCTTCTCACTTTATAGATCTCTTGGATATGGAACAACAAGTTTTGATGGTGAAATCATTGCAATAAGTGAATGTCTCAGGAATCTTCTATGCCACATCTATAAATTTAGGAATGCAGTTATATTGTCAGACTCCAAAGCAGCTATTCTATCAATTGTCTCTAAACACACACCTTCATCTCAAACAGCAGAAATAACTAAAATGCTCTCTCAATTATTATCACTCAATAAAAGAATTGTATTCCAATGGATACCATCCCATTGTGGAATCCTGGGAAACGAGAATGCGGATGCTTTAGCAAAGAAGGGCAGCACTGCTACTTACAGACCTGTTACTAAATCTACCTATTACTATGTGAAGAGATTTATTAAATCTACATACTTAGACTTCAACAAACAAAATTTGATAACTCAATCCCAAGGGAAAAAATGGAACTCTCTGCATCAAAATCCACAGTTAATTCCCGATTTACCACGAAAATCGTCTGTAGCTGCATTTAGATTGGCAACAGGCCATGATTGTTTGGCTAAACACCTGCATAGAATTGGAATATATCAATCCCCTAACTGCCCATTGTGCAACTCAAACCAAGAAATGGATTCGGAACACCTCAAAATCTGTGCTTCAGTGGCTGGTCATGATAATATTTTTGAAAAATATTAGAGTGCAAGAGGTCAAATGACTTTATTGTCAAACGCCTGGCGTTAGAAAACAACAACAACAACAACATTCAAAGAACAGACTTCACTTCCTACACGTGGTCTACACTTTTAATGTTCATCTAATAATGATTAACATTCAAATTCAATAAAACTAAAACAAAACTCCCATGTGCAAATGTATCCGAACTGCAACTGTAAATGCCAGTTAGAGAAGCAATCAGAATCAGAATGACGAACACCGGAAATAGTAAGAATGTTACTCATGCTCATACTAAGATATTCTCATTGAGTGTCAGAGGGGATAGAACTGCAACCAGTTGAATATTTGCTAATGAAATTTAGAAATTTTAAATAGGTAGGCCATTGCATGAGGATATGGGGAAAATTATTTTTAAAATTAAATTAAATTTTTTTTTTTTTTTTTAATTTCCGAGATGCACTCCTTCTATGTTGTTTCACTTGATAAAATATGAGTGTATACCAAGTTTTAGGTAATTTGGTCGTCTTGACCCCCGCCCAACATGACTGACTAATAAGACATTCTTTTCTTATAGAAAAATAATGTGAAAATGTAATATTAAATGTTTCTCTTTTAATGCAGGTCATTATGCAATACTGTAAATCCACATATATAGTAATTAATAAGTACTGTAATTAAATCTTGCTCTCAGCTATACAATATCCACATCAAATCACTAGATTTACTGAATTTAAGGTTTGTTGGAGGCTGCTGTTAACATCCTTAATGTCTCTAAGTATTGTTTTTGAGTTTCGTCATTGATAACACTAGTTGAGAAGTCTTGAATCACCTTTACGGCCCATTCAGAGAGATCATTCACCACTTTGAAATGCCGTATGTATGCCTCAGCTTCTTAATATCTGGGATCTAGATGCCATTGGCTAATGGATTGTCCAAGCCATTGGACCTCAAGAACCAAGATTTAGAGCCAATAAGGGTACGGCCACACGAGCTACATTTGTGGCAAGTTTTCTGCGACAAATGTAGCTGGAATTATAGGCAGCAATGAGTTAAATGGAAGCGGCCACACTGAGCAGTAAATGTAGCAAGTTTGGCGCATCCCAAGGTCGTGTCGCAACTCGAATGGGTCCGGGTCCATTTTTTCTGCGACATTTACTACTGTTGGGTGGCCACACGTAGCGACATGGGTGGCTACACGTGCAGCTACATTTGTAGCAACTTTCTGCGACAAATGTAGCTGGAACTATAGACCGCATTGAGTTAAATGGAAGCGGCCACACGGAGCAGTAAGTGTAGCAAGTTTGGCGCCGTCTGACATGTTAGGTCTACTCGTGACCAATAATTTTCCACCTTAAACGAATTAACATTGTTGTTAGTTACTGGGAATTTATTATGAAATCCATATTTTAAACTTTAAATTTATATTAATATTTATTTCCGCTTTACTAATTCCCAGAGGAGACTCAGTGAGTCAAAGAATATACATGTCAAAATACTTTTATCTACTAATTGACAATAAATAAAGAATAAATATCATGCAAACGAAAACAAAAAAAAAAAATTGTAGTAAAAGTACAAACAACCGTGTAAAATGAATGGTTATGCTTTAATTTTTTAGGAATGAGGTAGAAAGCGAAAATCAAATGTCATGTAAAGGACACACAGATTAAGACTTTAAAAAGAGTGAAATAACAAATCAAAGTTATTCATTTTACAGTAGAGAATTACAATAATTTAGCTCAATGTAAATTTACAAATGCGTATGGAAACACGCGTAAGCTAATTTTAAATACTATTTTCTTAATCTTACTCCTGTTTTTTGTTACTTCACCAGAAGGAAAAGTAAATATCGCCACTAAGTTCCTTTCTGGTAATTGAATTTGCAGCCAGGCATGCAACAGCTTGGCATTTTATTCAGGCCTAATGTATTTAAAAATAAAACAAGTGACATTGATGAGTGCAGTGAAATTTGTCTCTTGAATTAGCTATAAGATATCGCAATTTGTACCACCCCGCTTATCTTTTAGCGTTAAAATTTTCTTTTGTTGGTAAAAAAACTTTATGAGACATGAAACTGTAACATACCCTAAGATTCACCTTTCAGTTTCCCCCTCCCCCGAAATTTAATAATCTGAGAAACGTGATCTATCATGTTTAAGAGAACGTAAACTCTGTTTTCTATTGGATAAGATGTAGGTCTACAATGGAAGAAAGGCATTCTGAAATTGGAAGGAAAACCCGTTCTTTTTAATGGTTGAAATTCTCAGTATGTATATGTAATCATAACAACAGAATTTACTTGTGTTTATGAGGGAGTGAAGTAGAGAGGGAGATTGACTTTTAGATGGGAAATTATTATCATGACAAATTTATAACAGTACGATGCACTCCTATCTCACTGGCCGCCAGCAGTGTGTTGTCTTTAATAATCGGTTCTCCTCCTGGCAGACAGTAGAGTCAGGATTTCCCCAGGGTTCGGTATTGGATCCATTGCTTTTCTGTCTCTATATTAACGATATCGCCAAGTCATTTAAATATTGCAGATATCATATTTATGCAGATGACGTTCAATTATACATTTCTGCCAGTCCTAATAGACTAAGTGACTGTATTAATAGACTCAGTAAAGATCTCGAATCCGTTTCATCTTGGTCTCAACAATTCGGACTTAACTTAAATACAGATAAATCACAGGCTATCTTATTTTCGAATAAAAGATTAATCCTCGATATTAATAAGCTGAACTTTCCTCCTGTGACTCTGAATAAAGCGATCATTCTATTCAGTTCAACTGTGAAAAATCTGGGAGTTAATTTTGAATCTAACCTTACCTGGGACACGCATATCAAATACACATGCAAGAAAGTATTTTCCACTCTTCACTCATTAAAACGATTGTACCACTATCCAACTAAATTAAAGCAGATGCTTGTACAGACTCTTATTATGCCTCATTTCGATTATTGTGACGCTTTATTCAGTGATCTCAGGGTGGATTTATCCCAGAAACTGCAACGTGTTCATAATGCATGTGTTCGTTTCATTTGTAATGTCCGCTACTACCGTACGATCACATTTCGCCTTCTTTCGATAAATTATTGTGGCTCAGGTTAAATGAGAGGAGAAAGTTACATTCCCTTTCTCTCTTATACCGAATTTTGCACACCTCTACTCCCTCTTACTTATCTGTCCGATTCCACAGTCTTTCTCGGTATCATAACTTAAATACTCGGTCACAATATAACACGCTAGAAATACCACTGCACACATCATCTCTTTATTCTTCATCTTTCACTGTTGCTAATTCTCGTCACTGGAATTCTCTGCCGCCCGAAGTCAAGGGCTGCCGAACTTTAATTTCCTTTAAATGTAAATTAGAAAAATATCTTATGATGAGTTGCCAAATCTAACGTGTTGCAAATATTTAATGGAATGTGTTCCACTGTATTTATTTTTATTTATTTTTTTTTTGTTTCTTATTTTTATTATCGAAATCGTGTTTATTTATCACTTAACGCCAATATGTATCCCACTATGTTGTCGTTTTTTTTATTATTAATCTATTTTTTTCTGTACATTTTATTCAATTGTCGGTTTCTGGTTTAATTATGTAAATCCTACTTAATTGTAATCTAATAGTAATACGTATACTAATGTGTTTATTTTTATTTTTACTGCGTACATTTTTTTATTGAATTATCGGCTTCTGTTTTTTATGTGATTCGTATTTGATTCTAACAACATTAATATGTATTTTACTATGTTTATTTTTATTTTATGAGGTAAATTTTATGTAACTACCTCTTTTGATCTCGTTATGTACCTAAATTGTATCAGTATGTAATTATTTAATTCCGATCCAGTTTTATGTTCAACTGTGTAAGCAAGTTTTAATCCTGGTTGAGTGTAAGAGAAGGCCTTACGGCCTTAACTCTGCCAGGTTAAATAAAGCCATTATTATTATTATTATTATTATTATTATTATTATTATTATTATATATGACATATTTTGTTACTAACAATACGGTGCCAATAAATATTGCTTCGCTTATGTATAGTCCAGCTGAGTTGCCCTATTTTTTTTAACTCTCTTCCAAATATCTTTCTTTAAAAACTACATACATTTTTCTTCTTTCAATTTCGACCTAAAGAATTCTTCAATAATAAAATGTATACAATAGCGTTCTAGCAAACCCTTCACAGCAATTTTGTTTGGTAAAAAACGTACAATTCTTTTGCAGGACAGACCTCACAAATCAGTATTGTTTATAAAGAAATTTCCACTTTTAGTTGTATTTTGCGATATAAGGGTCAAGTTTAAATTGCCGCAACGTCCAATAAGCATTCTGCAAAACCAAGAAAAAGAGAACTTTTATGATAGATGTGTTTACTTATAATTACTCTATTCAAAATACCGTTCTTTGAGAGTACGCATTTTTTTGTTTCATTTTCGACCAAAGGTTTCCTTCAATAATAAAATCCATACAATAGTGTTCCAGTAAACCCTTCACAGCGACTTCATTTGTTAAAAAACACAATTCTTTTACAAGACAGATCTCTCAAATATGTTACAAACAGATGGCCTCTTTGAGTTGTGTTTTGGGTCATTTTTACAACTCCTTTTTACTTGGAGATGCTTCAGAAATTCATGTATTAAAAAGGGAAGAGCATGTCTAATCTGTCGTACAATCCCAATGACCCTTCTACAGAACCACGAGAAATTAGGTCTTCATACAGCCTTCCAGCAAACCCTTCACCCACACCGTACTTCCGATTGTTACTGACGAACAATATTGCCTGTTGTAAAATCGACACAGGAATAAAAGTTAACTTTATGGCACTGCTATAAATTTTCTTCTCATGCGCATTACAATTGTGTGTGACCGTAATAATGTACACTAACATCACACACAAAGCGACTTTGGCTTCATAATCCATCTCGGAAGAAAGCTTTCTACTACACTACGGTTGAGTGCTGCAAAATGCAAAAGAACTAGCTACAAATTTCGCTACGTGTGGCATATCATGTGGCCACACGTAGCGACATTTAACACAGAAACTGGCAGTAATTGTAGCGCCCGTGTGGCCACCCATTTTGCGACAATTACGGCAGCTTCATTTGTAGCAGAAAACTTGCTACAAATGTAGCTCGTGTGGCCGTACCCTAAGAGACGAGAATTTCGTACTGTGGTTCAGGATTGGAAATGTTGGAATGCCCCTCTCAAATTCTTTTGGTCTCAGAAATCGAAATAATGTCCGAGCAATTTTCTGCCATTCCGAATCAGTAACTCTGTTTGAAAATAGGGAGAACACTGCACACTCTTTGGTTAAATACCACAAGTGTCCTTCCATGGCTTGTATGGCTGCATTAGCAACTTGATGATCGTGCTTGCGGTATTTGGTCAAGTCATGCCACAGCTTCAGATCATTGTAGACTGCATCGGCACCATTGGATGAAGAGAGCCATTTTTCAACATAGAGGAGTGCATTGAATTTGCATAGTGCTTCTAATTTATCGATCATGATCTTGTCATATCCTGCTTGAGCACTGAAAGCAAACATCTTTGCTGGATACAAAATGGACGGCATCCATCGAGTGTGCTGAGCTGCTCCAGGTTTTAACCAATGTATTCCTCATTCAGGTATTTCTCCCAGAATTAACAACATCAGTTCAGCACACTTCCAATAATCAGCACGAGGTAATAAGTTATTTCTATCTGAGGTGGAAAGTATTCTCTTCAGTGATTGAATTGTATTTTCCATTATGAGTTTCAGTGACCTGTCCTTGATTTGTATGGTCGTAAATTTTTCTTCTGTATTGATAGTTTCCCAAATAGAGTACCTGAATTGAATGAAATTGTCATTTTCAGGACCTGATGTTTCACCAAACAATTTCTAGTGAACCGAACACAAAATTCTCTCAAAAACGTGATGCAGACAAGCAAACAAACAAGTTTTTGTCCAGTAATTTTTTGAGCTGTACACGTGCTCCAATTTTCCATCCTGAATTTGAAGCTGTAGTATCAAAAACGAGAGATCTCATGTTATCAGAGAGCTCTCATTCATTTGCAAAACTAAAAGTAGCTCTTGCTTGCTCTGTACATGTTGTGTACCTTATAGCAAAAGTGATTATTGAGGTGGGCGGGGGTCAAAATATGACCTAAACATCTGAAAATTTGTACATAAGTATGTTTCAATAATTGTAATAACATGGCGGGGGTGCACTTAGGAAATTTAAGAAAAAAATTTTTTGCAATGCCTTATCACATAAACGATATTATACTTGGAGGAAACTGGGACATTTGGCATCCTAGACACACTCTTTTGGGACAGGGGTACAAATGTTAGAAATTCGAGACTATCCTAGCTAAACTGGGACGTCTGGGGACGCTACTAGGTAGCAAGAAAGGATACCACATAGAATAGAGAACCTACTTATGTCCAAGAAAATCTGACCATGACAATGCATTTTCTGATTGCTTGGTGATTCATATACTATCCGCAATATCTAGTCACAATTTCCTAACAGTCTATAAGTGTTACTGTTCCTGAAATGTATCAAGTTCTCAACCATCTTGCTACCAAGGTTTTTTACAACTTACTACTATACTACCAAGGGGGGGATAATAAAATTACCACCATCAAAAACATATACCGATCTTTGTTAAGCATTTGAAATATAAACAATTTACTGTATGTATAGACTTACGAAAAATGTTGTTGTTGTTTTCTAATGCCAGGCATTTGACAATAAAGCCATTTGACCACTTGCACTCCAATATTTTTCAAAGATATTGTCATGGTTAGCCACTGACGCACAGATTTTGAGATGTTCTGAATCCATTTCTTCATTTGAGTTGCATAATGGACAGTTAGGAGACTGATATATTCCAATTCTATGCAGATGCTTGGCCAAACAGTCATGGCCTGTTGCCAATCTAAATGCAGCTACAGACGATTTGCGTAGTAAATCAGGAATCAACTGTGGATTTTGATGCAGAGAGTTCCATTTTTTCCCTTGAGATTTGTCATCAAATTTTGTATGTTGAAGTCTAAGTATGTAGATTTAATCAATCTTTTCACAGAGGAACACGTAGATTTAGTAACAGGTCTGTAAGTAGCAGTGCTGCCCTTCTTTGCTAAAGCATCCGCATTCTCGTTTCCCAGGATTCCACAATGGGATGGTATCCATTGGAATACAATTATTTTATTGAGTGTTATTAGTTGAGAGAGCATTTTATTTATTTCTGCTATTTGAGATGAAGGTGTGTGTCTAGAGACTATTGATAGAATAGCTGTTTTGGAGTCTGACAATATAACTGCATTTTTAAATTTATTGATGTGGCAGAGAAGATTCCTGAGACTTTCACTTATTGCAGTGATTTCTCCATCAAAACTTGTTGTTCCATATCCAAGAGATCTATAAAGTGAGAAGAGACAGCACATAACACCTGCACCGGCACCTTGTTCCCTGGAGATCAAGGATCCATCGGTGTATAAATGAAGCCAATTTTGTGGAGGGTACCTAATATTAATTGTCTCTAAAGACAATTGTTTCATTATTTCAGTGTTTACTTCTGATTTCAGTATTTCTTGTGTTAAATTTATATTATACTCTATATTTAATAGTGTTAAAGGGTTTGGTTTAATTTGTAAGTTTTCTTTTAAATTCGGGATGTTGATTTTCTGTTTTAATTCTTGAACCATGGATATGAAACTTTTTTGAGTTTTTAATCTACGGAGAGGACTGTATGAATGCCAATTGTTTCCTGGTAATCTGATAAGTTTTTCATATTAAATCAGTGCTTTTTATTCTATTAATTATCATTTTGATGCTGTTAATATTAGTGAGGAATCTCATAGAATCTATTGGAGTTGTTTTGATTCCACCAGTGATGAGTCTGAGAGCTTGGTTTTGAACACGTTCTATTTCGTTTATGAAAGGTGAAGTAATTAAAATTTCTCGCAGTACGTCAGAACTGGCTGTATAAACATTTTGTATGTAGTGTTCAAAGTATTTCTAGAGCAACCCCATTCCTTTCCTGCTAGTCTTTTCAGAAGGGAGAATCTTTTACGAGCTTTTTCAAATGGTTGTTCCATGTTAACTTACTGTCGAAAATAACTCCAAGATATTTGGATTCATAAGTCCTAGGAAGGTGTTGGCCATTGTATTGGATATTGAATTCTCTTTCTTTTTTACCAAGTGAAAATATTTGGTAGTTACTTTTGCCTAAATTGAGTGTCATCAAATTTGATGTACTCGTATTCCATTCATGTAGTGGATTTAGAGCTTTAAGAGCAGAATTTTGAATTTTGTCTCTATGTCTGTGAGATCTGGAAGTCCACAAAACTATGTATATCATCTGCAAATAGTGCTGTTTTCATGTTTGATTCCTCTAATATGGAGAGTAAGTCATTTATATAAATATTGAATAAAGTTGTGCTGAGGACAGCGCCCTGGGGTAGACCTCAATATGTTTGTCTGTAACTAGAAAGTGAGTTATTGAATTTAGTAGCAATGAATCGTTGACTAAGGAATTCTGATATCCATCTGAACATATTGCTGGAGATACCTAATTTCTGGAGTTTTAATAATAATTTATTTCTCCAAACAGAGTCATATGCTAACTGAAAGTCAATAAATATTGCCAAGGCATCTTCTTTTTTGTTAAAACTGTTTTTTATTTCTTGGCCGAGGCATATGACTTGTTCATTAGTAGAGTGTAGTTGTCGAAAACCGGCTTGTCTTGGTGATAAAAGATTTTGGGATTCTAAATACCAAGTTAATCTGTTGGAGATCATTAACTCCATGGTTTTTACTATCATGCTTAATAGTGCTATTGGTCGATAACTATTAACATCATGAGCAGGTTTCCCTTTTTTGTGAATTGGTACAATGATTGCTTTCTTCCAAGCTGCAGGAATTGAGGTGTTCCATGATAAATTGAAAATGGATAAAAGTACAGACTTGGCTTTTTTCCCCAAATGTTTAAAAAATTCTGAATGAATGTTGTTGGGACCTGGAGATTTCTTGGTTTTTAAATTTTGTATAGCTATGCTTAATTCTTTGGAAGTAAAATTTTGATGGAATATTTCAGGTTTTGTGATATTGTTTTTTTATATATTTATGTAATTCTCTTTTGATAAATTTGTCATTTTTTTTTATATTGGGATGTAATCTGTGAGAGTTTGAGTAGTGTTTATTAAATGCATTTGCTATATCTCTACTATCTGTTAGTGTTTTGTTATTGTGAATAATAGGTTGGCTAATATTTTCCTGTGTATTGGAAATATTCTTCAGAAATGTATATGTTTTAGCGCTATCGGTTCTGTAATTAATATTTTCGATAAATTTATTAAAACTGTTCTTTTTTGCTGTTATGATTGCTTTTTTAAGAATGGCAGTCTTCCTCCCCCAATCTCGAGTATCTTCTGGTGTTTTGCTATGTTCTGCTTTGATTCTTGCTTTATCTCTATCTTGTTTCAATAAATTCAGGTTTTCTGTCCAGAATGGGGTGTATTTTTTTGGTTTGCCTCGTGGGATGTGCTTTTTTGCAATTTTAAGAATAGATTCACAGAAATATTTGTTCAATCTATCTGAGTTTTTATTTTCCATTAGTGGTGTGTTGAGCTGGATGTGTTCGTCTAGTTCTGTAGTAAATAGTTTCCAATCCGCTTTCTTAAAATTCCATGTTGTTTTGTTATTGTAGGGTTCTTTCCTTCGGTTTTGGTGGAGATGAATAGAAGCAATGATGACTCTATGGCCAGATCCGGGGTCTTCAATTATTTTTTTCTTGGTTTCGTGATGGATATCTGATGTTACCAGTAATAAGTCTGGATTTGTGCCAGAACCTGAATAATGTATGAAAGTAGAGGGATCTTCTTTTCTATAGACAAAAAGTGTAAAAATATAAAGTAATCATCTTATTTTAAAAAATACAGAGTGGTTCAAAAGTCCTGTTCCATTTTGTTGAAAACATAGTATACCAAAATTAACGAACTTTAGATATGTTACCAATGACACAATGAGGTAACATGTACAGTAAATTTAAATTTACCTCCCTTTCATTTCAAGACAAACTCCTTAATGCTACATAATTTTGACATGGTAGAAAACACTTCTGTACAAGCAATGAAAGTCACAGTACTATAACATAAATTGGAAATCAATTCAGTTAATTTTTTAAATTTAAATATTAGAACACCATATATAAAACAATGAACATTTCAAAAACATTTGTTTATAATAAAATAAAATAAAAATTTTTTGAAGTTATAATAAAAATATAAAACTAATAAATCAAATTTTAGTTCTTTGTTGAAATTAAAATATTCGAGCACCACCTATATAACAATAACATATCAAAAAGAGGAAGTCCGCCTGGGTAGCGTAGTCAGTATAGCACTGACCTTCTGTGCTCGAGGTTGCGGGTTCGATCCCGTCCCAGGTCGATGGCATTTAAGTTTGTTTAAATGCGACAGCCTCATGTCAGTAGATTTACTGGCGTGTAAAAGAACTCCTGCGGGACAAAATTCCGCCACATTGGCGATGCTTATATAATCTCTGCAGTTGTGAGGGTCGTTAAATAAACCATTATCGAAAAGAGGCTCCACTAATAATTATTTCAAACAAAATCACTTTTAGAAAAACCATAACACACAGAAATAAAAAATTAAAAATAGGGAACAAAAAAACATGATAATATAAATAACAATATAAAAATTAGTATAAATATCACAAAATAAAATAATTTGAAAGCAGACTAACTTAGAAATTAAGAGAATTAAGCTACAGATTGAATTTTATACCCTGGAATTTTCATGATAGATTATCAAGGAGGGTAACAAGATCACCCCACATGAATAATGTGAATTATATCTTAAAGTAGATTAATTATTTAGGTTATTTTTAATTCAAATTGTTAGTAGGCATATAACGAGAAATACATGGAATTTCAAAAAGAAATATGGAGAAAACTGAAAATTACATTGACAAATCATCAGTGGAGTAGTTCTATTGGCAGCAGGAGGGTTAATGAAGGACTTAAACAAAATACACAAGTATAGTCATTTTAATAGAATATTCAATCTTACATTTAGATTTCGGACACTTTTTCTGTTAATGGAGAAAATAATGATAAAAGACTCTGTGCATACACTACTACATTTCCAGAAAACTTTAATTTTTCTCGCGGAGTAAATAACACGTCTACCTGTCGTGTTCTCAAAAGTGTATATTTCCTGCTTCTGCTGCGCTAAGTAAGCCTCCTCGAATTGATATTTTTGTAGTGAGTTATAGCGAGGCAATTCCACACCATTCTGACATCAGCCGAGTGCACAGGTAATGTGTCAGAAGTCTACAGGTAGGTATTCTTATTTTCTACCAATATATAAAAGGTTAAGTAACACCATGAAACACTATTTTTAAAAATTAAAAAAGCCTGAAAATTCATATCCACATCTTGGCAATTGGACGTACTTGATGCTAGAAAAATTTGGGTTTGAATTGAGTACATTGCTTGACAAGGTTAGGGGAATTGAAGGAATTTTCTTAATATGGTAACGGGCATTGTGGTGGATGAACATTACAGTATGATGTTGAGAACAATGTATACGGTAAACTGTAGAAAGAACTGGATGGCATGTTTGGACACACTGCCTCAATTCCACATCAAGTGAACGTTTATAATAGCATGTTGGACTTTGCTCTGTGTTATGGATGAACATTGCTACATCTTTTAGCTATAAAGTTCCCGAAGATCTGGCATTCAACCACTTCATGTTGCCTTGCTGCAGATGCCATTAAAATTTCAAATATGCCATATTGAGTTTCTATTCCTCGATTCTTTGTTTTTTAGATATGAAAGGTGGAGATGAAGGCGTATTATCTTTATTATTGTTGTTCTTTCTGATGAAATAAGAAATAATAATCCTCGTGTTTTTGGTTTCTCTTTTAGAAGCAATGGAAATCAGGAAAGTTGAGGGGTCCACTCTGTATTATTCTATCTGCGGCATTTGAAGAGTCAACTTAGAAAAAAATTTTTATTCATTTGGAACAACTGGATAATGCCTGCCATACAGCAGTGCCAACTATGCTCGCATCGGGGCTCACGACAGGAAGAACTTGGCTGTGAGATCAAACTGCACATGCACAGACTTCTCTTGTAGTGTCAGCGTGATTCTTATCTGGATTTATTTTCGCGTGTACATTCCAAATCAAATGAAGTTCCATTTGTACTCCAGTTACCCATCTTGTATATACGAAGGTTAGGTTTGGTTAGTTTAGGTTTTCATTAACCAAGTCCGCACATGTACGGTTTGATCTCACAGTCAAGACCTTCCTGTCGTGAGCTACATGTGTCATTAGTGACCAGGCCATACTAAGCCGTAAACAAAGAGAATCGAAATGTTACTAGTAAAATTGGTGATAATATTCTTTAACTTTACTTTAGTAGGTTATTTTACGACGCTTTATCAACATCTTAGGCTATTTAGCGTCTGAATGAGATGAAGGTGATAATGCCGGTGAAGTGAGTCCAAGGTCCAACACCGAAAGTTACCCAGCATTTGCTCATATTGGGTTGAGGGAAAACCCCGGAAAAAACCTCGGTCAATGTAGAGTATCCACCACCCACTGAACGAATAATATTGATTAAACGAGCGTTGAGCGACTTCCTCCGATTTTGGAAGACACCGACGCACTTAGGTTAGGTTAGGTTAGTTTACGCTTTTATTATTCCAAATGTTTAGGATTAGTGTAAAACTGGCCTATGTCTCCTATAGTGGGCGGGACATAAGTAACATTCACCAAAACCTCAACCAGGTAACTTGTCCCGACCGGGAATCGAACCCGGGCCACCTGGTTTCGCGGATAGACGCGCTAACCGTTACTCCACAGGTGTGGACGATATTCTTTAATAATTCCCTGTACTTGTTAAATGTAAGATCTATGGAGTATAATGGCGATTTTTTTAATAGGTACACTAAAAGAAAATGCACATTTTCGAAGATATCATAACACTTTACCACAGACAAATTAATGAGAAATATGATGTGGTCCAGGGAATATCGTTGAAATCAACAGTGTGTGCAACTGACATTAATACATTATCTCCTCGTCAAACCCCAGCCAACCTTATCACTGGCAAAGTGTGTAATTAACACTAATGTACTTATCTCCTCATCAAACCTTATCCAACCTTGTTGCTAATAGTGGAGCTATCTCTCAGTAATGTTGAGAATGAGGGAGAAAGTGAGAGAAAAAATTAATTTCTCCTAGTAACGACATCACAGGTAAATGTCATGTCCTTATGTTAACAAAATTGTGTACTTGATTATCATTGTAATGGTACATTGAAAGCTGCGGTACCTAATTCTCCAGTTTAGTGGTGTATTTTTTTCTGTTGTGATTAAAAATTATTCAGTCAATTATTTGAGAAACTACACATGTTCCCTTCTGCTTAGTTTTGACAAAAGTGTAAAAAACTGTCAGCTGTATATGATTTTCAATATTCCTGACTATTCTTAAGAAACTTACCTTGTAATCTGAAGGTGCAATGAGACCCGAAATTTCCAATGTATGTGGTTTCTCAAATAAAATATTAGTAGCACAAAAAATCAGTATATTTTGCTTTAAGTATGATATAGTTTGACGGATTACTGGTTTTGACGGATTTCGGGTTTTAACAGTACTGGTAACATATACATTTTCAAATTAACATACATATACAGCTTACACAGCATAGATTTACCTATAATAAATATGGTTTCTTTGCAGATAGATGAATGAACGTTATTTAGAATCATATATTCATTTCCTGCTGCCTCTAACTTTTTGCTTTCATTGCCAGACTCTTTCAACCTTCCCTTCTTAATGACTGGTTCAGGAATTTGAAACAATATATTATACGCAACTACCTCGTTATACTCACTAAGCTATAACACCAAATACAGCAGACCAGCTGTTACAATATGTTGAAGGAGGGAAATGCACACGAAAATCATTGCTACTTGACACTTTTGTAAGGAAAGTGGCTTGGCTAACTGGGTTGTGACGTCATTGAAGCCGTTTGATGCTCATAGGTACTACCAGTACTTACTAAGTTACGAATTTCACTTAGCACTCTTGTAGAGGAAATGCAGAATATGAAATAACTTCATTCTACAATAAATATGAATTGTACTTCTTTGTTTACTTGTTTCCTTGTTTGTTTATTTATTTTTAATTTGGCTCTTTAGCCCTTTTGTAAGGTTAAGTAGGTACTCAATTCAAAGTGAGTTACCACAGTTTTTTTTTCCCCCCATAATGAAGGATGGTTTCCTTAGCAAAATAATTTCGCGTGAATATCTTTATGAACTTGTCATAGGAAATGGAAATTTTGTGCTCACACTAAAATATGTTTAAAATGTGACAGCATCATGCATTATACAAGTTGGTATTTAAATAAAATTGAACTTACAGTGTTTAATCCTTCTCGAGGCTTGTCCTTCCATAGAAACGGCAAAGTCTTGAATACAAATCGTGTATTCTGATATATTATATCCTCAGTTCCAATAAATGAAACTTTTGAAATAAAAAATATGTAAAAAGATAGGAAACCACTGTGTAAACACAAACACGACCTATGTAACAAGTACCGGGTACTAGGAAACTACCACCATATCTAAATACTGGTAGGCCTATATACATCTTTTGGTATATAGTAGGCTATACAGCAATGAAATGATTCAGTAGAAATTAATATAATGCAATTGAAAGCTATCACATTTTTACATGTCTTGTCATTCAGTCAGATCACTGCTTGTTTAGTTTGTCCACAATGTAGAACTGGTTGTTAAATGTTTTAAATTAAAAAAAATAGCATTTACAGGATGGAAGAGCACTGACAATACGATATTATCAAGCATTTTAATATTGCACAAAACATAATGTAATAGTTATTTAGATACCAATGTCGTAACGTTTTATTTTACAATACGAGATTTTGTCAAACAAGGCTGCAGGCCGAGTTTGATAACCAGTCTACTATTGTAATATGAAGTTACGACATGTGTATCGTACAAAGTTTTATCCGCTTTGATAAAAAAATAATGTAAAATTGAATATTGTCTAAATGTAACATTTTTATTGCCTGCTATATAATTTGCTTTGTAGGTGATCGATTCATATAGAGGGCCTTGTACGAGAAACATTAGAAGCTATATACATTTGCTTTGTAAGTGATCAATTCATATAGAGGGCCGTGTACAAGAAACATTTGAAGAATGTTATTATTGTCGGTATTATCACCATGACTATTTATAAATATAAGTGTCAATGGTATTGTATTAACAGCTGTACTGATTTATTAATTCCAACAAAATCGCGACAGAGGTATGAAGAGGAATATAAGAAGTTTGAAGATTGGTGTAAAAAAAAAGTAGAGAATATTTCTGAAAAGTTTATGCTGGAATATTTTTCAATGAAAAGTGAAAAGAAGAAATCAAGTTCTCTGTGGATTCATTATTCTATGCTGCGGTGTACGATATCATTGAAGAAAAACGTGGACATCAGTAAGTAGACACAAATTGTTAGCTTTTTAAAGCAAAAAAGTGAATTGTGAAAATGTTCCTATTAATGTGTATAACAAATAAAAAGCTTACAAAGACAAGCATCCTGCTGCTCCAAAGTTGCACTCGGGCATGGGTTCGATTCCAGCTTGTGCTCATTACTGGTAGTTTTTTCCAAGCTTTCTCCAACCATAAGGCGAATGCGAATGTCAGGTAATCTATGATGAACCCTCGGCCTCATCTTGCCAAATATCATCACGCTATTACCAATACAATCGATGCCAAATATCCTAGTAGTTAATACAGGGTCGTTCAATAACCAAATAAAAGAATTGCAGAGAGCAATCAGAGTAGGGTAGATGCACTATCTGTGGCCACTTTTAGGATTATTTTTAAGTTTATTTAGAAAATCAATAAATGGGACACTATAATCCCCAACTTTCTTGAGGTACGTGTTAACTAATATGTTTACTATGAACTGTTTTATTAGCATAGCTCAAAACAAATACATACACTTACACAAAAACTTTTATACATATTTACAATTTTCACCATTTGTGGCGACGAAAACGCCATTTTTGGCCACCCGCTTGTACCATATGTGGCCATTTTTTGTTTTTGCCATAACATTGTCACAATCTTTCATTTCCATAAATTTAACAAGATAAGGGATAAATTACTGTAATTTGAGTTTACAAATGAGCATATGTTTTGGAGCAGACAAATCTTAAATACAAACAACATACTATGTTAAGCTTACTAAATAAACAGAAAAATCACTCCACATTCAAACGTTTAAAGCCTCCAGAGAAAATGAAGCATATTGCACGGTCATCTTTTCCATGGAATTTGGGAAGAGATAACACTCTTTCTATTTGTTCATTGTCAACTACTGATATGTCATCATTTACAATCCATTTAAATTTATTCGCCCCAACTCGTCTAGCAAATTTCACAAGCCATCCATCAATATGTTTTTCTTGTATTAAACCCACAAATCTTCGGACACTTTTCTTGTGCCTAAATGCAACAAGTACCCAATCATTTACTTCAGCCTCTTTGGCATGAACATTTTCATCACTGGATTCGTCACAAAGTTCAGATTCAGATGAAATAGCAATGTCACTTTCGGATGTGGTTATTTCATCTTCCATCTTCCTTTGATTTTTAGTTTTTGATCTTTAGGACACTTTCTGTTTATTTTCACGCCTCTTCTTAATTTCATTCTCTTTCTGCTTTTTTTTTTTTTTTTTTTTTTTTTTTTTTTTCAATTTGCTTGCTTCACAACTGTCATATTAATTCTTTCATATTTATACAAAGTCAGAGGAGGTGCCAATACTCCAGATGCATTCACTGTGATAAGTGTTGTAATGTTCTCCTTATCACTAGTCTTTGACGTGTCATAAACATGCTCATCTTTGGGTGCTAGACCTAAGCCTCCTGAGGGTGAAAGGCAGAATGAAGTTTCATCACAATTCCACACTCTCTGGGGATCATTTAATATTTCCTGTTCTTCAGGAGTAAGCAGATCAGTAATTTCCCTAAACCAATTCCGGATTTTTTCCTCTGTGATTAATGCCTGAGCCTTGTTGATATGCTCTGCTTCTTTTATACTTAGATCAGGATGTCTTCTCATAAATGCATCAAACCACTTACGTCCAGGTCTGCAATTGATGAATGGTGTGTTTAGTTTACAGTTTCGTACAATTTTTTCAACATAATCCAGCAAGCTTTCTTTATTTATTGGAAATCCAGACCTCGCACAACTTTTCAACCATTTTGCCAGCAACATCTCCGAGAACCGCACACTGTCCAACTTTTCCAGATGATTCAGGTGCACATCCTGATAGTTTATTCCTTAACGTAGATCTGGGAACATTAAAGGTTGTGGCAGCTGTTGCAACTTTCATTCCATCTCTCACTGCACGCAGAGCACGTGATACTTTTGATGGCGAATATTGAAATAATTTTCTTTTGTATTCACGATTTTTCTTAGAACTCATGTTAAGTAAAAGTGCTGTAAAAAAATAAAATAAAGAAAAAACAAAATATTAGAATTTCCTAACTGGAATAATACATTTCAAAAGTGGTCAGAAATGGTGCTTAAGTAACCCCTATTTGTGGTCATTATTGTGATCACAAATGGTGCTTGATACTACATTCATGTTCCATTTGTGGCCATCCCTGGTATCAAGGATTGTGATTATGTTTTCATAAAATACTGAATATCAGTAGATACCTTTATGCTTTGAGATGGATCACAACAACAATATCATGTAACTTTATAGAAACTAGTACAGGTTTTATATTGTAATTCTTACCTGCAACTCTAAAGAAAATACGTAAGCAAGAAGCACAACTTCAATACATTTATGAATTAACCATTTTGTACAACAAAAGATTGGAGCTGAATGGCAACCAATCAGAATCATGGTTGCACAGCAACACACTGGAACATGTTAGCATGATTCCCATTGCCAGAACTAAATTAGGCACTTAATATAACATTTTAAATTCGAAAATGGCCACTAATGGTGCACTGGCCACAAATGCTACGTCTACCCTAGTATAATGAAGCATTAATGGTTGAAGTGTTGATCAAAATTTTTTAGTGGTGGTGGTAGCATTATGTGTAAGAAAAGTAAATAGTTGGTGTACTATGGTTGATGTTTAAGAAAGTTAATATAGTGCTAATAGTACCTCCCTCATGCCAATAACTCTGCTACAGAAAAGAATAATAAAATTATGCCTTAATAAACTCTTGATTATCCTTCAGAACTGTTGTATTCAGGATTTAAAGTATTTGACTTCCATCATATTTATAACAAGATGTATTATTGAATTTCGTACATAAAAAACCGAAATATATTTAATTTATATTCACATAAATATAAAACCAAAAGATCAGAAAACACATATTACGCTTAACAGAACCTAAATGTATCATAGCTGTAGCATCACAGTAGCAACTTCAGTCCAAGGCTTTATAACATGATAGCTTAATAGCTAAATTCTCAAATATACAATTTACTAATACTCCTTATTTCAAAAAATCAATTAAAAATTGCTGTTTAGAGAGAAAATTTAAGATTCATTTATTGTGATATATTTTTTCTTCTTCTTTTTTCTTTTTCTTTTTTTACTTTTTACTCTGTTATTTAATAAAATATCTTATGTGGAATGCCCTCTGAGCACGAGTATGGAACTTACTCTTTCTGGGGATGTTAGAATGTTTTTATATAAAAAAAAGCAATATGTATCTTTGTTCTACGAGGGGTATTCGTAAAGTAACTTCAGTTTATTTTTTACAAACCTGTGAATAACATTACAGAATTGGGTTACAATACGTTTGAAATTATACACCCAAATTTATTTTTCCACACAGTTTCCAGTCACATTGAGACACTTGTCATAGCGTTTGACGAGCTTTGAAATTCCGCAATTGTAGAATTCGGCCAACCTACAATGCTGGTTTTCAACTCTTCGTCATTGTCAAAGCGCTTCGAGCCAAGCCACGTTTTCATGTGCATGAAGAGATGGTAATCGCTAGGCACCAAATCTGGGCTATAGGGAGGGTGATCCAATACTTCCCAGTCAACTCTTGCAGTTTGGTCGCAGTACGACACGCTCTATGCGGCCAAGCGTTGTCATGCAGGAAAATCACCCCAGAGCTCAACATGCCACGATGTTTGTTTTAAATGGCCCTTTTCAAGTTTGTTAGTGTGTTACAGTAACGCTCAGCGTTAAAAGTGGCATTCCTCTCCAAGAACTCCACTAGCAAATTTCCTTTTCTGTCCCAGAAGACAGTTGTCATAAGTTCCCTCGTGGAAAGTGTTTGACGACACTTTGTGGATTTTATCGGGGAGTGAGTATGGCCCCACTGCATTGATTCAAGTTTTGTTTCTGCATTCACATAAAGCACCCAAGTCTCATCTGCTGCCCTCATCTGCTGAGCCTTTTGCTCCTCAGGAGTTTAGGCATCCATCTGGCAGAAAGTGTCGTAGCCCAACTCTTCGGTAATCACCTTGTACAGAAGAGTACGACTAATCTGTGGAAAATCCTCACTAAGCTCTGACATGGTAAACCTGCGGTTTGCTCTAACCTTTTCGTCAACGAATCAGATCTGCATTCATGATACTCGGTCGACCACTTCTCTCTTCATCATGGACATTGGTTCGCCCATTTTTGAACATACGGCACCATTGTCTTACACCACCTTCACTCATTATGTCTGGCCTATAATCTCCACAAAATTGGAGATGAATTTCATTGGCTTTACAGTTTTTGGCCACAAGAAATCTTATTACAGAAAGTATCTCACACCTGGCGGGACTTGCAATTGCAGCACACATTTTGACAGGAACAAAGACACGACCTTGACTCTACTGCTGCTTGATGCATACTGCTTCAAGGTACACTCCACTGCAAGAGCGGCGCCACTGTCTCTGTTGTTACGCACGCTATATGAAAACGGAAGTTACTTTATGAATAGCCCTCATAGCAGTAAAGTATTATTATTATAATATTGTTGTTTCAGTACATCACTGCCACTTCTTATGAATGCCATGGTGTATTTTTGGTCTAGAGTAGGGTGACCAGATTTACAAAATAAAAAAACGAGACATTTATTAAAGTTGACATGAATCAACATTTTATCTAAACATTCATTATTAGCCTACTTGTGTTTATATAATGTCAGTGAGCAATAAGGTCCAGTTTTATTTATATTAAAGTAATAAATACTACACTGTTTACAATAACTAGGCTATAATAATTGTTGTTTTCTAATGCCAGGCGTTTGACAATAAAGTCATTTGACCTCTTGCACTCCAATATTTTTCAAAGATATTATCATGGCCAGCCACTGAAGCACAGTTTTTGAGGTGTTCCGAATCCATTTCTTGGTTTGAGTTGCATAATGGGTAGTTAGGGGACTGATATATTCCAATTCTATGCAGGTGTTTGGCCAAACAACCATGGCCTGTTGCCAATCTAAATACAGCCACAGACGAGTTTCGTGGTAAATCGGGAATTAACTGTGGATTATGATGCAGAGAGTTCCATTTTTTCCTTTGGGATTGTTTATCAAATTTTGTTTGTTGAAGTCTAAGTATGTAGATTTAATAAATCTTTTCACAGAGTAATACGTAGAGTTAGTAACAGGTCTGTAAGTAGCAGTGCTGCCCTTCTTTGCTAATGCATCCGCAATCTCTTTTCCCAGGATTCCACAATGGGATGGTATCCATTGGAATACAATTCTTTTATTGAGTAATATTAATTGAGAGAGCATTTTAGTTATTTCTGCTGTTTGAGATGAAGGTGTATGTTTAGAGACTATTGATAGAATAGCTGTTTTGGAGTTTGACAAAATAACTGCATTCTTAAATTTATTGATGTGGCATAGAAGATTCCTGAGACTTTCACTTATTGCAGTGATTTCTCCATCAAAACTTGTTGTTCCATACCCAAGAGATCTATAAAGTGAGAAGAGTATGTAATAGAGTAGTATGGATACTTGGCTTAAGTCACTGTTGACAATTTTTTATGTGGCAGCTAGTCTGAATTAAATAGGTTAACTTATCTGTTTAAAAATACTTCAGATTAATTGGACCTTACAATTATATTCATGTCACTGTATTCTGAACTTGTTTCGTGACAAAATTTTTTGCCTCATATTACCTTTTAACCAGTGGTGATATTCAAGAAATTTAACACCAGTTCACTCATGTGTACCTATGTTAAACATATACGGTATATGTCCATGGTAATTGCAAATATTACTGAGAAATAATAAGTATTTTAACATTCTCCATGAAGATCAACTGTACAATTTGCATCATATTTCTTTGATGAGTGAATTTGCTGTAGAAGTGTTGGCTTTTCCTTCAAGAAACTATAAAAGTCCATGCAAGACACATTTTTGAAATTACATTTTGTGATTATGGTTTTAACTGGAAACTGATTCCTTTCGTCAGATCAAATTGAATTCAACAACGAAAACACTCTTTCTGATGATGCATTGGTACCAGGTATTCCTAACACAAAACTTACAATCTGAATTATGTTTGTAACACTAAGTTAATGTATTTATCTTTCATAATAAAATAAAAGAAAAATAAATATCTTAATGATAATTTAGGGAAATGCGATGCCATTTAAAAAAACGAGACATTTGGCGCACCGAGCATACTTTTCTCGGGACAGGGGACAAGAAGCTGAAAAAAGGGACAATCCCGTTAAAAATGGGGCGTCTGGTTACCCTAGTCTAGAGAAAATATTAATACTTTCTTACAAAAACGTTCCTATTTTTTACGAGTATTACTGTAAAAGAAGTGTATTTTCCCTGGACCAAAAATACAATATGGCATGCTAGAAAGTGGCAGTGATGTGTTAAACATTTAGGGCCGTATTCCAGTGGATGATCAGCGTTTTTCGTATTCATAAATCAGTGAAAGCGATTTGATATGATTTGAATTCTGTACAAGTAACCAGTGGATAGCAGGGGGCTAGCTTAGTACGCTCATAGTGCATGCTGCGAAATGTCTATGAATATCACCCATAATGTTAAACTAACCTGATGTAACAGTAATGATAAAAAGTACTCTGCATATATACTCTGTAGCGGTAAAGTGTGTTGTATTTTGTTCAATGCACTCTATGTTCACTGTTGATGAAGACTGAAATAAATGTTATTTGCACA
Organism: Periplaneta americana; assembly: GCF_040183065.1. Classification (NCBI taxonomy): domain Eukaryota; kingdom Metazoa; phylum Arthropoda; class Insecta; order Blattodea; family Blattidae; genus Periplaneta; species Periplaneta americana. Next base: position 9,881,803 of record NC_091128.1, on the reverse strand, counting down.
ATCACACTTAATGCAGTTCGAGCTTGCTAAACCCCTTTTGATGTCACAGCGAAAAACCGACAAGCTATGGAACACAGCAGTTCAAGTAAGACAGGATACACACCAGAGACAGTTCCTCGGGGGAGGGAAGGGAGGAACGTCCTCCTCACATTTTTCTTCTTTCGAAAGTAAATACCAAATAAAATATGTGCCTTGAAATGCAAGGAAGATTCGATAATTTTTAAGTTCACAGCTATAAGAAAACCTCGGTTGATCGAGTTTTAAACGATGCGCGCTCATGTGCTGCTAGAAAACTCTAAGAAAGATGCGAAATTGTTTGTGCGGAGGAAAGCCAAGACATTCCTCCTTTACTGCAGTTAGCACACATAGACAACAGCGCACTAGTGGCCAGAGAAAGAAGCAGAGTTTTAAAGCGAGTAAATGAACGGAGAGGGAGGAGATCCTCCTCTGAATCAGTCATGGGCGGGAAATAGAAACCGACTGGTCGTGCAGCAAGCTCGCTACCGCTGCCATCTAACGATCTTGCATTCAACCAGACTATAACACATCTAGGAGGAGGCACAATAAAACAGTTTTAACGCAACGCTATGAAAGACACCGTATAAATTTTTTTCTAAAATTATAAACCAAAAATATTATTCATTGCACTTTATATAGGCTACTATTCATGGTTTGAAACTTTCAAGGATATTTGAAAGTTAAAGTCGTGTTTATATAAAACAAAGAGGAAGTAGTTCTACATTGGTATCACAGATCTTTTTGGCCCCTGAAATTCACTTCTATTCATTGTTTACTAGACAGAGCAACAGCCAAGTTGTCAGTTTTGTACAAATATATTTGAAATTGAAAGTAGGTACTCCAAACTACATTATTTTAACATAAAAAATTTGCCACCGGCAACTTTGAACAATAATGGTAGTATGACTTTACAAGAACTGATATTCTTCAAAAGCATGTGATACTGAACTTGTAAAATGTACATGTGGCAACACAGACCACTTGGGTGGGTGCTGTGTTCTCGCTTTCCTCAAATTATTTCCCATTCCCATTTCCGCAGTTCCGATTACGTGTTAGTAGCTATAGTCTCTTCCAACACGTGTGATGCTGTAGTGTGCTCGAAAAATGCTGCGAGGTGAATTTCCTTGTAATTGTTAATTTGTGCAATTATTCAACAATGAATGGAAGTGAAAACATTATATTTTATGGAAAATTTAGGAAACTCAGTTTACAAGAACAGATTATTGCTATACAGAAGGGAAGGCCAACCCCAACACTACCTGGTCTTACATGTGTGCATGTTGGCTAATTTGCAGCATGTTTCATTCAAGAAGGTGTCATTTCGTCCTGTTACCTTCTTTCCTCCTCTTAAGAAATACGCAGGAGCCGCCACTGATACACACCAGTCGATACAGTTACATGAAGCAGTATGCATGGAACATTAAGCATGCATCAAAGGAGAATAAACGAACGCCTTTAGGTGCTACTAGTCAGGCCAGATAATGCAACACACAAGCAACATAATGCATGTGCCTTGCATCATAACCAAGATAAAACATGCTGATTCTTTGTGTCGTACTTCATGCAACCTGGCCACTACAGCCCAGAGTTCAGTTGTCAGTGTACACTTTCCGATCATCATGAACTACCAGAAATTTAATGTGATGAAGAGGTATCCAGTTATTTACGACTATACAGGAGCAGATTATTCAAAGAAGAATCTCAGAGATAAAATTTGGGCGGAGATAGCTGCAGAAGTAAAACATAAACTGAAATAGGATTGTCCGGGAAAGTAGCTATTTAGTTCTCGTATATGTATTCATTCATTTATTTATTTGTTTTAAAATATAAATCTTCACTTAAATATAAATATCCCACTTCATAACAAGTTTTATTAAGCCACTGGGAGTTAATTGCCAAGGAAGAGCTACGCTAGACTTAAAAAAATAAGAAACTGACCTATCCCTCGTATAGACATTTTCATCTGTAGGTCGGTCATCATACGGCGTAATGGGCAGCACAGCACCAACTAGTGTTGCCAACTCTCCCGTATTTAGCCCCAATTTTTAACAGTCTCCCAACTTCCACATTTTTCTTCTCTTCGATCCTTTTTCTCCCTTATTTTTGCATAATATAAAAATTTATTTGAAACATTTAATTTTTATATGGTTGAAGGTGATTTATATGATGGATTCCATTGTTCCAGAGATGCACTGAAATGTGCAGCTAAGCTAATACAAAGAGTGTTTCTTTTATGAAAAGTGTCGTATGTATGTATATATATATATATATATATATATATATATATATACATGCATACATACATACATTCATATATGAGGTCTCGCCATCCTCATTCAATAATCGAGACTACTATTTTTTGTTAGTAGTCAACATGTAGATACCTATTAATTTTGAGAAAAATTCGTTCCAGCACCGGGAATCGAACCCAGGACCTCTCAACTCTGCGTGCTGAGTGCTCTTTCCAACTGAGCTATGCCAGGACACGATCCATGGTGCCAGCCGAACTCTCCTCATTATATCATCAATGGCCTACTACCTGCATTTTAGACATATACCGGTAAGTCATATATGCAGGAGCAGTGCTCCTGGAGCACATATTTAAATGACTTTATGGCCAATTTTAACAAGCTTTCTTTAATACTGTTAACATTGATATATACCTATACTCACATATGAAGTCTCGCAATCCTCAGATGTTCGAAAAAGGAGAGCGACACTTTAATCAAATCAGAACTGCAAATCACAGTCAACTTCAACTATTCATGTAGGTAATTTTTACAATTTGTTTGAAACTATTACGCTAGGTAAAATATCTCAAAATACTTTAATTTAAGCCTCACTGCCAAAATGTAGAATAAAATTGTTTTTAGTGCCGCTAACTGAATTTAATAATTTTTCAATTTTTTATGTCAAATATTGTAGACCACTTAGTCTCCCGTATTTTCTTCAAAAATAGTTGCCAACCCTAGCACCAACACTATTTCTACCCAAGTCTTCAACAGAAATCAGAGTGAAAAGTCCATGTGCTTGTGTAATACTCATACATGTTTTCCATCTATTAGGAATATTTACAGTTTGTCGTATCTTCAAATGATTCTTTGGACATTCTATAATATTCTGCGAATTTTTCTGGATCCTGTGCTAACTCTACCAATAAAAACACTACAAGCACCATGATTTTCAACGTTTTGAACCAATGAATCCGAAACCTATGCCTTTATCTTCGCATTCTTATTATTGACAATAGCAGAAGATCTCCATCTGATGACTCCACACTGAATGGCTCGTTAGATCAAATAACATGGCGTTATGTGTCACACTCCATGTGCCATGCATCATGTTTCTTGCACCATTCGGTGTGTTAACGTGCAGGGGCGAATCTAACTACTTGGCGCCTCTAGGCAGAGAAAAATATTTCTGCCCCTTATTTCGCCCTATATGCGTCATTTGGATCAAATGAAATAATTGATTCTGCGTCATTATTACTGTTTCTAATATCAGAAACGCCTGACTAAAATAAACCACACGCTGCACTATTTTCAGAAACTACTGTTCACCACATTATTACACTCTGATGTACCTGGACTCGAACTGGACCAAGCTGGCTATGTTTGTTTTTTAAATAACACATATTTTTGCACTTTTTCTCACCATTTCCTCTCTTTTTATTGCCTTGTCTTTCTCGAGTTTCTGGTATTGTTATTTAGTCAACTGTCTGAAGACAGGTATGGACCCCACAAGTGACACCATCAAGGCATCACTCATAAGGCAACTAGGCCAGGAGATAATGGGGTAGGGTGACCAGTTCCTTTCCCCCTCCATTGCATACATCGCTGACTAGCTACATATTACACTAATCAGATTTTAGATGCAGTTCATCCTCTGATACATATCGTCAAATGAGATGTACTGTCTGGTAATAGATTTACATATCAGCCATAACCTCAATCAGATGTGTTTCCGGTATTGAGAACCACTGACATTTTTCCGACTGTCACTTATTATAATGAAAATTAAAATATGTCTCCTAGGTACAAAACAACTGCACTCTTTACCGTTTCAAATTAAACTGAACTCCCAAGCGTCCGGCTGATACAATGACTGGCGGTATTTTCTTTGAATTTAAGTCTGCATGGGGATTACTGAGTGTTGATACTGGCTACTCTTATGACAGAGCAGCGTCTCTCTCATAATTTTATCACAAAGCTTATGATTGCGAGCAACGAGATTTGCCTTCCTAACGTATCATTATATAATACCAGTAAGTTCTTTAATGGTATTTCGTGAGACTCTCACGATGAGAGGGCATAACATTAAAAAAGGTACTATTATTGCATTGTGACACTAATATTGAAAAACTGTCATTTTTCCTTGGCATACTGTTGATTAAATTTTAACTGATTGTTGCCAATGTTATTGATATCTTTTTCATTGTGCGTTTAAGTTCATGACTCTTTTAAAGAGTTATGAATCAAATTTTAAAAAATGTAAAAAAAAAAAAAATTAACAGTAATAGCTTAAAAGCCGCCCCTCAAATCTGTCGCCCTAGGCAGCTGTCTAGTCTGCCTAGGCCTAAATTCGCCCCTGGTAACGTGCCTAATCGATTTTATTCAAGATACAGTCTCAGGTTGTGCACCGAAGTTACAAAGTACAGCCCACATACTGTAGGAACGCGGCATGTTTACAACATGAACTTCGATTGCAAGTCTGGTTGCAGTGTAATGTTTACCTTCCTGAATGTTACATATTTTTATACGAATGTTGTACTTAGATTGTACAGGTGATATATTGTTGCTGGTCCAGATCCTAAGCACTTGACAATAAGTCAATCGCTGTCTTGTATCCCAATATTTTTGTACGATGTTATCTTGTTGTAGCAATGTTTTGCATCCCTTGATGTGTTCGATGTTCATTTCTTCATTTGCATCACACAATACCGTACACGGGCTGATGTATGTTGAAATTCCTATCCTGTTCAGGTGGCTTGTCAAATAATCATGACATGACTTGTTATCAACCTGATTTATGAGGCCCTTGAGGGATTATCTCGGGGTTAACCATTCAAAATTTCCAGGTTGTATCATTTGCTCCATCCGAATTTTACTGTTTTGGGCAGATCTGAATTTACTTAGAAGTACTGATTAGAACTGATCGAACTGATTAGTTGTTTTACAGAATAAAATGGAAGTCTGTTATTGGATTGTTGTAAAATTTCAGTTCCCTTTTTAGCCAAAAGTCTGCTGTTTCATTTTCCTTATGTAACAATGGGAAGGAATCAACTATTTTTTTTCTGTAGTTTAGTTAGATAATGCATCTTTTTTTATAATCTTGTATTTCAGCCTTTTTTGTGGTCTATTGTAAGATTATAGTCTGTATGGCTGCCCTTCAATCTGATAATTAGAATTTATTTAATCTGTATAAGAGATTTTGCAAACGTAATATGTAAATACCCAGAAATGCTTATATAGATTGACAAATCGAACTCAAACCCTGACAGAGTTACTACGTGAGTGCTGGCTGTCTTGGGGAGGAGCAAGTGAGAAAGCACGGGGGGAAGGGAGAGAGCACTATGCACTGTGTACTTGCAGGTCCACTCACAGTTTGTCAAACCTGCTAACAAAAGCTTTAAAAGGTTAACTAGTTGCCTGCAATGCTATCATAATGGAACCTTCCTAGCCGACAGAAGAGGCAAAAATGAAGAATCCGTTATTGTGGTTATACTGGAGAGTGGTTCTTCTATTGGTCACGATGCCCACACGCACCCTCTCAGATATTTACATGGTGATTGGTGACTGAATGACGAGGAGCGAGGGAGAGAGAAGAAAGAAAGAGAGAGATTCCAGAAGTTGGCGTATTTTACGGGGTTTCACTTGAAGTTGTCAAACTATAGAGTGTTAGTTGGTAGGCCAGAGGGAATAAGACCTTTGAGGAGGCTTAGACATAGATGGGGGAATAATATTAAAATGGATTTGAGGGAGGTGGGATATGATGGTAGAGACTGGATTAATCTTGCTCAGGATAGAGATCGATGGCGTGCTTATGTGAGGGCGGCAATGAACCTCCAGGTTCTCTAAAAGCCATTTGTAAGTAATAGGCCTATGTAAATAGCAGTAACTTAAAAATTTGTTGTATATTCTCCTACATAATAGTAAAATGAAAAGACAGGACATATTCATCCCAGTTTCTGCACCTCTTGAATATGACATAAGAGATTCATCCGTATAAATTTGTCAACACTCCGTACGTGTGTATCTTGTCTCAATTGTTTCTATAGCCATAATCTTCAAACCTAGTATATCTGTAGCCTACATATAATATTTGTTTGTAGTTTATAGACATTACTTCAATAGTTTCTTTAAAGCTGTAATGATATGTATTGAAAACTCACTTTACAATATTTTTTGGTGTCTAAAAATTGCATTAATATTACTGCCAGGATACAAACGAACGTGATGAAATAGAATGGCGAAGTGTTTGGCAGCAAAAATATATATTTTTCTTGTTTTGTTTTTTCCTCCCAATGTATAAAGACCATTATTTCGATATGTAGACAGTGTATATTTCATATGATATGCAAGTACCTTCGTTCCTTCACAGTTCATGACATTGTCACACAGAATATATGATGTTTCTTTCAAATAATTCACAATTTAATGCACATTAATTTTATCTTCCATTGTTTTATATGAAACTTTTCATAGCCTATTTTGGGAAAGCTATTGATTGAATTCCCAATATGCTCAGTCAGTTTAAGAGAGCAGTGTATTATGATAATAGATGTTTGAAAAAAATTTTAGTTTTGTCCTTTAAAGAGAAAATTTGGTACGAACAAATGTAACTTTTTTTCCTCAAAATACAAGGAGAAAATAGGGAATACATAAACAAAGAAAATACAAGACGATCAAGGTGAAGACAGATGGATGGGCAGGCAGGCAGATAGATTAATTTTTTTCCATAATATTCTTACAGTTGCTTTATAGCATAGAATATAGACTAACATATCCATTTCTTACGTTTAACATATAAAAATGCAAATATAAAATATATACAGAATTAATACTGGTACCTTAATAACAATAATATATTATACAATGCAATATGTTTACCATTTAATAGTACTAAAATATTTACTCAGTACTGTGAAATGTCAAGAATTCATCTACAGAATAAAATGTGTGAGATATTAAGTAATTTTTTAGTTTCACCTTAAATAACGCAGTGATTTGGTAATGATTCTTAATGTCTTCAGGAAGACCATTGAAAATTTTTATTGTCATGTAACGCACTCCCCTTTGATAGCATGATAAATTTGATGATGGTGTATGAAAATCATTCTTTCTGCAGGTATTTGTGCTATGTATGGCTGAATTAGTTAGAAAATTTTCTTTATTACGTAAGAGGAAATTTATTAAAGAGTATATGTACTGATTTGTTAAGGTCAGAATCTCTCATTTAAAAAAAAATGGTCTATACAATTCTCTAGCCATTGCTCCAACTATTATTCTAATTGCTGAGGAGACAAGGAGAACAAGTGTGGGTTATTTATAATAATAATAAAAATAATAATAATAATAATTATTATTATTATTGATACTAATTTATTTATTTATTCTGGTAAAGCTAAGGCCATCAGGCCTTCTCTTCCACTCCACCAGGACAGTGACAGTTAATTCCAGAGTTAGTCCACTGTTGTAGCTGAAGAGTTAGCGAGTCTAACTCCGAACTCAGCGCGCACGGGTTCGATTCCCGGTCGGGACGAGATGCCTGGGTAAGGTTTTTACGGGGTTTTTCCCTCACTCCTATAGGTGAATATCAGGTAACTTTATCAGGCGACTGGAACCCCACTCAACTTCGCCACTTCCTTTCCTCCCCTATCATCCTTTCATTCATCATCCCGTTGCTTCTTCTGGTTTTCAGATCGTTCTACAGGCGGCCCTCCGAAGCTCCTGGCTCTCTCAACCGGCCTCTGTGGATTGTATTCAAGTGATGATGGATAGCTTCTGCAACGGAACCTGGGGCAAACCTTCTCTGTGGAGGACTTCTGCCTCAGACCGTTAAGGGAGCCTTGGAGGGGTTGCCGGAGCAGGAGTGGTACATGGACTTTGTTGGCTGTTGTGACCGATAGTTAAGGGGGTCAAGTGGTTAGGTCAGTGCACGTAGGGGATTGATCGGTGGGCATGCAACTCATCCCATATAGGGGGTGTACAATAGACCTCAGGTCGTAGTGCGTGGGATGTTCTCTCCCTCCCTTCCTCCTAACAAGAAAAAAAAAATCCAGAGTTATCACTGATAGGCACCTCCTGAGGAGAAAGACGTAGTTCTACGTGGACAGTGGATACAAAGGAGAACAAGAGGGCATACACTCATTCATTCATAGGGTCTGCTGGGGCCTTCGCTATAAGTTCTTTATCAGGACTGGATAGCAGAATCGTGACATCATACAAATGGGGCATGCTCTGCATGCCATTTCTCTTGAGTATATTTAATAGCGGTGCTTGGCGTTATTTACTCTAGTTAATAGTAAATTATATTAACAAGACAGTAATCAGCATAATTATTATTTTATCTACTACTACTACTACTACTACTACTACTACTACTACTACTACTACTACTACTACTACTACTACTAGTATTGCTACGTACTGCGGTTGTTAAACGAGCGTTGATTGACTTCTTTTCCTATTGTGGATATATGCATGTTCAGGAGTCTTACATGTCGTACCAACATATCATACGAGACATTACAAACGTTTCACGCTAGTTTGCAATGTTCCAGCGGCATAGAAATTCGGCCATTTTCATACCTCAGGGAAGTGTGCAGGGATAAGAAAATGGAGTGTTATGACAGGCTAGGTTAGTTTAAACTTTTATTATGTAAGGCTAGGTTAGTTTAGACTTATTATGTCTTACGTACTTATCTGTGACAGGATAGGTTACGGTAGTTTAGGGTTTTGTTATGCCTTGTATAGGCAAATCTGTGTTAGGTTAGTTTAGGCTTTTATTATGCTTTGCATATACGAAACTGTGACAAGTTAGGTTAGGATAGTTTAGGCTTTGTTATGCCTTGTATAGGCGAATCTGTGAAAAGTTAGGTTAGTTTAGGATTTTAGTGACAGGTTAGATTAGGTTAGTTGAGGCTTTTGTTATGCCTTGTATAGGCGAATCTGTGAAAAGTTAGGTTAGGTTGGTTTAGGATTTTAGTGACAGGTTGGGTTAGTTTAGGCTTTTATTATGCTTTGCATATACGAAACTGTAACAGGTTAGGTTAGGATAGTTTAGGCTTTTGTTATGCCTTGTATAGGCGAATCTGTGAAAAGTTAGGTTAGGTTAGTTTAGGCTTTTATTATGCTTTGCATATACGAAACTGTAACAAGTTGGGTTAGGATAGTTTAGGCTTTTGTTATGCCTTGTATAGGAGAATCCGTGAAAAGTTAGGTTAGGTTAGTTTACGATTTTAGTGACAGGTTAGGTTAGTTTAGGCTTTTATTATGCTTTGCATATACGAAACTGTAACAGGTTAGGTTAGGATAGTTTAGGCTTTTGTTATGCCTTGTATAGGCGAATCTGTGACAAGTTAGGTTAGGTTAGATTAGTTTAGGATTTTAGTGTTAGGTTAGGTTAGTTTTGGCTTTTATTATTGTCAAGATGAAGGTGAAAGCGATTGAGTGTGGCCCCCTTGAACAGGTAATGATTTTTTTGTTTTCTATGTTGGCAGTTCAAATCTGTCTATGTCTATTCCAAATTCTGCGGAAATCATTCAAAGCTCGTTTCTTACTACTGTTAGTACAGAAAAACGACAGGAATGCGCAGTTCTCTAAAGAAGTAGAATCAGTAAAGTTATTCATCAGATGTCATCTAAATACACACTGTTACCGGTAGCGTACCTGTTTTTTATGAAAGTCTGCACTTTTCTTTTTGTTCCTGAAGCACCGGCAATACTATCTTGTTTCATTTTAGAATATTAGCCAATATAGTTGTGGCTCTAGAAACTAGCATACTTGTGGAATGTTGGCATCACACACTGTAAAGTCACCACTATTACTAACACTTTCACATTGTTTACGTATTAATGTTTTTAAGTCCCTATTTACACTTGCTATTTGTCGCGCAACATCAAGCGCTTTCTGTCGGCTATATGTATAGGGAAGACCAGGTAACTTGATACCCTAAGGGTGAAACCTAACCATTTTTCCCCCATTACTACAAATGCTAGTGGATTATGGTGATTTTCTAGTTTGAAGGTTGAATTTTCTTTTGCCAACTTCGTTTCGAATTTCGATACTGACAAATACTATAAATGGTAGTGATTTTGTAACCGGTATGTTGGCAGCTGAGGCAAATATCGACAATATTTGCCGGTACTGGAGTTCCATGAAATTAAAATTGTACTAGATTTCTCAGCCGGTTACTGGAAGATAGTGAAATTCGAACTTATTAATAATTAATTAATATTAGTATTAATATTAATACATAATAGTTATGTTATGTGTTGCGTTGTGGTTATAATTCAAGAATAGTCAGATAAGTACGAATGAATATAATATACTTGGGCGTGATAATGCACGTGGGTAATGGATAGAAATATTATTTCAAATTTTAATGAATTTCTTTCGTGTTTAGATTTTTATTACTATGTCAAAAAAATGAAATAGTGTTGCAGTGACTCCTCCAAGGAAGAAAATGTGTGGCATTCAGAGTACGCTTCAGAAATCTGTAGTTCACGTGTATAATGAGTTGAAGAAAGAAGATAATGAAGAAGGAATTACGCTAACGGAGACAGCAATTACAACCAGAATAGGACAATTATTAGGAGTAAGTATTCTTAAGCATACATTTCAAAGTGGTATTCAGTTTTAGGAGTTTGCACTAATAATTTCATGATTGTGGTCAAACAAAACAAATTTTTAGGTTAGGCCTAATGTTTAATCAAGTCAGTGATTTTCATATTGCCAAACTAAATACATTTAAGATACTGTAATACTGCAGTAGGTGATAGCTTAAATACATTTACAAATTAGACGAACAAGTAATCAAACAGCACGAAAGTAAATTTCCAGTTTTCTCTTTTGGTATTAAATTAACCGTTCAGATCACAATTTACATGCCACATCGGCCGAAGAAAATACAAGTCATATTGTAATTATTAACTTGATATTGCAGCAAATATTACATGAATGTTGGCCTGTTATGGTGCTTAAAAATAATTCAGTTTTATATAATAACTATATAACATACTCTATAAAGCATAGGAACGTTGACTCTGGCTGAATAATTTATTAATGGCTGGTCTAAGTAATATTAAATATGGTGTTTCTTCAGAAAAGCTACCCCACCCAAAGTACTTGTTAAGATATAACACTCGAGAGGACGAGGACGCACTACTGGGAAACTAACCATTTCTCTTCGTCCTGGACCTCTCGCATGTTATATTGGTAATTAGTAACAAGTTTGAGGGAGGGACTACAACAATGCATTAGAATATACAGGTAAGTGTCAAAGGATTTTTGTGCTGAAAGTATTTGTGGCTGTGCACTAAAACCACGTGTTCATCACTATGTAAATATCACAGAAATCAATTAAACAAAATAAAATTATGCCTTCTTTGGTGTAGCTTTTCTGGAGAATTACCTAAATATTAGCCTACTTAAACCTATCGTAGACCCAACCTAACATGTTGATCATTTTCTATTCATATAGCTGTAAATGTTGGTATTATGCATGAATTTTATGATATAACAATTTTTAGAAGTATTATGTTATTGTTTGTTATTACAGCTTGGCTTAACTACAGCCACGAAAGTGATAAATTCACACAAGGGGACCCCACTCGTGACACCAGGAAAACATAGACTACGTAAACATCCAGTGACTGATGCTGATGATTTTACGAAAGATGCAATTGCGAGATTTATTTATGACAAGTTACATAAAGGTAGGGAAGTTACAGGAATTATTGTGTTGATTTATGCAATGTAATTCTGATATTAGTCATAGGCCTATGTATAAAAATATGGCATAATTTTCATTTACTGTTACAGAGGAAGTACTAACAGCAGCAAAAGTTCTGGAACATATGAATGATGATTATGAAACATATTTATTTAGAGTATCCTTATCATCGGTGAAAAAAATTTTGAAAGAGATGAAATTTCTATGGAGCAAAGGGGATCCTTATACACATGTATGAGAAAGTGATGTTATTCGTTTTTAAGAGAATATATAAGAAATGTGGAGCGTGAGAACCCTAAACCCGTAGTATTCTTGGATGAGACTTGGATTTTTATGAATGGTAAATTTCAATGTATTGTGAGACATTGAGTGATTGAATTTTTTACTAACAAATAGATTAACACTTATGTGGAATGTGAAATTGCAATTAATATAGGCTACTAGTAATGAATTCAGGTGGGAACAACATGTTTTGCAATTAATAGTTTCATATTATAACTAGAGGTTAGTTATAAAATTCTTGAACGGTTTTCCTGTCTTTAAAATTTTTGTGTCTCTTAGAGTGTCAATGTGAATTGCTTTTCTCTCTCTGTTTTTTAAGTATGATCACCCACTTATTCATGAAATAAACCAGGTGAAGTTTCCAGTGACATGAATGGTGTTATTCATAGACCAACAAATGAGGGTGGAAGATTAGATGCCGGAACGAAAGGTGGATTTATACTCGGTAAGTTATATTGATTTATATTTTACATAAATTTGGCAAGAGTAATTTTTTTAATCAGGGTACAAAAATATAAAAATTGGTGACTAAATAAAAACGTGGGAAAGCCTTTCACCAAAGAGGATCTCATGTCATGTCATGTTATGTTATGTTATGTTTTATTTTCTTTATTTAAATGCTGTGAATTCATGTGACGTAATTATATGCCCAGGTATAATTTTTATTGCAGGTGCTGATTTAATTTTTTCATGCAATTGAAAGAAAAGTCAGGACTACCATAGTGCTATGAATAGCCCTGTAGTTGAGAAGTGGGTGCAAACACAGTTGTTGACCTGAGAACATTAGGGCAATGCGTTATTGTCATGGATAGTGCTGCATATCATAGCAGACTTGTGAAAAATCAGCCAACAACAAAATGGAGGAAAGAACAGCTACTGGTGATTGCAACTGAATATAATAGATTTGTTGTACTAAATGATAAGAGTTGTACTAAATGATAAGAGTTGATGGTGTGAAATCACCTTTTGATATTACATTGCAATATTAATTTCCATACTTTACAGTCATTATTATTATTATTATTATTATTATTATTATTATTATTATCTTTACTACTACTACTACTACTACTACTACTACTACTACTTATAGATGCTACTTTTTTCTTTCAGGTGAAATTGAATCTACATAAGAATCCTAAAACAACAGAGCCTTGCCAATTACTGTTCTGAAGCGGCCTTGTCTTGTGTGTTGTGTCTATATACAATTAATTCTTTCAGTTTTTTTTCCCCTTTAATGTAATGAAGTTGTTGGTTGATTGATACCAAGTGTTCAGCAGTTGATGTCATTTGTTATCTTGCACTCCAATATTTAACCAGATGATTGAAAGCTATGTAAAGTTAAACAGTCAAGACAATGATCCATATCTTCATTGAGATTTCAGAAATGGCATGGGGAGATTCTGAAATATCAGTTCTTTGTAAATATTTGAGACAATCATGGCCTGTGATAATATGAGTACTGCCACTGTAGATTTTCATAGAAGTTCAGTTATTAAATTAGGTGTATTATTTTTACTATGTATTGTACTATATTTTTGTTTCGCTTAATTGATGAATTATATATGCTGTAAATTGAATAGTAGACTGTAGGTCTATAGCTTAACTGATGAATTGTATGTGCTGTAAATTAAATAGTAGGCTGTATACCACAAGTGATGAATTGTTTATGCTTGTAATGTGAAGTAATTTGCATGATATTTATTATCAGTTTCTGTATATTTCAACTGATTGAATTGTTTATACTTTTAAATTGAATTAACTTGCTTGCTATGTATTATATTTTATAGCTTAACTGATGAATAATTGTTTAGGTTTGTCAATTTAATAATCTGAGTGCCATGTACTTCATATTTTTAGTGGAGCCACCAATGTAGCTTAGTCGGTAGACTCGTTGGCCTGCAAATTCAGAGCTGCACTCGAGGGTAGTTTGGATCCCCCATTTGGTCTGATTAGTTGGTTTCTTCTGAGGATTTTCCTCCATCGTGGAGCAGATGCCGGATGGCCTATTGCAATTTTTTCATTTGCTTTAGAATCATTCCGATTTTTGTTACCACATTGTCATGTACTGATCTTGTTATTCTTTTAACAGTGTGGTAAGATGCAGGTATAGATAACCTTACAGTAATTTTGCTACCTTTCAGCTACCTCATTACCTCCCACTCCATAAAGTTCATGGATCCACGGAAGTACCAGTCATCGATGTAATTCGACCATTTTGCTTAAAATATTAAAACACTGTAAAATATTGAGATTTCATGCTGTTACGTCCATTACTGCAGCAAGAACATCTGATTTTGAATCTGATAGTATGACAGCCTTCTCAGATTTATGAAGTCGATACTGGAGATTTTGTAAGCTTAAAAGTGTATCTAAATTTTCACTATCAAAATTAGTCAGTGTTTGAAGTTAGTTAGTTAGTTAGTTAGTTAGTTAGTTAGTTAGTTAGTGGCGTTTAAAAAGGGCGCGTCAGCTACTATGGCTATTTGCACCCTTATCTAAAATCTTTCACTAAACACAATACAATAACCGGAATGTTTAAAATGCTAAAAAGCGTTGTCACGGTTAAAATGGGGCAAACAAGTGTTTGAATATAATTCCCTGTAAAAGGGAATATACTGGTATTGTACTACAACACCACTACATCTATGGCTTGGTAAACAGGATCCATCTATAAAAAATACTGTATGTAGTCACTCACTGACCAGATCATTTATCGTTTCTAATGATTTTTAAAATGTCTGGAGAAGTATCACATTTCTTAACATCATCTGTTAAAGTTAACTTATATACTATTCATTTTGAAATAACTTGGGATTGTGTTTTATTAGTAAAGTTTCCCTTAATTGAGCAAGTTTGAGTTCTCCAAGTAGAGTCAAAAAGTCTGTTGGGATTTTGGCTCAGTTTATTAATATTTGTAGACTGTGATTTTTTGTTCTAGACAACCATATTATCTGCAAATGATGAGATTATCATAAGATCTATTTCTTTAGTTAGACCATCGACATTAATATTGGAAAATGTATTCCTGAAAACAACAATGTGGGAAGCCCAGATGAATCTGTCTCTATTTACATATTTGTGACAATGAATCAAATAATCAAGTCACTGACCCAGTGTAACACTTTATCATGGACACCCTAAGTTTGCAATTTCTTAAGTGATTTATATCTACAGAGCCATATGATCCTTGAAAATAAATTAAAATTGTTAAGTTGTTTTGTTTTCTGTTTAAAATATCTTTAATATCTTGACTAAAATTTAAAATCTGGCCATTTGTTGAATGTAATTCTCTAAAGTCAACTCAATAAGATGAAAGTTAGTTACTAGATTCCAGGAACCAATTCAATCTATGAAATCATCTCTTCCATAATTTTGGCTAACATACTAGTAAGTGGTATCTGTCGATAACTCGAAAAGATATTAGTTGAATAATTGCTTTTCAAAATTGATGTTATGGTAGATTTTCTCCAGACAGATATTGTATTTTAGATGAGATTACAAGATAAAAGTAGTGAGTTTGCTTGTTTGCCAACATGTTTAAGAAAATCAGCATGTGTATTGTCTGGACTTGGAGATGTTTTGGGTCTTATGTTATTAAATTAATAGTAATATTCAGTTCTTGATTAAATATTGTTATATAAAGTAGATAGTAGATTTAATATTTCTTTCAGTTTTTCCTTAATAGTCTGACGTACACAGATAAAACTAACAACCACACCACCAACTAATCTAATAGAAATTAAAATATAATTAAATGTAGAAAAAGTAATTAAAATTATAAATACACGTAATAAACCATAACCCCCTAATTTCAACAATATACTATTTTATTCCCTTTTACAGCTTGTAGATAATTATTAATTGTAGTTATTACTTATTAGCATAATATTTATTGAACTTATTGGCTATTTCACTTTGTTTGAAAGATGTTATTGTGTACAAAAAGCATTTTTTGATGATCGTTTCATGCTGTATGTTGTGTATAAATCTATGATTTCTGGCCATCTGTTCTGTGTAATCCATCTTTTGTATAGAATTAATAAAATATTCTTTTGGTAGTAATTATTTTATTAATTGAGTATTTAATTTTCACCAGCTCACATTTCTTGAATCATTTGTTTTTTTCTTATTTAAATTTAGGACACAAGAGCCAAAAAGAGACTTCACAGTTATGTATCATACATTTTTTCAATGACAGACGTGGAGTTGCAGAAATAATAAGTGTAAGTGTAGCATTATTAAGCAATTTACAAACAAATAAAATCTTTAAAAAGGTATCTAGAAGTGAAATTACTTATGGCTTTTAAGGACCAAAATAATTTTTTAAGTTGATTTATTATTATTTCAGTTTTAGCCTAGTTGTATTATCCATTTCCTTACTAATTTCAAAAGATAATCAGAAGTTCATTCGAATTCCAACCAAAAGTCAATTGGTTATTCATTTATCTACCTTTAGGAAGTACAGTATATGTACGCTGGAATCTTTGAAGTGAAGTGACAATAATTTAATTGGTCTTGGAACAGATTTGATTCTTGAATATTATATACTATACTTTGTTGTATATTTACGTCTAGTAACCTATTAATGCTAATACTAATAATAATGTAAAGGAATAAAAGAATAGAACATAGCAATACATTTCTCATTATTATTGAAACTATTTAGAATAACCTTCCAACATTAAGGTAAAGTACGGTGAGTAAAGAAGTCATTCAGTACATAGGATCGTGATTTTACTACATGTGGTGATATCTGGTAACAGTTGGCAACACTGACAAGGCGGAAATATTTGCTGTTTGGGAACTGAACTTACGTGATCCTCACTATAGCATCACCAGCGAATAGGGATTATAAAGAATGGACACTGAGTTAATTTTCCTGTGTTTTGTTTCTCTGTGCGCCAGCGGATAGTTCCACTTTCAAGCGCTAGAGGTAGTGTAATCGAGCATACGCTAACATAATAATTGAGAATAGAGTTGAGACACAGGATCCAAACATCGCCTACCTCATTGCATAATCCAGTAATGCTTTGCTTCAAATAAATTCAAGTTAACAGCTTTTCCTTATTTCTCAGTGACAAACTAGTTGTAATAATAATATTTTATATTTCAGATATCATAAATTATATTATAAAATAATATAATACATTATAAAATGAAATATCAAATTCGTTTAATATTTGTATATAATATAGTATAGGTATATGGTTTTACTTCTCGTGAGAGTTTTGTTTTTCCATTTTCAGCGCTATCAAATCATTACATATTTTAATTGTTGTTGGGGTCAACGTCTGAACTCTCATTATAAAGGAACTCTAGAATCTAGACATTACAGTTAATGAAGGATTTATTATTTTATGGATCCAATTTATTTTATTTGAGTACATAATGTACCTAGATGTATTAATTATATGTGTTATATTTCCGCTGTGTCGACTGCTAGCTGGTGTGATGTCAGCGCCAGCTCTAGGGAGAAAGCAGAATCTGACGCTCTAGCTGGCTTAAAGGCCATTGAAATCGGTCCGGCTACATCAAAGGTACCGACGCGAAGTGTCCATTCTTTATAATCCCTATTCGCTGGCATCACCGTTTACACTTGGCAGATTTTTCGTCCACAAGTCGACGCAAGTTGTTGCGCTTTCTGTCGGCTAAATGTAGTATCACCGTTCACTCTTGGCAGATTTCTCGTCTGCTACTCGAGGCTAGTTGTTGAGCTCGAGCAACGTGTGAATGATGTGGTGAGCCTTTTAAATGAACAAAATGGATTTTAACAACAAAAAGTAGCTATTTTAGCTTCTGCAGGTTCAAGTGTTTTGTTAGTTTGCACTAATGAGAAGCCAAAAAAAAAAAAAAAAAAAAAAAAAAAAGAGAGAGAGAGAGAGAGACTGGGAAAGGAGATGGAGGTCCAGAAGGCAGGAGAAAGGGTTATTCCATGTTCTCAGTAAAGATTTCAAACTGGAACAAAATTGTCCAATAGATATTTATTATATTAAAATGAATTGAAAGTTTATTTTTTTTTCTTGCATATTGACTCCTGATGTTCTTTATATTTGTTTTGATGTCGGAAGGAATAGTATTGGGACGAACAGACTCCAAATTTTTACAAACAAACTCCAGTGCATTTTCCCTCCAAATCCTATTGTGATAGTCCTTATTTCTGATGTCATAAAAGTATGGAAATTCCTCGTAAAGCTTGATTAATTTCATTACTTGGTTTTTGTTCCACTCTGACATTATGCTACAAAGCGCGTGGAAAGAGAGAAACAGCCGCGGTTATTTAGTAAGTCTATGGAAACAGCTGATTAAGGCTAGATTGCAGAATGGAGCGATGTGATATTATGACGTCAGTTGATGACGTAAGTTTTTGGATGGTAGTGGTTAGGTTGGTAGATATGTAATTTTTTTTATTTCGTGGTTGGTATTCATGAGGTTTGAATGGCGTACCGGTTAAGGATGTGTTTGGATCTGAGAGGATAAAAAGAAGGTTTGGATGGTGAGCGTTTTATTTGTTTTTTATAAAGATAGGTTTTCGTTTGCTAGGGTAGTAATTATGTATCGAGGATAATGTTTAATTTATTTATTGTAGATATATGTTTTTATTTTTGTTGGTTTTGTATATATGGGTGTGTGTGTGGATCTATTCGTTTTCAGAATGGGATATTGTGATATTGTTTTGCTGATATCCTATTTTGGATAAGAGCGGATGGGCTCTGTTCCAGTATGGGATATCGTGAATTGTTTTGGTGATATCGTATTTTGGATAAGAGCGGTTGGGTTATATTGTAGAATGGGATAACGTCAATTTGTTTTTTAAATTTTTTTAGATAGTTTTATTTATTTATTGTTTTGGTTTACGTCGGCCATGTTGTGACGTCACTGCGATGTGACCTCATTGGCGCCATATTGTGACGTCATAGTTTGTCCAACTTTACGAAAATTAAGCGATATCCTATAGTAAATGAATCCCGAAATTTCCATCTTACTACTTATCACATACGGGACTGGTATCTACTTTGTGTTATTTCATGATGAATTGAAACTGATGGTGGTATATAGGCTATTATTGAACCGAATGAAGGGGGGGGGGAAGCAAAGGTGAATTGTTATAACACAACGTTTCGAAGAGTGGATCTTTCTTCGAAACGTTGTTATAATTTTGACAATTAGCAATGGAAAAAGTCCAAACAGCTCATCCATTGGGTATACAGGATGTAAGGGGTTCCGGTAATTTCATAGAAGACTGGCACTTGGTTGAATATAGTAAGTATTACCAACTTTTTTATTTCAGAGTTAAATGTTAGTGATCTTTTAGTGACTTTTACATGTTAGTTCTAGGTTTTTTATACTAGGTGTCGCCGTGATTTTCTTTTAATTTGATTGGTTATAGTTGTTATTTGTTCTAGAATTTTCGTTAATTTTGAATGGATAATGACGTTGTCAGTTGTTCTTGGTTGTTTCACGTGAGTGGTGTTATGTTGTGTCTGAAGGCTAAAGCTATTGAAAGCTTGTCATTTTATGATTTTTGTGATTTTCTTTCGATTTGATTGATTATAGTTGTAATTTATTCTAGAATTTTAATTAATTTTGAATGGATAATGACGTCAGTTGTTCTTGGTTGTTTGACGTGAGTGGTGTTATGTTGTGTCTGATTGCTAAAGCTATTGAAAGTGTGTCATTTTATGATTCTTGTGATTTTCTTTCGATTTGATTGATTATAGTTGTAATTTATTCTAGAATTTTCATTAATTTTGAATGAATAATGACGTCGTCAGTTGTTCTTGATTGTTTGACGTGAGTGCTATTATGTTTGATGGCTAAAGCTATTGAAAGTTTGTCATTTTATGATTTTTGTGATTTTCTTTCGATTTGATTGATTATAGTTGTAATTTATTCTAGAATTTTAATTTTGAATGGATAATGACGTCAGTTGTTCTTGGTTGTTTGACGTGAGTGGTGTTATGTTGTGTCTGATTGCTAAAGCTATTGAAAGTGTGTCATTTTATGATTCTTGTGATTTTCTTTCGATTTGATTGATTATAGTTGTAATTTATTCTAGAATTTTCATTAATTTTGAATGAATAATGACGTCGTCAGTTGTTCTTGATTGTTTGACGTGAGTGCTATTATGTTTGATGGCTAAAGCTATTGAAAGTTTGTCATTTTATGATTTTTGTGATTTTCTTTCGATTTGATTGATTATAGTTGTAATTTATTCTAGAATTTTCGTTAATTTTGAATGGATAATGATGTCAGTTGTTCCTGGTTTTTGACGTGAGTGATGTTATATTGTAGATTTGTCTGCATTTGTCGAATGCGCATCATCATGCTTACGAAAAGGCACTTTTCAGAGCCAATAATTTATTTTGTGTGAACAAGGTTGGAATTTTGAAGTAAGAGGGAAAGGAAGGAATCCGTGTTCTAAAATTATTTATTAAATTTTGTGTCTATTTTGGTTTAGTTCTTTCGCTGGTGAATAAGGATTGTGTAGAATGTTGAGGAGAAAACTGTTTTTCTGTGGCTTAAAGGAATTATTTACTGAATTTTCTGTAGATGTTAAGGTGTAATAAGTGTTCGAAGAGAATTTCATTTAGTGTAAACACGTGGTTTATTTATGCACAGTTGACTGTACGACAAAGTGTTGGTTTAGATCTTTGTTGCCTGCATGGTTTAAGTTTAGATTGCCTTAAAGCCTGTGTCATTTATACTGGAAGTGAAGTGGTTGTCGATGTAGACGTCAATGAGAATTGAATTTTATTTGATAAGGTGATAAATTATTATGTTTTGTTTTGTGTTTTAGTGATTTTTGGGGGTAAAGTGCGGACGAAAACTGCCAGAAAAGTACTACCAACTATGAAGTTCGAATGCCACGAAACGCCAAAAAAAATCAAATACGAAAAATTAAATATACCGTAAAGTGGGGATATTTCGGACGCAGGGGTAACATCAGACAGTAATTCAATTTATCATATGTTATGTTGGTAACACCAGTTTACCAATGGGTCTTTAAAAATGTGCAGAAACCAACGAGTTAGAAAGAGAAGACTATAGAGTGGCCATGTTGTCCTGTACAGCGCTCTTTGCGGTGCCACCGCGAAACACGGCAGATCTGAGCTAAGCGCCCACCTTTGTAAAAATTCGTCTGCTTACAATGTTGTATAACGGAGGTAAGAAGTACAAAAAAACGAAGAAAAAACATGCCTGTTGTGAGTGCTGCATATAACTGCAATGTCAAAAGGAAAAAGACAACTGATATATCATATTTAATGTAAATTTTATGAAGTTAAGTCCATAGTTTTGTTAATTAGCAGCATTTTTTTTTTCATGCATAAATGTGTAACAACGCCCGGCATAAACAAAATAAATGGTTCACTGGTAATGTACTTAAACTAAATACGGATAAAACCAATACAATTCCGTTTCAGACCCAGTGAAAAACAAATAGCAATACAATATTAAAACTGTATTTCGACACCGGCATCCTTTATTTCTGCTCCTTCTGTCCTTACTGCTTATACAAGAAGACGATGAGCTGTAGCTTATAAGAAGTAAGCCTATTTCGAAGACAAACGATTAATCAAATAAATGGTTCACTAGTAACAAAGTTAATCTAGATACGGATAAAACCGCTACAATTTCGTTTCAAACCTAGTAATAGTAATCTAATATTAAAATTGTATTTCGACACTCGCATCCAAAATAACGCAAAACTCTGGGGTAGGTCGTATTGTTGTTAGTATTTTGACTGGAAGGACATGAAAGAACATAATTGAGCACCCACGTGCAATAATGGGGTAAGTATGAATATGTTTCGTAACTACTTACCCCATTATTGTACGTGGGTGCTCAATTATACACTAATAATTATCTGTGGTGCCACAGCCCTTGAAAAGCTCAGACAGACCAGCCGGCTGTTGGCCTCACGTTCACATGTCGATAATAATTATACTTTACTGTAACAAAAAAAATTGAAAGCGTGTTTTGTCATGTTTCACCCACGTTACAAGCTTGGAGGTAAATGTTGTTTACTACTTTCATTCTATATCTTATGGTATAGTAAATAGTTTTGCAACGTGTAGAGACTGGGAAAACAATTTAATAAAATCATCCGAATCATACTCGTTCATTTTATAGGCAATCTTGCAGGTCGCATTTAAAAGAACCTAGGAATATTAACATTTTCTTCAGTATATGTATTTGCTAGGACTTCTTGTCATACTACATGACAATTTTGCTTAGGTTATTCTTTTAAGCATTCCTTCTAGGAATAGCTGAAGTGTTTTAAATGTAGCGTACATAAGTTTAGATTAAGTTCCTAGCACGTATTTGACGAAATACTAGGTTTTTCCACTTCAGTTTAATTGATTTATGCAAACGAAATTAAAACAGCTGACGATTCTAATGTCAGTTATCACCACGCCCACTTTGTTTTGGGCGCATAAGTTCATTACCGACGGTCGTTCAATTTTCTTCAAACATGGCGGCGCAATGACCACTCTATATCCTTCTCTTTCTAACTCGTTGGCAGAAACCAACGAGTTAGAAAGAGAAGACTATAGAGTGGCCATGTTGTCCTGTACAGCGCTCTTTGCGGTGCCACCGCGAAACACGGCAGATCTGAGCTAAGCGCCCACCTTTGTAAAAATTCGTCTGCTTACAATGTTATATAACGGAGGTTAGAAGTACAAGAAAAACGAAGAAAAAACATGCCTGTTGTGTGTGCTGCATATAACTGCAATGTCAAAAGGAAAAAGACAACTGATATATCATATTTCATTTAAATTTTATGAAGTTAAGTCCATAGTTTTGTTAATTAGCAGCATTTTTTTTTCATGCATTAATGTGTAACAACGCCCGGCATAAACAAAATAAATGGTTCACTGGTAATGTACTTAAACTAAATACGGATAAAACCAATACAATTCCGTTTCAGACCCAGTGAAAAACAAATAGCAATACAATATTAAAACTGTATTTCGACACCGGCATCCTTTATTTCTGCTCCTTCTGTCCTTACTGCTTATACAAGAAGACGATGAGCTGTAGCTTATAAGAAATAGGTCTATTTCGAAGACAAACGATTAATCAAATAAATGGTTCACTAGTAATAAAGTTAAACTAAATACGGATGAAACCGCTACAATTCTGTTTCAAACCTAGTAGAGCAATCAAATATTAAAATTGTATTTCGACACTCGCATCCAAAATAACGCAGAACTCTGGGGTAGGTCGTATTGTTGTTAGTATTTTGACTGGAAGGACATGAAAGAACATAATTGAGCACCCACGTGCAATAATGGGGTAAGTATGAATATATTTCGTAACTACTTACTCCATTATTGTACGTGGGTACTCAATTATACACTAATAATTATCTGTGGTGCCACAGCCCTTGAAAGGCTCAGACAGACCAGCCGGCTGTTGGCCTCACGTTCACATTTCGATAATAATTATATTTTACTGTAACAAAAAAACTGAAAGCGTGTTTTGTCATGTTTCACCCACGTTACAAGCTTGGAGGTAAATGTTGTTTACTACAGATAGGGCCTACTTTCATTCTATATCTTATGGTATAGTAAATAGTTTTGCAACGTATAGAGACTGGGAAAACAATTTAATAAAATCATCCGAATCATACTCGTTCATTTTATAGGCAATCTCGCAGGTCGCATTTAAAAGGACCTAGGAATATTAACATTTTCTTCAGTATATTTGCTAGGACTTCTTGTCATACTACATGACAATTTTGCTTAGGTTATACTTTAAACCATTCCTTCTAGGAATAGCTCAAGTGTTTTAAATGTAGCGTACATAAGTTTAGATTAAGTTCCTAGCACGTATTTGACGAAATACTAGGTTTTTCCACTTCAATTTAACTGATTTATGCAAACGAAATTAAGACAGCTGACGATTCTATTGTCAGTAATCACTACGCCCACTTTGTTTTGGGCGCATAAGTTCATTACCGACGGTCGTTCAATTTTCTTCAAACATGGCGGCGCAATGACCACTCTATATCTTTCTCTTTCTAACGCTTTGGCAGAAACATACGAACATAGTAAAAAGCGCGGGAAAGATGCTAAGAACTGGTGTTACCAACATAAAATATGATACATTGAATTACCGTCCGATGTTACCCCTACGTCCGAAATATCCCCACTTTACGGTACTTTCATTTTTTGGAGGGCTTTTTCTTCTTTAAAAATATGAATATATATTTGATTTTTCATCTTTGATTTTGGGGTGTTTGGTGGCATTTGGACTTCATAGTTGGCAGAACGTTTTTTGTAGTTATCGTCAGCCATGTTGGATTTTGCCCGTCTTCTAGGAAATTACCGGGGTTCCGATATAAATTGCAAATGTTCGGTTATTAAAGAAGTTGATGAGGTTAAATACTTAGGTATAGCTATTGATAATCATTTAAAGTGGAATAATCATATTCATTATATTGGTAATAAATTACGTAAAACATTGTTACTTTATTGTAAGAACTATTTTGTCAATTAACTGTTTACGTGTAATTTATTTAGCATTATTTCAATCTATGGTATTATAGGTTGGGGTGGAACTTATAAATCCAACCTTTATCCGTTAATTTTACTACAGAAAAAAAGGATTAAAAATTTGTTTAAAAAAAGCAGAAAGATTACCTACCCAACTGAATTCTTGTTTAAACATTTCAAATTTTTCAACATTAAACAAATATATTATTTTATTTTATTGAAATATTTTAATGGAAATTTTAGTAACTTTGAAAGGTATATATGTAAATACAGAACTAAAATATGAATTCTCTGCGTTTTTCTGAACCAAAATGTAAAACCAATGCAGCTTTTTATCATAGCATGAGTCAAGGTCCCAGATTATTAAACAAATTTTATTCCAATAATATTTCAACCACGAATCCTCTCAAAATTAATAAAAAGAAAATTGTATTGGTGTTATAGTTTGGGTTTAAACATAGGCTATTAAACACTATTTACTCTGTATTCACTCTCAATTTTAAATTTATTTTTGTCTGTATTGGAATCCCTTCCAGAGCACGAGTCTTACTCATTCAGGAGTGGGCTAGTTTATCTTTCATTGTATTTATTAATTTGTATTCATATCAAACTTAATAGCAATAATAAATAAATAAAAGTCCCGTGCTTTTCACAGTCGTCGGGGACGGTCTACAGGATCAAAAAATGTCCATACAACATAGGGCCGAAACTCGACAGTTTTCCCAGAAAAAAATATTTTTCCTTATTTCATTTGCGTTATATTGCTTATATCGTTACTAAAATTACGAAAACAATTACATTAGTAGATACATCTAGCAAAAAGTTAATATTAGTTGGAAATAAATATTTGTTGTTCTATTACGTTTTCGTGAAATTAAATAAAAATGCATAATTTAATTTGTTAATATTCTGGCGTGAGAGACGTGGCAACGTTCAGCAGGCAGAACTCTGCACAGACGTACGAACGAATCAGCTGAGTACAAGCTCCCTGTCCATAGCTCTACTGCCAAGCGGATGGTAGTTACTAGAGGGTATTCAATAAACAACTTACAATGTCATTCACAGTTTAGGAATATCATATGTCATTAATTTATGGAGAAAGTCGTCGTAATTCAAGTGCGGCAGGAAGGATGTACCGTCAACCTGTTTCCGCAAAGAAGGTTACCTATCGGCGAACTTATGTAACAGTTTCTTAACGATTTTTAAAAACTGGGAGTCTTGAATGTGCCCGCAACATCTGGACTAGAAGACGTGATGCCTGCCTTCAGAAAATCTGAGGCAAATCGGTATGTACAATTTTCAAATGTAATTTAACGAGTTCGTATTGATACGAAAATAAACTAAACTTAGACAACCAATTATGAATGGTTTATCTGTAAGAAGTGATTTTTCGTCAAGTGTCATGTCCTCAAATATCACATACTGTAAACTTTAAGTTTCTTTAAAATGTTACTACTTTACGGAAGCAGGGGAGATTAAAATTTTGCACTAGAAAAAGAAAACGTTCGTGTGATTTTGTGCAGTAAACGATTGTTTATTTTTTAGACGTACAATAAGAAGGGGAGCAATATTTATAAATAAAATGAAAATTTACCTTAGTGTTCTATTAATGAGATTGAAAGTTTGTATTTGCTGCGCGTTTTATGTAAACAGCTGGCCTGGGACGGCCCTGGATTAGAACAGACAAAGCATCTGTTTTGTACCGGTATGTATGTCACCGCTTCAGCTGTACCGTGTAGCCTACTTGTAAATCCCCTCCTCACATCCAGCAACGTTGTGGAACGTTGCTTATTGTAAACTTTAATAATTCGCTAAATATTACAATTAGAGAACAATTTTTCTTTCTTATGACATTAATAATCATCAATTAAAAAATGCCACTTACACTCTGTATATTATATTTGGAAAAATAAATTTGTAACGTTATAAGCGAATTTTTGGTAGAATCCAACGCGATTTTTGTTTATTTTGTAAATCATTTCACGAGCACCCCGACCCAGGGAGTTGCTACCGACACTTTGGGAACCACTGTAAAATTTCTTTCTTTGGACGGGGGGAAATTAATTTAAGCAATGTGGGATTTATTAATACAGTGTTCTCAACACTGTTCGGGTGGCAGACTGAATCGTTGTCTAAAATGAACAGAAAGTAACAGCTGTATAAAAATTGCGAGATGGTGAATATAAAACACAGTAATATATTATTGGTGTTTGTAGTTATATGAAGTGTAGTAGCTTTCCTATGGAGTGTAGAGCGAGGGTTCCATATATGCATGCTTTATCTTTTTATAAGTGTTAAAATTCGTTATTTCACCTTAAATTTATACTGTGTTAGTATATCACAGCTTACTGGATACTGCATCAGACTGTTGTGGCAATGGACGAAAAATAGTAAATTATTGTAATGCGAACATACAACATAACCTCAACTTCTCGAAATGCAGACTAGCCGATGGAAATAAAGAATGACTTCATCACCATGCCTTGGACGTGCTGTGTTTCTTATTGTAGATCAAACTATAACACACTGACTGACGGTTGTGACAGTCTTTTCTTGGGTTTTCAATAGCACGCGACACTGAAGGTTTTTTTTTGATGATGAAAGTGGAAAAATTGTCTTAATTTTCAGAATAAAGGTAGTTTGGAATGTAAAGAATTCATATAGAATGTCAGTTGACTTGAAAACATGTTAGAAAATTAGTAAAAATTGGAAAGAGTTCATTGGTGTATGTAACCTAAAAGTGATTATTTAATAAGAGCTAGAACAATTCAAAGTAAACGCGAAACGCACATTTCACTTCAATTTATTATATGCAAGGCATATAAAAAGCCTACACTAATCTAACCTAACAGATTCGTATACGCAAGGCATACTAAAAGCCTGACCTGACCTAACCTAACCTGTCAGTTTCCGCACTGTAGAACTTACGAAAACGCAAGTTGGAAGTTTGTGTCGCGTGCTATAGAAAAGCAATTTTCTTTTCAAAAAATTCTCAGAGAAGGCAACAATGGTTCTGTTCCATTTACAGGAACAATTTCTAACCTGACAGTACTGCCACCGTCTGCATGAATCATTTTTATAAACGTATTGTACGAGAAGACAGAGCAGTTCGAAGTGACGGCAGCATTCTTGTAGCGCCTCGGGAAATATCCAAGCTCATAGACAATGCAGTTCCTTCAAAGTTTTCACATCACCCGTCATATTTGTCCTTTAATGTAAACAAAAACGTAAAGGATCAGAAAAACAACTACAATACCAGCAGCAGGTAGGTCCATGAAAGGAAGCTAGCTATTTTGAAAAATCTATTAAAGATAAAAATTGTTATTCTCCAGAAAAGCTACACTCAAGAAGGCACAATTTTATTTTCTTTAAATACTAAAATCATTTGAGATCTTCAGGACTATATTCTAATGCACTGATGTAGTCCTCTCCTCACACTTGTTACTAATACAGAGACTCTAAAGGTTCAGGACGAAATAGGTCTACTAATGAGACTATTTCCTTAGCAATTTATCTTGGACCTCTTGCATAGCCTATTATATGTTGGCAATAGCAACACGTGGAAGAGGGGATTTGTCACAACATAGCATTAAAATATATAGGTAAGTAACAAAGGATTTTTATGTTTAAAGTATTTTGGACCTTGCAAACTAAAAAAAAAAAAAAACACATGTTTATCACTATATAGACCTACATCATAAAAGGCAATGAATCAAAGGAAAATTATACTTCCTTGCATGTGGCTTTTCTGGAAGACAATGAAAATTGCAGACTTTCACATAAAACAGGTTAACAGTGTGTACTAAATTGTATCCCACGAATACATTCACTGCTCTCACTTCACGAAAGAGTGCATTCCTGTTTTTTTTTTTCTTGTTAAGGGGAATGATAGGTAAAATTTCTATTTCCTACAATTCTTAAAGTAGGGACTTCATTTTCTCTACACTTCATCCCCTTGCTATAAGTATTCTGAAGCAGAGGTGGACGATCATCCAATCAGTATGGGAGGTATCGTGTGGTTAGCACGATGATCCACCCCAACTGTTATAGCTGGTTTGCGAAACCAGATTTTCCCTGTCTATCATAGTTCCCCAAGTGCATCACTATGCTGGGTGGGCACTGGTCCCATACACTGGCCGAAATTTCATGATAAAATTTCTTCCCCCATGAGGATTCGAAACAGCGCGCATTTCGTAATTCCTAAATTATCTACTAAATAAGGACAACAGACTCAACTACACAAAATTTCTAGGGCTTTTTATAGACTCCAGTTTAACATGGGATAAGCACATCGAATACACATGCACAAAGCTATCAAGAGTTTTATATTTGTTAAAGAAATTAAATACTTGCGTTTCGCAAAATTATTTAAGATGTGCCTACTTTTCTTTCTTTCAGTCGATAATCCGATATGCCCTAATTTTCTGGGGAAATGGAACCAAAATTGAAAGTGTCTTGATTTTACAAAAGAAAGCCATTAGAATTTTATGTAAATCAAACTATCTGGAACATTGTCGGCCACTTTTCAGACAATCACGGATTTTAACAATCTTAAATTTGTATATATATATATATATATATATATATATATATATATGATCTAGTACTTTACACTCGACAAAATATCGACAATTACTCATTAGTGGCCAATATACATGATCATGAAATTAGAAATAGTGAACAAATTAATATTCCATATTGTAGATTACACAAGAGCAACAAAAATTTTTTAATTATGGGGATAAAATTATATAATAAGCTCCCAAGTCAATAATACAAATTACCAATCAATAGCTTCAAAACTAGATTTTACAATTGGTTATTAAATAATAGCCTACTTTTTATTCTGTTGCTGAGTTTTTCAACACAAATTTGTATGAAATTGCATTTTAATAAATAGGTTTAATTGTACTTTAGTTAGTTTTCTTTAATCTAAAAGTCTCAAATTACTTCATGTTTTCATTGTATTATTTAAATTTTACTGTTTCTTTTATTAGTGTTTTTTAAAATGTATTTACATGTTTTTCAATGTATTCTGACGAAGCCTAAAACTGTATGTTTAATGGCCAAATAAGTTGAATTGAATTGAATAGGCAGGATGTCATAGACTGCGATGCCACGGCATGGAACTTAATTTTATTTAGCTTATCGGATTTTAATTTGAAATGCTATTAAACATCCAAATTAGTCTGTAATAGTCACTTTCTAACATTATTTCAATTATATTTCAAACGACTGAGAAGAAATCAGAAGAAGAACAATGCGAAAGAGTTGAAAATCTTCAACGGCTTTATATGATGACATTTAAAAAGGCAACATTCAATGACTTCCAAATAACAATGTGTACTAAATTGTATCCCACGAATACATTCACTGCTCTCACTTCTTTACAGAAGTGTGCGCTGCATTCCTGTATTTTTTTTCGTAAGGGGAGTGATGGGCAAAATTTACATTTCGTACAATTCGTAAGTAGGGACTTCATTTTCTGTATACTTAATCCCTTGCTATAAGTACTCTTGTTCTTACATATATTAGTTTCATTATGACCTGGTGAGTAGTATTTTTAGTAATTCAAATTTAAAAAAAAATGCATATTATCAATAACTTATCTCCTCTTACAGAATTTAAGCTTCATCCACGATTTTTTTACATCGTCTCTGATATGGTTATAAAAGAACTAAGTTTAAGTATCAACAACTTCAAATTTACATTTCTAAATGGAAAGTTTTTTTAATATGCATCTTCAAATTTTAAATTTTTACTTTCCACTATTAAATGGCCTGCATGTTTTACTTTCTTAATGTCGGAAGTATTTAGTTTATCATAAAATGATACTGTGTTTCTTTTTAAAACAACAGTATACCTAGTACCCTTATTGAGGGCAGATTATTTTCTTTAAATATTTATATATAGAACATGCTGTAAAAGTTTCATGTTCCTGGTATCAAAACTGTAAGAACCTTTACACTTTGAGCATGACGAAATGTGCTGAAGAAATGTGAGAAAACTGCGTACCTATACCTAAAGTTTGCTTGGAATTAAAGTTCAAGGGTGCAACCATTTAAATATGACGTAATTTTTATGCTTCCAAGTGCAGAAACCTCTCAACTTACAAATATGAGATTGCGGATTCATATTTTTTTTAGGAAGAAACTAAAATGCAATTTTTTTTTACTGATAATGAACATGGGAGGAGTGATAGTAGGAAGAAGAAGATTAAATTGCATAAGATTTGCTGATGTGGCGTTGTCAGCAGAAGAGGAGATGACAGTAAGGGATATGCTACTGGAGCTAAATGACAGCTGTGAGCAGTATGGGGTGAAGATAAATGCAAACAAGACGAAGACCATGGTTATAGCAAGAAAAATAAAGAAGGTAAACTTGTAAATTCTAAATGAGGCAGTAGCACAGTGATGCCAACTTTAGAAAAACATTGGGTGGGCTCAATATTTGAATTTTAAGTTAAAATCAATAAATCTCATAAATGAAACTGATAACAATATTAAAACTACAAATCATTGGGTGTGCTTTGGCCCCGTATAAATTGGCGAAACTGCAGTAGCAGTAACATGAGCTGCTGCCAGGAAGTCAAAAGGAGGATAGCAATGGCAAAGGGAGCTTTTAATAGAGAAAGGAGCATCTTCTGCGGACCTCTGGGGGGGGGGGGAACTAAAGAGACTAGTCAAGTGCTTTGTGTGGAGTGTGGAATTGTATCATGGACATTACGACGAAGTGAAGAGATGCATTTGAAATGTGGATATGGAGAAGAATGGAGCGTGTGAAATGGACAGACAGAATAAGAAATGAAGCTGTGTTGGAAAGAGTGGGTGAAGAAAGAATGATGCTGAAGCTGATCAGGAAGAGGAAAAGGAATTGGCTGGGTCACTGGCTGAGAAGAAACTGCCTACTGAAGGATGCACTGGAAGGAATGGTGAACGGGAGAAGAGTTCGGGGCAGAAGAAGATATCAGATGATAGACGACATTAAGTTATATGGATCATATGAGGAGACTAATAAGGCGGAAAATAGGAACTACTGGATTATACTGGGTTTGCAGTGAAAGACCTGCCCTTGGACGGAACGATGATGAATGACCAAAATTTCATCAATCCCTTCCCTTGGCTGTCTGTTTTTCTGTTCTAGCGGTAGTAATACTTAGATAAAAATAATAAGCTGGTTACTTCCTCGTTAATGCAATTTATTAGCTAGAGTAAATAATATCAAACACCTCAATTAAATATGAGAGATGGCATGAAATGCAATCAGACCCAATAAGATGGTGACAGCCACCCAATACAATGCTGCTTTTTGAAGGTAGATAGTCTTCTCCAGAGATAAAGATAAGTTTCAAGATGGGCACAGCATTTCATGTGAGGAAATGCCACTTCCTTCTTACATTAAGTTGTCAGAAAAAAGAGAGCAAATAAGTTGTATCAGTAGTTTCTACTATAAAGACAGAAATGTTAGAATTGGTTAGGCTATAGCGAGAGGAGACCGAGGATTAGCTATGGATTACCTGGTATTTGTCTAACAGTCTAATATTGGAGATAATCTTAGAAAATTTCCAAACTGTGTAACGACATGGTTTCTGCACTTGGGGTGCATCTCGTATAAGAATGTTCACAATGTAAATAACCTCCACATTTACTAGAGTAATCAGTAGAGAGTAACATTTAAACATTTATACACTCGGCCCCATCGATGTAGTCTTTCGTGATGATAGCAATGAAGAAACTACCACTATATTAACACAGATGGTTCAAATGCTTGCAGTAGGCCTGTAAGTCAGTCCTCTCTCAAAAAAAGCTGAAAGCTAGAATTTATGAAACAGTTATATTACCGGTTGTTCTATATGGTTGTGAAACTTGGACTCTCACTTTGAGAGAGGAACATAGGTTAAGGGTGTTTGAGAATAAGGTGCTTAGGAAAATATACGGGGCTAAGAGGGATGAAGTTACAGGACAATGGAGAAAGTTACACAACACAGAGCTGCACGCATTGTATTCTTCACCTGACATAATTAGGAACATTAAATCCAGACGTTTGAGATGGGCAGGGCATGTAGCATGTATGGGCGAATTCAGAAATGCATATAGAGTGTTAGTTGGGAGGCCGGAGGGAAAAAAGACCTTTGGGGACGCAGAGACGTAGATGGAAGGATAATATTAAAATGGATTTGAGGGAGGTGGGATATGATGGTAGGGAATGGATTAATCTTGCTCAGGATAGGGACAGATGGCGGATTATGAGGGTGACACTGAACCTCCGGGTTCCTTAAAAGCCATAAATAAGTAATATCTCCTACCCACAACAAGACTGTAGATCTAATATCTCAAAGGAAGATCCCGATGCTATGATTTACTTTGGCTGTTGAGGATATTCAGCATACTGGTGACTCTGTATAAAAAAATTAGTTCCAATCCAGGTTCAAGGGCACACTCCACTAAGAATTACAACTTTTTTTCTACTTCTTTTTTTCAACTAAATTTTGATAGCATGTTTGCTATGTAAAGGACTAACAAAATCCAAATTTTGAACTCCCAAAATGTTTTTGATTTTTTATTTCTTTTTTCTCTTTTAGAAATATTTGAAACCAAAATTTTTAGTAGAAGATCTCAATTTTTAAGCTTTCTTTATCTTGGTTACATTCACAAAACAGAGAAGCATTTCTATGCATTCATTTTATGATCATTTATTCACTGTCGAAACTTTTTTTTTTTTTTCGAAAATTTGAAAATATTATTATTTCTATAATTCATGAAAAAAATGTTAATAAAACAAACTAGTAGCATTTCTTACAAAATAAATGCATAGAAACATGAAACTACCTCATAAATACTTGCAGTAAAAAATTCATCCAGTTTGGTTAATATTTGGCATAAAAAGTTGGTGTTAAATCAAGAAAAATAAATGTACGGAAAGTAGATTTTGAAAGTAAAATGAATATTTATGTAAAACAAAGCTATTAAAATTTTCCTCTGCTACATTCATCTACTAACTTCAGGAACTCAGCTTTAGAACAAAAAGTTGCTAGACTTATAATCAGAAATTTGTAAAAAAGGAATTCTTTGATGAAAAAGTAATTTTGACAGCTCTTTACATGCCACGCACTCTTACAGCCTCAATTAAAAAAAAAAAACATTAAACATATTTCTAATCAGAGTTCAACTAAATCCATTTGCGGTATGAAAATATACATTTTAAAGAAGTGAAATAGCCAATAATTTTTTTTTTTTTTTTAAATTTTCATGATTTCCAGAGGAGTCTCCCTGCCTATCAGGCTCAGATATCTCGGGAAACACAAGTTGTCTCCCAGGAGATCAAACTCACAAGGAGAGGACACACTCTGTATATCGCCGAATGGAATAAGATTGTGTGAGATGAAAGTACAAGATGTACTGTTTAAAGTCATGCCTGGTATGGGTGGCCAATGACCCCTCGTTTTGGAAATATTGGCTATTGTTTGTGACATACTTCCATTAGGTGCTCAATAGGGAAGCATTAGACTGTGTAACAGCGTAGCCCATATGGTTGGATGCTGAGTTGTTATCCAGGCAACCTGAGTTCGAATCTTAACTGTTTCTATATTTTTTTCTTTTAATAATGATTAATATTGTGATCACAGTTATCTATTTACATACGTATATCATATTTCTCAATGTATTGAATGCTTCATCATGTTTTAAACAAATTACTAATTAACTAACATTGCATTGTAAAGGATAAACAATGAAATGCTGCTCACGTAGGAAGGTAAGATGTGTCACTGGCGTCTGTTCTATTTCTGTAGCAGCTATTCCATTTCATTTTGTACCCGATTCATTATGATGTCATAAAAACACACAAACATACATATTTCCTGCACCATGCACAGCAAATGAAAGAAGGTTGTCCACAGTCACACACATTTTTTCGCACTTCTGCTGCGAAACAGATATCCTTCACATTCACAAACACTTCTCGTTCGTTTATTAATTTTGATGCATACCACACATATTTCAACATGGCTTTGAATATAGGAGCTGACAACTGAAAGTGAATTAAAATAATAATGATGATGATGATGATAATAATATCAAACTTCAAAAAATGAGAAGGCATTAGGATTCGAACTTGGGTTGTCTGGATGACAAATCAGCATCCAACCACATGAGCTACGCCCTTACACAGTCTAATGCATCCCTATTGAGCACCTAACGGAAGTATGTCACAAACAATAGCCAATATTTTCAAAACGAGGGGTCATTGGCCACCCATACCAGGTATGACTTTAAACAGTACGTCTTGTACTTTCATGTCACAAAATCTCATTTAATTTGGTGATATACAGAGCGTGTCCTCTCCGTGTCAGTTGCACTGTGAAGGTGGTCATCCACTGCAATCTCTTGGGATGATTTCTGGTTTATGGGGCACACAATTGGTCGGCTACATGTCCATAATTAAATGCTGGTGTAGCTGTATACGCCCTCAGTTAGGAAGAAGAACAAAGAAGTGGCATAGTCAACATTAAATGTACACATATCAAGGGTAAACTGAAGACAAAGGGTTGGTTGTTAAAATAAGTTAAAAAAAATAGCAAATAAATACATTCTGAAATTATTTTTCAAAGAAAAAATAATTATAGGCAATCACACTCTTAAATTTAGAACAAATAGGCCTAACTAAAAACAAAGAAACAATATTTTAAACAAATGAGATGAATGATTGAAGTGATTCACAGTTAAGCTTAACACAAGCAATGTCCAGGTGACAACATAAAGTGAATAACTGATCAAGTTAACGTAAAATAAATATTGCCAAAAATCCAAAGTTCATAGAAATAAAAATGAGTACCGGTAATGCCATTCTAACAGTTTTTTTTTTTCAGTCTCAATACGTGGTTTTTGTTATTTGGTCATTTACTAATTTGGGCTCAATTTAGGAAATCATATTTAAACTGTATCGTTTAAGTTGAAAACGCACACAAATGGAAATAAATTGCATACTTTTCATTAGTAGCATTTAACATTACAAACAATGTAGGCTACTTTCATGACAGTTTCAGTGGTGTTGGGCGTAAGAAGGGTGTGGCCACCTCATTACATGGCTGTTATTGTACAGGCATTATTTCACTATAACCTAGGCCTAACGCCTCTACATTTAATATAAATCATTGCTGTTCACATGCAAACCATCCAATGTTTTTAATAACACTATTTCCACCACAGACTGATAGTCTGGCCAATTTATCCCGTAAATTTACAGTGAAATAAATGTAAAAAGTAAGATAAAATGGAATTTATGTTCTATATTATGCATCAAAGAAAATAAACGTGTATTTCTTACATAGAAAAGCTTTTGTAAGTTGCTGTAGGGAAGACCTAGAAATAGCTTAATTTTTATTACTGGTACAATTTTTAAAATTTCCTGTGTGTGAAAAGGAAAACACACTGTATACGAAATACATTTAAAAATAATTTTGTTGACATGACCCATTTGTATACGAACACTGTTTGCAGTGCCTTTGGCAGTGTTTAAGAAGAATTATGTAGACTTTAAGTAAAACAGACTGACCTCTGTTGTTAAAAATTGTTATGCTTTTACTTCGTGACTGATCTGACGTATTCTCGTACTAAATTTATTCTTTTTTTGACCAAACACAATATTTCTCTGTATGGTTTCATATTATCTTTCAGAATGTGTGTTTCTATAGTAACCGAGACCATTATGCTGTTACTAACATAGTACGCAATTATTATCATCTCGTGAAACCAACTATTGCATGCCTGCACAGTAGCTCACAAGTCGAAGCGTAGCAAGGGAGGGAAGCTTCTTAGTCGACTTTTTCCTTCCCCTCATGCACAGGTAGATTTCACAACATGCGGAATGGTCTATATTTTTATTATTATTATTATTATTATTATTATTATTATTATATTAATTTGTATCACTGTGCTGAACTTTTATTGGCAAACAGCTGTTATCCAGCACATAAAAATTGAAAATAAATAAACAAATGAAATTATTATTATTATTATTATTATTATTATTATTATTATTATTATTATATTAATTTCTATTACTGTGGTGGACTTTTATTAGCAAACAGCTGTTATCCAGGACAAATATCGAAAATAAATAAATAGAATTATTATTATTATTATTATTATTATTATTATTATATTAATTTGTATCACTGTGCTGAACTTTTATTGGCAAACAGCTGTTATCCAGCACATAAATATCGAAAATAAATAAATAAATAAATAAATTATTATTATTATTATTATTATTATTATTATAATTTCTATTACTGTGCTGGACTTTTATTGGCAAACAGCTGTTATCCAACACATAAATATCGAATATAAATAAGTGAACAAGTAAATAGACAAATGAAATTATTGTTGTTATTATTATATTATTATTATTGTTATTATTTTTGTTATACTAGGTAGAATGGTATATTATTTAGCCTACGTATGACATTAATTGGAATTGGTCATGTGTACCTACAGACGTTTGTCGACATATGGTCTGATTAATTAATATTTTTGCTCTATGTAAACTAATTTTTTTGTTTTATCAGGTTAATTTGAGGTTAAGTTGTCAGTGATATTTTATATTTACATATTGTATATGAACGGGAATATTGTAATATTTTCATTTTATCTTTTTGCGCACCATTATCTTAAGCAGGCCTAAACGGAAATGTTACCAATTTATGAACTCTATTTACCCAATTAGTGTTATAATTATTTCAATGAAATTAGTAATCGTGCCTCGTTTGTATTGTATTCCACTTTTTTTCACGTCACTTTACATGAAATCTTAACTTTTTGGTAATTTGCTAGGAGACGTCGTTGCATATAGACCACGGTTAAACGAAGTATTTTCCCTGGACCAAAAATAGAAGATGTGTTGCACGTTTCACCTTATTATCAATAAGTGTCGTGGAAAGTATCTTATTTTAGGTTATAATTCAGAACTTGTTCAATATTTAATAAGATGTTTAGGGTTAGCGTAAAACTGGCCTATGTGCAACGACGTCTCCTAGCAAATTACCGATTTTTTTTTATTTTACAACAAACTAGCCTCTACCCAAACAAATTAAAACTTAAATTGCCGTATATTACCGGAAATAACGTAATAAATAACCTAACGTAATAAGTGATATTTTTTTGTAGTTAAAGTTGAATTTATTTTAATTAGGCACTCGTTGAGCAACTAATTTTTATAAGTAGCGTTCGTAATTCAAAGTATTTATATAAATATTAATATAATTCTGAAAACTATTTATTGTTAACGCAAATAATTCGAAACGTTGTTACTATTCCTACAGGTCAATTTAACTGAATTTGCATATCGCCTAAATGTAAAGTGAAGAATACTATTTCTACATTTATTTATTTATTTAATCAGAGTGAAGAATACAACTTTCACATTCATTTATTTAATTATTTAATAATTTATTTCATTATTTACTGAATTCAATTAATTATTTATTTTATCAATTATCTACTTGTATATTCATTTAATTTTTTGTTTAGCTATTTATTTACTTATTTACTGAAGGACGGACCAGAATCCTTTATCATTGCCCCTTTACCAACTTCACATTGACCATTTCATTCGCTACCACAAAGTGACATTTTTCACACGGTACGCAAGCATTGTATGTCATTACTCATTTACGTCCATTATTTCCTAAAACACGTATTTCGCAATACATAATATCATAATACCTATGTTTTCTATTTTATATTTTATGCCTTTATATTATTATGGTTACTTTAGAAATTGTCAACACTTCGCGATTAACAGGTGTTTCTTCACATTACATTATTTTCCGTTGCCATTCTTTTATAATCCGCCATGATGTCATTTCTTTCTAAAAGGTTCATTGACCTTCCTTCATACTTCATTATTGCAAACTGTATAAAGCTGTCAGTGGGAAATGATTTACACAATACCCGAACACACAATTTGCACTGGTTCTGTTAGTTTGGCATAAGTTTCAAACAAAATACATAAATGACAGTCAGATAATAAACAAGAAATCATTCTTATTCACAGTACATTACCTTTGTAAACGAAGCGTCCTTTCTGCCATGTTCTAAATCCGTATTCAGAAGTTTTCGTATCGCATATTACAATTAAAAAGTTCATATCACAGATAATTCTTGCTAACACCTTCCTGTCTTTATTGTAAAATCCGATTTCCCTAATATACTACAAATTAACACTTCTTAAATACTCTATTTCACGAATAAATTAAACTTAACACACCTTCATACATTACTACGTACCACATAAAACTTCGCTCCGCCGAATATTCGAAAATCAGAACACGCATTCAGTGGTTGCACTTGTTTAACAACAAATTACGTAGGAGCGGAATCTGTCATCACAAATTTCTCATTCTCACGATTGAACTCGTTTCTTGGCATGTCCCTATTGAAAACTCAACTGTATGGAAATTACGTTGTAAATGTAGAGGAGAGCAAATCTTTTAAGAATGGCCATCGAGTAAATTATGAACCCTATCTTCAGACATAACTTAATTATTTAGCCCTGAAGAAATACGAATCATGAAAAACAAAAGATAGCCTACACATAACATAATTTTTTGTAAGAGCGTACATAGCCATATATGGTCGTAATGCAGTTCACTATTCATAGACGTTTAACATGGGCAGTCAATTATTTGTAAATACTGCCTTCCCCCGTTTATTTCTTAGAATTTTATAATTAAAATACATTTTATAAGGGACTGAAAGTTCATCATAATGCACTATTTAATTTTCTTAATTGTTTCTGAGAAATTAATGAAATAAAATTCTACATGTATGCTGTATTTTGCCTAACGCATCAACAATGTTATTTTAATTTTGCGCTATACTGGAGAATTCCCACGGTATCATTGAACCGTGCCGTTACGTTTAGCGCCAAATTTTACTAAATACACAATCTCGCCAACATAAGAACACGATGTTGGTGTGTGGCGTCATTAGAGAGAGAAATTTGTTTATTTTCTTTCTGTGCCTCCTTCGTTCTGAACATTACTGAGAGCACCACTGTTAGCTACAAGGTATATTTGCGCAAATATATTGCAAGTAGATTACGTGACTTAAGCACAGGAACGCCATTTCGTAATTTCATTTAAGAAACAAGCCAAACGAATTATCTTTGCATCAAAAACGGATGCTCCCTGGACCAAATTATCGTATTTTATAATTGTTTGAAACTTATTACATGACTTAGATGAGAGTTTCGAGACAAAACATTTTTGCTATATTTGTTTTTTTTATTAAATGTTAAGCACCACTGTTAGGTACAAGGTGTATTTGCGCAAATATTGCGGGTAAATTATGACGAGTGGCTTAGATGAGAGGCTCGCGACAGAAACAGTTTTGCTGTAGCGCATGCGCGGACCTCTCATGCAGTGGAAGCGTGATCCTTGAAATTATTTTCGCGTGTACATTGAAGATTAAATGATTGAGATCCCTTCTTGTTCCGGTTACAGACCTTGGATATACGAAGGTTAGGTTTGGTTAGTTTAGGTTTTTATTAGCCAAGTCCGCGCATGCGCAGACAGGCAATATCCTGTCGCGAGCCGCATGTGATAAGTGATATGAGGTCGAGGAATGGGAGAAGGTTAGGTTAGGTTGGGTTAGGTTAAGTTTGGTTGGGTTGGGTAAGGTTAGGTTAGGATAGGTTAGGTTGGGTTAGGATACGATAGGTTAGGTTGGGTTAAGTTAGGATAGGTTAGGTTGGGTTAGGATAGGTTAGGTTAGGATAGATTAGGTTAGGATAGGATAGGTTAGGATAGGATAGGTTAGGATAGGATAGGTTGGGTTAGATTAGGATAGGTTAGGTTAGGATAGGTTAGGTTGGGTTAGGTTAGTTTAGAATAAATTAGGTTGGGTTAGGATAAGTTAGGTTAGGATAGGTTAGGTTAGGATAGGTTAGGTTAGGTTAGATTAGCTTTGGTTAAAAAATAATGGGCCTATAATGAAAGCGGTGAATAATTTCATGGTCCTTAAATTTTTTTTTCGTAAAAGGCTAAGTATTTTTCTATAGGCCAGAAATAAAACAGCAACGCCGTACTTTACGCTTTGGCGAACATTAACCGGAAATTTACTTTCCGTCATTTTAATTGTATTCCGTGAAACACACCTTTATCCTGTTAATTTCCTTGTGATAACCTAGTTTATTATCTTATTACATCTTCATTTTCTTTTAATGCATTCAAAAAACCGCCGTTGTACTACATAAAACCTTGAACTTGACTAATGGAGTGAATTATTTAAGAATATAGTCGCGAATTTGACTACCACCATTTCGATTATATTTTGTTTGATACGGCTCGGTACGGCTCGGTGACTAGTGGCCAGCGAGTAGAGTCGACTATCGATATTGGTCTGCCGTGCGTATTATCCAGTTGTTCCTTTAGAATAATAGAGTAAGTTCAGAGCAATTGAATTAATTAAATATAATTATTGTATTTAATTAATTTAATTGTCCTGAACTTGGTAATAGTGCATTTAGGTGCCTTTTAATCCCTTAACATTCTACCTTATAAAATGTTCGGTCAATGTTACTTATGTCCCGCCCACTATAGACATAAGCCAATTTTACAGATATTTAGTATAACTTGTTGCTTCTTTGACAGGTTAGGTTTGGTTAGTTTAGGTTTTTGTTATAGCCTACCTTGCATATAAGATTATAGCGCAACATTGGCAGTGATAAAAGTGAAATATTCGTTCATTGGGCGTTGGATACTCTACATTCACCAAATGTTCTTATGAAACATAAGGTAAGGGGAAGATAGTAGGTTTTACAAATAATTATTTCCCATTATTACTGTTATTTTTTTACTAATGGTGGACACTTGATTGTTTGTCATTCACTCATATGAAGCCAATTGTGTAGACCAGTTTACCAACAGAGTGGTTGCCCAGAGTCTACACTACACCCACAATGAGATGATGATGGAGATTTGTTGGTATGTCACAGGGGAACGGGAACCCCCAGAGAAATTTCTGTTTTTCTGTGCCACGGGCTTGTGCAAAAGAAATTATAAATCTGGAGTATTCCGGGATCGAACCCGGATCCACAGGATTGTAAGTCCATTGCTCTAGCCACTGGACCAACGTGACAGCTTTATTTCCCATGTTGAATCCCTGTGTATAGGAAGCTGTGTTACACAACGTAGGGCTTATCATGTTAAACACGAATAAAATTCCACATATGGTGCTGCTTGTACACCACTACCATTACACGATGCTAAGCATACGTCACGAAGGTTAAACCCCTCTATGGGTACTACATAAATCCTGCTGCCCAATGGCTAAAAATACAGAAAATTGAAGTATTTCTGTGAAATAAGTTTTCAAGTACGGTAGTGTATTTTTAGGGGATGAAATCCTCGACTTTATTTATTAGTATATAGTTGTAAAATCTATCCTTAGGCCTAAGATATGAGGAGGATGGTATGAAAATAAATGTTTTGGAAACTTATTGTCATAACCTTTACTAGGAAAGCTACCTCCTCTATACTGAACTATAACTTATATCAAAATGTAATTGACACAAGAGATTCTGTCAAAGATCTTAGTGTATTTACAGCTACGCATACTGATTTAATTTAGGCCTATAACCATGCAATCAGAATATTGTGTCTAAAAGGCCTACTTACAGTCAGTCAATAACGTATTCTTCTATGCCTCAGTCACTTTTAATACTTTTCTGCACGTTAAATTTGAATATGCATCGGCAGTCTTTACAACAGCTGATTCGGCGGAATTATAAACTGTCCAATGCAAATTCACTTGTTTGTGTTAGTGCAGACTTCTGCTCATTGATTTCAAAAATAGGTACTTGTGGGGGAAAAGTTGATTTCTCCACATTTTTGTATTCCTGACGTCAAAATCTTGATGCCCTGACTTTATTCAATGTTTTACAGTTACAGTAGCATAATCTGTGAATTTTTCATAAACAGCGATAGCTTGCACGTTTCTGTGAAAAGTATGAGAAGCTGCCATGTTTATTACAACAGGACATATAATTCTTTTTCCCCAGTCTCGGGATACATTTGAACTGCCAACTTGTATACTTAAAGTTATGACCAGGGAACGGATTTATATGGACTAAAAATATATGAAATATGTAAATATATATGTAGTTATTTTTACCAAAATATGGAATTAAATATGGATTTTTACCAAAATATGGAATTAAATATGGACTTAAAATTATAAAAAAATGACTATGTACGTTAAATATTGGTACATTTTAATCAAACTAAACAAAAAATATAATGGACGTACCTTATCTTCCAATGTAGTTTCAACAAAACACAATTTTTATTGTCTGTTACCATAACAATAGGTTACAAACATTTCTTTCAAGTGCTGAAAAGTGAATCTTCTTCTATTGTCTCTGAGGATAGATTTATACTGACTAAAAGAGCGTTCGACGTCACAAGAAGTAACTGGTACATAATTCAATTTCACAATGTCTGCTGGGGATAAGTCCAAGTTAATCTTCACTGTTGATTCACCACTCATCACAGCAACAACCTTTTGTAGTTCTTCATATCCAGGGTTTTTTGAAAGTACAGTGTCCACCTTAGCTCTTACTGCATCTGCAACTTTACCTCTACCACGATTCAGTTGTTCCACAGTACTATTTATAATTTCAAAACTTTCAGATAGTGAAAGGTGCCTATTTTGGAGACTTTTGAGCGTTTTTATGATGCATGAAAATGTATGCTGAATGTGAGCTAAGTCATTCTTCACACTTATGTCACAGGTAACTGTTTTCGCAGTATCAATTGAGACTGCATCTTCAGAGTCCAATGCAAGGAGAACATTGTTAATAGAGTCTATATGT
This sequence comes from Periplaneta americana, assembly GCF_040183065.1. Taxonomy (NCBI): domain Eukaryota; kingdom Metazoa; phylum Arthropoda; class Insecta; order Blattodea; family Blattidae; genus Periplaneta; species Periplaneta americana. The sequence goes on along the minus strand of NC_091128.1, from coordinate 9,838,169 downwards.
TCGGCATAATATTCAACTGCTTCTAGCCATGTACCCCATCTAGTTAAAATTGGCTTTGGTGGCAATGGAATTTCAGGGTACATTTCTTTCAACACGTTAACTCTACTGGGAGCTTTGAGAAATACTTTTTTCACTGATGAAATCAACAAATCTACTTTAGGGAAATTGTCTCTGACCACTTCTGCCACACGATGAAATGCATGCGCCACACAAGTAAAATGAGTCAATTTAGGATATACAACAGATAATGCTTGTCCAGCTTTGACCATATAAGGGGCAGCATCGCTAATAAAGAATAACACATTATCGTACATAATACCCTTTGGCCACAGGATACCCATAGCTTCGTTGAACAGTTTAACTATAGTTTTGTTATTGCACTTTTCTAGAACATCACAATGTAAAAGAATTCGTTCAGAATATTGTTCACTTAACAAACCGATAACTACATTACCAACAAGTCTACCTTCTTTGTCGGGAGTCTCATCAATGGAAACCCAAATTGAACTATCTTTAATTTCATCTCTTATCTTCTGTATTGTCTCATCGTAGATGGATGGAGCATACGTCTTCCTAAGTGTTGACTCATCCGGGATTGTATGTTGAGTATATTTTTCAAGGAATTCCCTGAAGACCTTATTCTTTAGTTTGTAGAGAGGAATATCAGCAGAGATGAGAGAACGGCGCAGGTCGATGTTAAACTCAGATCTTACATTCGATGTTGTTGGTTGTGTTAAAAACAATTGTCTCTGCTTGGAATTTAGTTGTTTGTTGGCCTGATGTTTACTAGTTGTAATGTGTTGTTGCACCAGGAACTTTTGTGTAGATGATACTGCACACTGACACAAATTACAAAATAATATTTTATTGTCAGTTGATAAACCATCTTCTTTAAATTCTGAAATGTAACTTGTTAGTTTTGATTTTAAATTGACTGAATGACGTACTTTTGGCATATTTACCGTCTTTATAGTATGATTTACAAAACTGAACCTATGTGTACTCTGACTGGCATTTAACTGTTGAGCTGCACAACTGAAGTCTGTTAAAAATTTTAAATTAAATTAATACAGTTTTGTAACTTACTTTCCCATTGTTGATAGGACTGCTAATTTTCAAATAACTCTGATGTTAAAGGGATTACTGAACATGTGTTTAAATCTCTATTGTTGAAATGTATTTTTAAAAGTTAATGGAATTTTGTTTTGTTTTATTGTTAAACCTAATATAATATGGACTGTTTTATATGAAATATGGAAAATATATGGAAATTAACGAAAATATGTACTAAACTCTAAAATATGGAAAAATATGGAAAATAAAAGTAGGATTTTTCAACCCTACACATTGTGAAACATAAAGATAATGCAAAATATAAATTATATTAGCTTTATAAGTAAATATGTATTTACATATAAATCCTTTCCCTGGTTATGACTATTTTTCATAACTTTATTACTGAGCATAATGTGTAGTTATTATTCTTTCTCATGTTCCAATTTCTACTTCTATCTTTGTGGTAACTACTACTGGCATCTTGCTATTGATTATCAAGTTCATATTAACAATCTATACTTACTTACTTATTGGCTTTTAAGGAACCCAGAGGTTCATTGCCGCCCTCACATAAGCCCGCCACTGATCCCTATCCTGAGCAAGATTAGTCCAGTCTCCACCATCATATCACACCTCCCTCAAATCTATTTTAATATTATCTTCCCATCTACGTCTCGGCCTTCCCAAAGGTCTTTTTCCCGCCGGCCTCCCAACTAACACTCTATATGTATTTCTGGATTCGCCCATACGTGCTACATGCCCTGCCCATCTCAAGCGTCTGGATTTAATGTTCCTAATTATGTCAGGTGAAGAATACAATGTGTGCAGTTCTGTGTTGTGTAACTTTCTCCATTCTCCTGTAACTACATCCTTCTTAGCCCCAAGTATTTTCCTAAGAACCTTATTCTCAAGCACCCTTAATCTCTGTCCTCTCTCAGTGAGAGTCCAAGCTTCACAACCATATAGAACAACCGGTAATATAACTGTTTTATAAATTCTAACTTTCAGATTTTTTGACAGCAGACTAGATGATATAAGCTTCTCAACCGAATAATAACAGGCATTTCCCATATTTAATCTGCGTTTAATTTCCTCCCGAGTGTCATTTATGTTTGTTACTCTTACTCCAATATATTTGAATTTTTCCACCTCTTGGAAAGATAAATCTCCAATTTTTATAGTTCCATTTCGTACAATATTCTGGTCACGAGACATAATCATATACTTAGTCTTTTCGGGATTTACTTCAAATCCTATCGCTTTACTTGCTTCAACTAGAATTTTCGCGTTTTCCCTAATCGTTTGTGGATTTTCTCCTAACATATTCACGTCATCCGCATAGACAAGCAGCTGATGTAACCCGTTCAATTCCAAACCCTCTCTGTTATCCTGGACTTTTCCTAATGGCATACTCTAGAGCATATTAACAATCTATACTAATAATAAATCTGTAGCCAAAATTTTTCTGGTAATTTTCGATTTTCCAAAAATAATTGGTGTTAACATGTATAATTAACCATCCTGAAACCGAAAATCGCTTTTTTTTTTAATTTTTGTTTGTATGTCTGTCTGTCTCTCTGTCTGGATGTTTGTTACCTTTTCACGCGATAATGGCTGAACCGATGTATATGAAAATTGAAATATAAATTAAGTTCGTTGTAACTTAGATTTTAGGCCATATAGCATTCAAAATACTGTATTTAAAAGTTAGGTTATAAGGTGGCTTGAATTAAATAAATCGAAATATCTCGTTTATTATTAATTTTTGTGAAAAATGTTGCATAACAAAAGTTTCTTTAAAAATGATTTCAGGTACGTTTCATTCCAAGCAAAATTTTGATGGGACCAAATTGCATCAAAAACGGATGTCCTCTGAACCAAATGATCATATTTTAATTATTTGCATGTAATAACAATTAAGAAAAATGTTAAAGGAATTATCATTGCACCAAATGAGTGTCTCTGGACCAAAATGATCGCATTTTAATTATTTAAATACAATTTAAATTAAGTGACATATTAAACAATTTATCCTTCTATCAAACACGAATGTTCCCTGGATCAAACGTCCTATTTTAATTATGTAATTACTTTATATTTATTTCTAACAGGTGTAGTGGAGCACACGGGTACGGCTAGTAGAAAATAAAAATAATAGTGGTAGTAGTATATAGCCGTCAAGGTGGTCTAGTGGCTAGAGGGCTGGACTTATAATTCTGTGGACCTGGGTTCGATCCCCAGAGTAACTCTTATTTATAACTTGGGTTAGGCAAACCCATGATTCAGGTAACACAAGGTTTTTCTCCCCTTCCTATGGTGCACCCTGGGCAACAACTCTGTCGGTAAATAGGTCTACATAACTGGCTTAAAATGGGTGAATAACGACTCCCAGCAATCGCAGGCTGCCAACAATAGAAAAGTTGAAAAAAATATTACAGAGTTCATAAAGTTTATGTATATGTAAAGTCGTTAGGTTTTCATTGAACATGGTAAAGTAGGAGTAATAATAATAATAATAATAATAATAATAATAATAATAATAATAATAATTTATTTATTTATTTAGAATATTAATGTGCGAAACAACAGCACATGGCTAATTACTGTTTAGCACGATACAAAATAGAACAAAACAACAAATGATGATGAGAATGAATGATAGAAAATGGCAATGAGATGAAAATACAATCAATATAATAGTCTACATTACTCAATTGACCAAAATGCAACAAAATAAATAGCACAAATAATATTATTAAAATTAGTTCAGTGAGATAATTAAAATAATGGCAATTAAATAAAATGTATTACAAATGAATTAATGAAATCATTTATATGAAGACAGGAATCATATAATTAATATTGTAAAGTTATGCAAATGACGAGAATAGTATGATACATGTCTAACAATGGCATAAATAATAAAACTGACATAAAACTCGAAAAGTATTACTACACATTAAATGGATCCAAGTTGAATCCATGCAAATTAGCATATTTAATGCATCTGCAGACCGGAGACAGAGATTTAGAATTCCTATTATAAAACAATTTATGAAATCTTAAACCCTTAGCAGGAATATGAAGACTGATATTGCTTATGAAAGATTCACAATCAATATCACCCTTAATGACTTTACAAAAAAATAAATAATCAAGATCCTGACGTCTGGTAAACAAACTACCGCAATTGAAATATTTGCGATTAATCTCATAGTTATAATCGGAATTAGGTAAAAATCTACAAGAACACAAGGAAATAAATTTTCTTTGAATATTCTCCAATTTAGCCCAGTCAGTGGAAGTAATGGAGTTCCATACAACAGATGCATATTCAAGCTTGGATCTAACCAACGTGTAGTGTAAAATTAATAGACACATAGGAGTGGAAAAAGAATTAAGTTATAGATCTGATTAGACCAAGCATTCTTAATGAATGGTTATAAATATATTGCACATGATCATGAAAATATAATTTTGAATCAAGTAAGACACCAAGATCTGTAATACAATCTTTCTTAGTAATTACGACATTACTAAGAGAATAATTAAATTTTTGGGAAGTAGTTTTCCTTGAGAAGGAAATAACAAAAGTTTTGGATTGATTAATTTTCATTCCATTTTCAACAGACCATTGTGAAATTGAATTAATGTCATTTTGAAGAATTTGACAATCAGCCGAACTATTAATTTTACGAAAGATTTTGAGATCATCCGCAAATAAAAGACAGCTAGAACTTATTCTCTTACTTATATCATTTATAAATAATAAAAATAGGAGAGGTCCCAATGATACTAATAATAATAATAATAATAATAATAATAATATCTGAACATATGCATTCTCTTCACATAGGTATATGCTTTGGCAAGAGCAATTATGGATTTCCTGTTTATTAATTCTGTTTTTTTTTAACTTGTCATAAATAATTCGAAATTAAACAAACAAGAAGCTAGATGAACCTGAAATTCTCAGAAGGGTGAATTCTGAGATCTGAGTTGTACCAGTAATTTTTTTTTCCTGGTCACCTGAATTCATCAGTCATCATTTTCCATAGCCCTCTATACAATGTATGTATGTTTAGTCCACAGTCCGAAGACTGATTGGGACCTCATAAGTAACACCTATAAGGCATCACTCATGAGGCAAATAAATCAATAGATATTGGGGTTTGGTGGCCAGTTCCTTTTCCCCTGCATTGCATACATTGCTGACTAGTAACATAGTAAACTGATCAGACTTGAGATTATACAGCATATAACAGTATATAAAATGTGTGTGATAAGGAGACGGACAGAGAGAGAGAGAGAGAGAGAGAGAGAGAGAGAGAGAGGCACAAATTGAAAATGAAAGCCAAATCGAGACAGCTCTTAAGAGCCCAAGGTTTACTTACCAAGTGCTGGGTCGTATTGGAAACCATTCACCGTAACTTCTTTCCATTTCGTTGTCAGTCTCTTGTATCTCTTTTCTTTCTGTGCAGAAACTAGTTCAGTATGCCTTATAATAGTCTGATTTGTTCCCTACATGCCCCAGAATGTTCCACAGTACAGCCATAACTCATTACATACTGCAGAAATCGAAGTAATGGATCCAACAGTATCATGTATAAGCTCAACTTATGTCCTTTTAAATATATTTCTTTAACACTACTTCTTCTTTAAAACCATTTATAAATGACAGCAACTGTATCAACAAGCTTGATTTCCATAGCAACAGCAGCAACAATATTATTAGTATTATTACACTGGCATAGGGATTTAACATGCGAAATCACTTCTTCTATTAACAGTCTCTCTCTCTCTCTCTCTCTTTTCTGTTTATTTTACTTACTTACTGGCTTTTAAGTAACCCGGAGGTTCATTGCCGCCCTCACATAAGCCCGCCATTGGTCCCTATCCCGAGCAAGATTAATCCAGTCTCTACCATCATATCCCACCTCCCACAAATTCATTTTAATATTATCTTCCCATCTACGTCTCTGCCTCCCCAAAGGTCTTTTTCCCTCCGGCCTCCCAACTAACACTCTATATGCATTTCTGGATTCGCTCATACGTGCTACATGTCCTGCCCATCTCAAACGTCTGGATTAAATGTTCCTAATTACGTCAGGTGAAGAATACAATGCGTGCAGTTCTGTGTTGTGTAACTTTCTCAATACTCCTGTAACTTCATCCCTCTTAGCCCCAAATATTTTCCTAAGAATCTTATTCTCAAACGCCCTTAATCTCTGTTCCTCTCTCAAAGTGAAAGTCCAAGTTTCACAACCATACAGAACAACCGGTAATATAACTGTTTTATAAATTCTAACTTTCAGATTTTTTGACAGAAGATTAGGTGACAAAAGCTTCTCAACCGAATAATAACAGGCATTTCCCATATTTATTCTGCGTTTAATTTCCTCCCGAGTGTCATTTATATTTGTTACTGTTGCTCCAAGATATTTGAATTTTGCCACCTCTTCGAAGGATAAATCTCCAATTTTTATATTTCCATTTCGTACAATATTCTGGTCACGAGACATAATCATATACTTTATCTTTTCGGGATTTACTTCCAAACCTATCTCTTTACTTGCTTCAAGTAAAATTCCCGTGTTTTCCCTAATCGTTTGTGGATTTTCTCCTAACATATTCATGTCATCGGCATAGACAAGCAGCTGATGTAACTCGTTGAATTCCAAACTCTCTCTGTTATCCTGGACTTCCCTAATGGCATACTCTAGACCGAAGTTAAAAAGTAAAGGGAGGAAATTAAACGCAGAATAAATATGGGAAATGCCTGTTATTATTCGGTTGAGAAGCTCTTATCATCCAGTCTGCTGTCCAAAAATCTGAAAGTTAGAATTTATAAAACAGTTATATTACCGGTTCTTCTATATGGTTGTGAAACTAGGACTCTCACTCTGAGAGAGGAACATAGGTTAAGGGTGTTTGAGAATAAGGTGCTTAGGAAAATATTTGGGGCTAAGCGGGATGAAGTTACAGGAGAATGGAGAAAGTTACACAACACAGAACTGCACGCATTGTATTCTTCACCTGACATAATTAGGAACTTAAAATCCAGACGTTTGAGATGGGCAGGGCATGTAGCACGTATGGGCGAATCCAGAAATGCATATAGAGTGTTAGTTGGGAGACCGGAAGGAAAAAGACCTTTAGGGAGGCTGAGACGTAGATGGGAGGATAATATTAAAATGGATTTGAGGGAGGTGGGGTATGATGATAGAGACTGGATTAATATTGCACAGGATATGGACCGCTGGCGGGCTTATGTGAGGGCGGCAATGAACCTTCGGGTTCTTTAAAAGCCATTTGTAAGTAAGTAACATAGTGCATCTCCCTGCTTTAGCCCGCAGTGAATTGGAAAAGCATCTGATAGAAACTGACCTTTCTTTTTATTTTAGGGAATAATATTACAAGTTTATCTGTTTATCTTTCGAAAATAAAAATAATTAATCCTAATACAACAATAACAAATGTATATTATTTAAATAGGCTATGAAACTTTCTTAAAAACTAAAACCTTTATAAATAAATGTTTAAAACACAGTATAGTAACAGTATATTCCTACTACAAAAAAGAGTAATTAGAATAATAGTAGGTGCCAAATCTAGGGAATCGTGTAGGACTATTTAAAAAAAACTACAAATAATGCCCATGGCTTGTCAGTATATCTTTTCATTAATAATCTTCCTCATATGTAATCATGAAAACTTTTTAACTATTTCAACAGTTCATAGCATAAATACACGTCAAAAAATGACTTTCATACTCCACTGGCAAGTCTATCGTGCTATCAAAAAGGAGTGCGTTATATGGCAGTAAACATTTTAATAGCCTCCCTATCGATATAAAAAATGAAACTCAAAACATAAGATTATTTAGGCCAAATTAAAGAAGTACCTAATTTCTCACGCCTTCTATTCTGTAGGTGAATTCATGACATTCAATAACGCTTCATGAAATTGATACTAAAACTTTGTGTTGTACTAGTAGACTATATTGTAAATCTCGTCTGTATATATTTCATCTAGACTGTGACTATAAATTAAGACTTTATAACAGTATTAAGTTTTTTTGACTTGTTCCATATTCTAGCTGTAAAGGAATGTATGAATACCTTGGAATGTTAATAAATACAATACAATACAATACATGATTTTTGAAAGAAAATAAGCAACATGGTCAAGTAGCATTGAACACTTGATCATTTTTTGGTTTTTCTTGGTCAACTACTGATCGATTGTGCATGTACCATCATTTATTGTCTGAAAAATGGTAAAAACTGTACTTTATGGATCCATTATTTGCTTTTAGGTACAAAAATATACAAGTTTTTGAATACCATATACAAATTTGTCATATCCCCTACAGAAAAATTTAAATAATTGTTTTGCAAAAGATTTTTCCTTAAACAGTCAAGTACTGGCAACCCCACCCTATATGATATTCGACCAACCTCATTGTCTAGTTGTCTGAGCTTCTGACTACAGTTTGAGGTTCTGGTTTCGATTCCCAGTTAGAATACTGAAATTTTTCCTTAATGGGAAGAATTGTTCATATGTCCGTCCACTGTCTGGAAATTAGGTTAAGTTTAGATTTAAGACGTCTCCTGGTGCCCATAAATATACAATCATCCTATCATATCACTGGGGTGATGTAACCCCACCTTTCAGGGACCCCCAACCTCACAAGTGGATTACACATAGGCCTAAGCAACTGTCAGGAGAGAGGACCACAAATGTCGAAAGGTGGCATTGGAAGGAAAGGGGGTAGTAGGCTATATGATATTCATGAAAATGCCTTGTTATGCCTAATGGATGCACAATTTTAGATTTTATTTTATTTTAGTTGGTTATTTAACGATGCTGTATCAACTACTAGGTTATTTAGCGTCGAGTTGGTGATAGCGAGATGATATTTGGCGAGATTCGCCATAGATTACCTTGGATTCACATTTCGGTTGGGGAAAACCTCGGAAAAAACCTAACCAGGTAATCCGCCCAAGCGGGGATCGAACCCGCACCCGAACCGCAACTTCAGACCGGCAGACAAGCACCTTGACTGAGCCACACTGGTGGCTCATAGTTTTAGGTGTTTCAACGTGTTGTTGTTTTCTAATGCCAGGTGTTTGACAATAAAGTCATTTGACCTCTTGCACTCCAATATTTTAAAGATATTGTCATGGTCAGCCACTGAAGCACAGATTTTGAGGTGTTCCGAATCCATTTCTTGGTTTGAATTGCACAATGGGCAGTTAGGGGACTGATATATTCCAATTCTATGCAGGTGTTTGGCCAAACAATCATGGCCTGTTGCCAATCTAAATGCAGCTACAGACGATTTTCGTGGTAAATCGGGAATTAACTGTGGATCATGATGCAGAGAGTTCCATTTTTTCCCTTGAGATTGTGTTATCAAATTTTGTTTGTTGAAGTCTAAGTACTGGTATGTAGATTTAATAAATCTTTTCACAGAGTAATAATACGTAGATTTAGTAACAGGTCTGAGGTGTTTCAATGTCCAACTCTGCCTTCAATCAGACAGAACCACAGAGAAAGATCATTCTATCCAAACAGGGGCATGTTCGAAGCAAGCTGGCGTAGATTGACTCTTGTCTACCATAACTATAGTAGTATCACCTTCAATTTTTGATCATATAATATCTCCTACCCACAATAAGACAGTAGAAATAATATCTCAAAGGAAGATCCCTATGCTATGATTTACTTCGGCAGCCAGAGATTTTCAGCATACTGGTGACTCTATATAATAAAATAAGTTCTACAAAGATTACAATTGTGTCATAGTCATCCGTATGTAAGGGGACACTCCACCAAAAATCAAAACTTTTTTCCCCGTAATCATTTTTAACCAAATTTTGATAGCATGTTTATTATGTAAAGGACTAACAAAACCCAAATTTTGAATTCCTAAATGTTTTTGGATTTTGATTTTATTGCTTTTTTTTCTATTTCTTTTAGAAATATTTTCAAACCCAAGTTTTTAGTAGATCATCTCAATTTTTAAGCTTCCTTTGTCTTGATTACATTCACAAAACATAGAGAAGCATTTCTATCCATTCATTTTATGAAATGTCTCATTTATTCGTCAGAATTGTTTTTTTTTTTAATTTGAAAATGTTATTTTTTTCTATAACTCATGAAAAGAAAAATGTTAATAAAAATAAATGCATAGAAACATGCAGCTACCTCATAAATACTTGCAGTAAAAATTTCATCTAGATTGATTAATATTTGGCATAAAAAAGTTTGTGTTGATTCAAGAAAAATAAACTTAAAGAAAAATGGATTTGAAAGTAAAATGAATATTTGTGTAAATTAAAATTCTCCTCCGCTACATTCATCTAGTAACTTCAGGGAGCCAACTTTAGAACAAAGAGTTACTAGATTTGTATTCAGAAATTTATAAAAAAGAATTCTGTGATGAAAAAATAATTTTGACAAGTCTTTAAATGCTACACCCCTTACAGCCTTAATAAAAAAAAAAAATAAACGTATTTCTAATCAGAATTGAACTAAATCCATTTGTGGTATGAAAATATACATTCTAAAGAAGTAAAATAGCCAATAAAATTGTTTGGAAAATGTTCATGATTTCCAGAGGAGTCTCCCTGCCTATCAGACACAGATACCTCTGGAAACACAAGTTGTCTCCCAGGAGATCAAACTCAATTGCACTATGAAGGTGGTCCCCCACTGCAGTCTGCTGGGATCATTTCTGGTTTATGGGGCACACAATTGGCCGGCCATATTAAGTGCTTGTGTAGCTGTATACGCCCTCAGGAAGAAGAACAAAGAAGTGGCATAGTCAACAGTAAACTTGCACAGGACCAGGGTAAACTGAAGATAAAGTATAATTAAATCATATTGCATTGTATAGGCTATGTTAATCATAAATATTACTGTGATAACCCTCTATATATATTTAATACATTATCATCATCATCATCATCATCTTCCTAACAAGTATTAGGCCAAGTGGCCTGTTACAGTCTCAAACTAGAATTTTCAGTCCATCTCTTCTTTGGCCGGCCTAGAGAGCTTTTGCCATATGGATGGTAATGAAACAGTGCTTTTGGAATTCTGCATCGATTCATTCGTTCGAGATGATCCTTCTACTGAAATTGATATTTGCTGATGAACTGCATAATGGGTTCTATTTGAAGTTCTTGCATTATGTCCTCATTTTTTTATGATCCCAGCGAGTATATCCAGCTGTTGCTCTCATAAATCTCATCTCACTTGCTGTTATTCTACAGACATCTTTATTCTTCACAGTCCACGCTTCGCTACCATAGCTTAATACTGGCTGTGCTAAGGTTTTATACAAGCCTATTCTTGTGTGCCTTTGTACTAGTGAAGGTTTCATGATTTTATTAATGATTCCCATTGTTTTATTATATTTACATATTTTTTCAGCAATATCTACTTCATCATAATGTGATAGTGTATAGCCAAGATAAGTGAAGGTATTTACTCTTTCTATTATTTTATTATTCAAACAGATTTTGCTTGGTACAGGGAATTTCCCACAAAATGACATGATTTTCGATTTTTCAATATTAATTTTAATGTTATATTTTTCACTGACCATATTTAAATTGTGTACTGAATATTGTAAATCATACATTATTATACGTACGGTAATTAACCATATCTGCATTTTATGTAGCCTATTAAACATTAGAATTTGACATGTTCCTTATTCTAGCTGTAAAGCAACTATAAGAATGTTGCAGAATGAATGAATAAATGTACCTCTTTATCTATTGACCTATCTGCAAGGCATAAGTATGTATGCCTATCTGTATTTTATTGTAATATAGGAGATACGTATATTTTATTTGCAATTGAATTTTTAATGTACCGGTAGCAGTATCTACCTTAATTGGATTGACTGTTGCCTTAAGGGTATATGTACGTGAACGACCACAATATTATCAGAAAATGCAGGCTCTATATTTCTAAAATTTTATAAGAAAATGAACTCACAATTGGACAGAAATTACAAGGTACCACAACAAGACTTATTAGAACTTAAATATCTGATAAAAGTGCTAATAATATTTTTCAAACCAGTTTTATCAGAGTATGAAAAAAAATTCTTCAGTTACATTATTTGGTAACCATAATATTGTGGTCCCTCTGACATCTTTAATATTTTTCCTGCATGTAATAAACACTTATTTCTGCAAAGTAGACTACCTTCAGACATGTAGAGTTGTTTATTTTAATACAATTAATTTTTTATTTGTCCTATATAAAATATATTAAAATTTACATAATGTTTTGTGATCTAATTTTTCTAATTTCAAAGAAATGGGCATTATTGTACTCTACTTTTTGCATAAATTCATTTTAAATCAGTGTACAAAATTTCAGAATTTTATCTCTAATGGTTGTGGAATTATGAAATATGTGTGAAAATTTAATTTAAAGTAAAAAGTGAATTCTGAAAAATATTAGTAATTTTCTTTATACTTTTATCAGATATTTAAGTTCTAATAAGTCTTGTTGTGGTACTTTGTAATTTTTGTGCAATTGTGAGTTCATTTTCTTATAAAATTTTAGAAATTTAAAGCCTGCATTTTCTGATAATATTTGTGGTCGTTCATGTACATATACCCTTAATACAGGTACAGGTGTTCTACTTCCTTCAGCAGGAAATTTTGACAAAAAATTTAAGTGTAACACGCACGTGTCACACTTTTGTTTCAATATTGCAACAGTGATTTTAGTATGAAATCAGTGATTTGATAACATTTCACTCTCTTCTTTCTCGATCAAATGAATCCTAATCCTGCAACAATTTTTTTTCCTCCATCTGCATGTGTTAAACTGTGGTGTAGAAAGGATGGTGGTATGTTTACATCGCTTATAATGAACCATGTATCTGCTAAAATAAGGTCTTCTAGTAGAAGGGCATCATTCAGGGTTGCCAGCTGTCCCAATTTGGCGGGACATGTCCCGATTTTCATATAAAAGTCCCGGGTCCCGCTTCGATTTGAGGCGGGAAGTAAAAAGTCCCTCCTTTAGAGAATTAACATCACTTGAATAATTTTATCATTACGTAGTAACTATTGTCTTCTAAGTCTAAATAATTACATTAAATTTGGATTAATTTTCTTAACAATGTAGGTTTGCACATTGGAAAAAAAAAAACTAATATTTTGGCAAGTGTAAGGTTTGAAGCAGCGAATTCAGTGGTGAATATGATATTTCTAAACATTTATAAAGAAATGTTCATCAGAAATGCATGGCACAGAGAATGGAAAGAAGCTTGTTGACAATGCTGAAGTTCAGTGATAAATATGTAGGAAGCCCTAAAAATGTATACTGTATGTTAAATTATGGGTTTGGAGCAGTAATATGCTAAGGCACAAACTAAATATGAATTTGGATATAAATAAATTTTATCATTGTTATCAATTAATAAACATTCAGTGATGCCAGATAGAACTATTATTAAGTCATTTAAGTTAATAATTATTGCCACAAGCCCTTCAGAAAGACGCCAGAGAAACGTGATGTAACTTACAGCCAGATAAATATTGTTTGTACTTGGAAACCTGTATCTATAATATGTCTTGTACTCAAATTACAATTTTGAGATTCATATTACTTTCTTCAGCTGCGGGATATTTTTTGTTTATTTATTTCCTATTTATTTATTGTGTATAGTCATGAAAATGTAAACTCTCCCCAAATTCATATCACTCTCTTTGAGACAAAACGTAAGTTACTAAATTATATATGGTGAAAAATGATGTCTCTCCTTGGTAGATCTAAAATCTGGCAACCCTGGCATCATCACCTATTTCACAGTTTACTACAGTTTGCTTATTTAATGTATATCCAGGATTCTAGGCACTATATGGTTGCCCTCTGATGGCTCAATTTTTGGGGGACATTATAAATTTCAGTGCAATCAATTCTCTAGCTTTCTAGATTTTAAAAATTTAGTAATTATATATATTTTTTTGTTTCAATATAAAACTTTTGTTTTTTTTTTTTTCGGGGTGGGGGGGGGGGGAGAAAACGTCAGATGAGAGAGCTTTTGGAGAGTAGTCTATCTTTCTTCCTGTGGAAAATAATAAAAACTATTTAAGCTTTAATGCATTCGTTGCAGGTCATTAGATACCGTTTCATATTATGTTGCATTTCGAGTTTATATAGCCTAGATGAGGTTATGATAGTACATGTACGATATAATGAGTTTTCACCTATATTCCGTATACGAATTCTTTTCAGTCTTTCAGTATATGGCAAACCTTAGGAATGAACAACTGTTCCTCTTACTGTATTGACAACATTTTGGAGCAAAACACAACCATTTTTCTTATTGCACTTCGCCTAGCGATGCAACAGGAAAGTTGTTTTCAAACACGGCGCACGGTTGCTAGAGGTGTGACGTCACAGTCTTCCATTGGGTCATGTGATGATTGTCGACATATGGTCTGATCTATTTGACATTCTTGCTGTAAGCTAACTAAATTTCTGTTTTATCAGGTTAATTTGAGGTTAAGTTACCGGTGATATTTTATGTTTACATTGTATATCAACGCGAATATTGTCATATTTGCATTTTATCTTTCTGGGCACCGTTATATTAATGTAATCTGAACCAGTTTACGATCTCTATTTATCCAATCAGTGTTGATTATAAGAATAAAATTAGTAATTGTTCCTTGTTGTGTTTGATTCCATTTTTTTCACGTCACTTCATACGAAATAATCCTAGATTTTCTTTTATTTTGCAACAAACTAGCATAAACCCAAACTAATTAAAAGTTATATTCACATAGATTACGGGAAATAACTTGATAAGTAATAAAAATAGTACCGTACTGTGATATTTTTTTTATTAAAGCAGAATTTATTTTAATTAGGCACTCGTGGAGCAAATAATTTTACAATTAGCATTCGTAATTGAAAGTAGGCCTATTTATATAAATATATTAATAGAATTTTGACAAATTACTATTAACGCAAATTCGAAACGCTGTTACTATGCTTATAGGTCAATCAACTGAATTTACGTAGCCTCTAGGCTAAATGTAGACGGAAGAATTTTTTTACATTTATTTAATGATTTAATCATTAATTATTTACGTAATTCAATTAATTATTTATGTACATTTATATTCATTTCATTTTTTGTTTAGCTATTTACGTATTTACTTCTTTACAGAAGGACGGCCCAGAATCATTAATCATTGCCCGTTTCTTCATAAACGTCACATTGACCATTTCATTCGCTACCACTAAGTGACATTTTTGACACGGTACGCAAGCATTGTATCAGTTATTACTTATTTACGCCCATTATTTCCTAAAACACATATTTCGCAATACATAATATCTTAATATGTTTTCTATTTTATATTTCATGCCGTTATATTATTATGGTTAGTTTAGAAATTGTCAACACTTCGCGACTAACGGACGTTTCTTTACATTACATTATTTTCCGTTGCCATTCTTTTATAATCCGCCATGATGTCATTCCTTTTTCAAAGGTACATTGACCTTCCTACATACTTAATTTTGCGCGAACTGTATGAAGCTAGGCAGGGGGAAATGATTTACAGAATACCCGAACACACAATTTGCACTGGTTCTGTTAGTTTGGCATAAGTTTCAAACAAAATACGCGAATAACAGTCTAATAATAAACAAGAAATCATTCTTAGATATGGTACATTACCTTCGTAAACGAAACGTTCTTTCTTCCATGTTCTAAATCCGTATCCAAAAGTTTTTGTATCGCATATTACAATTAAAAAGTTCATATGACACATAATTCTTGCTAAAATCTTTCTGCCTTCATCGTAAAATTCGATTTCCCTAATACACTATAAATTAACACTCCTTAAAGGATAAATTTCACGAATAAATTAAACTAACACACCTTAATAAATATTGCTAGCACACAAAACTTCGCTCCACCGAGCAGTGTTCGCAAATCAAAGACGCAACAGTGATTGCATTTGTTTAACAACAAATTACGTAGGAGCAGAATCTTTCATCACAAATTTGTCATCCTCACGATAGAACCCCGTTCCTTGGCTTAAGGTCGATTTGTCTCTTAAATTCTATTGAAAATTGAACTGTATGGACATTACGTAAATTATGAACCCTATCTTCAGACTTAATGTCGGCCTATTTAGCTCTAATGAAGAAATATGAATCAAGAAAAATAAAAGATAAACATAACATATAATTTTTGTAGAGTTGTACATAGTGGTATATGATGTGTAACACAGATTACTTTCATAAACGTTTAACATGGGTAGTCGATTATTTGTAAATACTGCCTTCCCCATTCATTTGATAGAATTTTATAAAGAAAATTGTCCACACCTGTGCAGTAACGGTTAGCGCGTCTGGCCGCGAAACCAGGTGGCCCCGGGTTCGATTCCCGCTCGGGATAAGTTACCTGGTTGAGGTTTTTTCCGAGATTTTCCCTCAACCCAATATGAGCAAATGCTGGGTAACTTTCTGTGCTGGACCCTGGACTCATTTCACTGGCATTATCACCTTCATCTCATATATATATATATATATATATATATATATATATATATATATATTTATAAGGGAATGCACTATTTTATTTTCTTAAGAGATTTTGAGAAATTAATGAAATAAAATTGTACATGTATGCTTGATTTTGCCTAATGTATCAACAGTGTTATTTTAATTTTGTGTTATTTGTGCTGCCATGGCCCTACGAAACTCGATGTTGAATACAACAGAAATAAAAAACAATTTCCTCTAGAAGAAACAAATAAAGCAAATGAAGTTACTACATTTTAGATTGTATTTACCTAATGAATTTAATTGCTCTGAACTAAGTAATAGTGCATTTCAATGCCTTTTAACCCCTTAACATTTTACCTTATAAAATGCTGCTATGAAACATAAGGTATGGGGAATATAGTAGGGTTTACAAATAATTATTTACCATTATTAAAAAGGTAAAGGTATCCCCGTAACATGCCATGAAGGCACTTGGGGGGGCATGGAGGTGGAGCCCCATGCTTTCCATGACCTCGTCACTAGAATGAGGTGGTGTGGTCGGCACCACGCTCTGACCGCCTTTTACCCCCGGGAAAGACCCAGTACTCAATTTTATAGGAGGCTGAGTGAACCTCGGGGCCGTTCTGAAAGTTTGGCAACGAGAAAAAATCCTGTCACCACCTGGGATCGAACCCCGGACCTTCCAGTCCGTAGCCAGCTGCTCTACCAACTGAGTTACCTGGCTGCCAATTATTTCCCATTATTACTGTTATTTTGTTACTAATGGTGGGCACTTGACTGTTGGTCATTCACTCATATGAAGCCAGTTGTGTAGACCAGTTTACCAACAGAGTGGTTGCCCAGGGTGCGCCACGGGAGGCTGGTCTACACTACACCCACAATCAGACGAGATGGTGATGGAGATTTGTCGAGATGCCACAGGGGAGCAGGAACCCCCAGAGAAAATTTGTGTGTTATCTAGACCACGGGCTTGCACAAATTGTTATAAATCGGGATCGAACCCATGTCTACAGGATTATAAGTCCATTGCCCTAGGCACTAGACCACCATGGCAGTTTGATTTCCCATGCTGAACCCCTGAGTACAGGAAGCTGTGTTACACAATGTAGGGCTGTATTATGTTAAGAAACATTAACAAAATTTTATATAACGTACTGCTTGTACACCACTCCCATTACATGATGCTAGGCATACGTCACGAAGTTCCATATATTATATTGTCTGTCTGTAAAAGTCCAAAATGTGAACTTACGGTTAAATCCCTCTATGGGGACATAAATCCTGCTGCCCAATGGATAGAAATACGAAAATTTAAGTATTTCTGTAAAATAAGTTTTCAAGTATGGTAGTGTAGTTTTAGGGGACAAAATCTATCATCATCATCATCATAACATGCATACTCACCACATTGATATGATATGATTTGGCAAGAGCAATTATGAGTTTGCTGTTTATTAATTGATTTTTTTAAGTTAAACTTGTCATAAATAATTCGAAATTAAGTGGAAAAAAAAGCTAGATGGACCTGAAATTCTCAGAAGGGTGAATTCTGAGCTCGTGTGTGTGTGTGTGTGTGTGTGTGTGTTTTTGTGTCAATTATTCATCACTTTATAATAGTCTTCAATATAGAATGCTTATTGTATAATATGTATATTATCATTAATTTCTGCAATTGTTACAGAAGGAATTATTAACATAAGCCTGCAAAATTAAGGATCATAAAAACTTTTCTAAAAATGTATGCTACATTTAGTTTATCTTGGGGTGCTGAACCCAAAACTGAGCTCAGATTTTCTCTATCTCGTTCCATTGTCCACAGCATGCATTGGATTTTTAGCAATGTCAATGTATCATTATTGAATTTAATATGGAAAAGTAATTAAGTGAAACATTTCCTGTGGTAAATATTAAAGGTATATTTTACAGAAACTATTAGATTGTCGTATTTAATAACTAACATTTAAGAAAATACTTTATACTGCCTTTTTCTCTTCATGATTAAGTTGCATTTATTGCTTTTTCTCTTGTGAGGTTCAAGAGATTTGTAGCCTAGCAGAAAAATTCCAGCCAAGTTGTAGGTTCTTGCCTGCCATAGAATATCAACATGATAGCCGTCCAAATCTTGGATTTAAAATATCGGCATCCTAATCAATTCAAATGAACAAAAAAATTAATGTTAAAAAATACATAAGTTAATGAAATTTTAAAAGAGAATATTCTGTGACAAGATGTGGTGGCTATCAAAATAACAATTTATTAAAAAAAGTAATATACATTGAATATTATAAAGATGAATAGAGATGGTGAATGATGATGTTCAGTGAAGATTTTAAAATAGTTGATGCAATTGTCTGAAGAGTCTCGTCAGGAACCTTTAATTTTCTGAGGATCTCCAATGTAAATTTGGGAATTATTCTTCCTTGCGCACCAAACATAAGTCCAATGACATTCCAATCTTGAATATTATATTTATATTTATCAATAAAGTTGCTGAGGTAATTATAAAGGTGGTGGTTCATTGTAAACGCCTATTCTATGATCCCATCAGTATTGTTTTAGTTCTGTTGAAGACTCGGAATGTCTGCTATAATATGTCAGAGCCATCTATAATTTGTAGATGCACACACTCACTCGGTTGGTTTTTTAAATTAATTTTTTAATTACTTATAAACATGTTCATTTTCACTTGGTATTTACAGGATTTAAAGTTCAATTACGTTTAGGCTAATTGGCACATACTTAATAGATAATGATGTGTTTCGTTACGTATTATGTTAAAGGTATGTTTCTGCGCTTTTTCATATACCAGCATATTTATAGCCTCCTTGACCTAACTGTATTTACTTTATTATATGTCGATAGTTTCCTTTGTTTATATTTTATATATGGTATATTTTTTTGCAGAGTTTAAATTCTTGATTTGTCTTCTGTAGTTATATTTATTTAAAATTACATTTTAAAAAGTGTATAACAAATAATTTAGGAGAACAGTATTGTTATGGTGACTGGCCAGGTTCAAACTAAAACTGGCTTCCTAGGCATCTGAAATATTGATAGAAAAGCACTACAGATAATTGTATGAGATTAAAATGTACATGATATCCTAGACCTTTCATGTTAGAGAGAAAACAACGTAAAGCAGCAAACCATTGTTAATTTACTAGCTACATACTGATTAATTGATTGAAATAGAGTACTGTGAAAGTGTATCATTATTACTTACTTACTTACTTACTTACTTACTGGCTTTTAAGGAACCCGCCCTCACATAAGCCTGCCATCGGTCCCTATCCTGAGCAAGATTAATCCAGTCTCTACCATCATATCCCACTTCCCTCAAATCTATTTTAATATTATCCTCCCATCTACGTTTCGGCCTCCCCAAAGGTCTTTTTCCCTCTGGCATCCCAACTAACACTCTATATGCATTTCTGGATTCGCCCATACGTGCTACATGCCCTGCTCATCTCAAATGTCTGGATTTAATGTTCCTAATTATGTCAGGTGAAGAATACAATGCGTGTAGTTCTGCGTTGTGCAACTTTCTCCATTCTCCTGTAACTTCATCCCGCTTAGCCCCAAATATTTTCCTAAGCACCTTATTCTCAAACATCCTTAATCTCTGTTCCTCTCTCAAGGTGAGAGTCCAAGTTTCACAACAATACAGAACAACTGGTAATATAACTGTTTTACAAATTCTGACGGCCTCCAGATATGGAGGATAGCTGCGAATATATTGAATAAGCAGTCGTGGACAGCCGTGGTCCTCCAGCTTGGGGGTAGGGCGAAGGCCTAACAACCCATCACCGTAAAAGACAGCTTGTTACGAAACCTAACAATAAGCCTCGGAATGGGACTGATTCTCTGGCACATTGTTACAGCTTTATTTAATTATTTATTTTTTGTACAAGATAACATTTCTTTATGTATTTATTTATTTGTTCTTACACCATAAATAAAAAACACGTATGCTTTTAATTTTTTAAAGTTATTTTCATGCACATTCTTTATATGTAAGTATTTGTGTGGTACCTGAAACTCAAATAAAATACATTTCGGATTCCGTAATAAATTACATACATCAGTGTTCTGAATTTTGATGATATCCACGTACTTTTGTATAAATTAATGTCGAAAATGTACACGACAACGAAATCAAAGCACTATACTGTCAAAAATTGTGCCCTATTTCGCCTCCACTCAGTGTTGCCAAACATATCCATGCTCTGGCCCGTAACTGAAGATGGTTCTGATACTGTAGCTTCAACATCTAGGCCAATGCACATGTGTAGGATCTTTGAGTATATCAGTAGGCCACGTACTACTGTTGTGATTCTGTTTATATTGTCCTTTGTTATAAATGGCTTGGCTTGTATTGATAGTGGAATTACATGTACTTTCTGGTGATAAGTAATATTCTGAGCAAATAAAATATTGCACGTGGTCCTTATTTTCATTATTCACGGATGTACTTGTATACAGTAGTGGCAAAAAAAACCGGACCGACCCTTGTAGCTGACTTCAGAGCCTTGTTCACTCCAGAGCCCGATAGACTGGTAACTAAGACTTTTGTGGTTCGAATCCTGCCTGGAAAGGAAACTTTTTTTTTTGTTCCTTATTCAAATTTATTCCCAATACTTTTTGATTGCAGCGATATTTTACTACTTAATTAACTTATTATTCCCAGAACATGAATTTTACCAGCAATAGAAAAGTATTGTGTACGTTAACAGAAAACCACAATTCCAAGTCTCACAGAGATTGTGTGCACTCAATGTAGGTCTCTGGCGTTTCGTCAGCCCACGCGAGTTGTGTGGATATAAAGGGAAAAATTGAGACGGTGTCGGGTGGAGTTCCCGGGTAGCTCAGTTGGCAGAGCGCTGGTACGTTCAACCAGAGGTCCCGGGATCGATACCCAGCCCTGGGACAATTTTTCCCTTGAAATTATTCAAATCTGCTTTACAGGGAGCTTTACCTGAAAGACTAGATTTGCATAATATATAAGTCACTGTGTACGTTAACAGAAAACCACAATTCCAAGTCACACAGATTGTGTGCACTCGTTGTGGGTCTCTGGCGTTTCGTCAGCCCACGCGAGTTGTGTAGATATAAAGGGAAAAATTGAGATGGTGTCGGGTGGAGTTCCCGGGTAGCTCAGTTGGCAGAGCGCTGGTACGTTCAACCAGAGGTCTCGGGATCGATACCCGGCCCCGGAACAATTTTTCCCTTGAAATTATTCAACAAAAAAAAGTTTCCTTCCCAGGCAGGATTCGAACCACGAAAGTCTTAGTTATCAGTCTATTGTGCTCTGGAGTGAACAAGACTCTGAAATCAGCTACAAGGGTCGGTCCGGTTTTTTTTGCCACTACTGTACATATGCTTGTGTTCATAGTGTTGTGAATTCTTGTGTGTAGGTCAAGATGGAGGTTATAAAAGTGGAGCCCTTGGCAGTCGACGGATTACAAACACAGTCCAGCATTTTTGGAGAAGTTGCAAATGAATCTAAATCACACAATGAATTCGAGGAGGAGGAGGAGGAGGAGGAGGAGGAGGAGGAGGTGAAGGAGGAGGAAGCAGCTGCAGTGCCCTTCATATTTGTAGCGGTGAACACTGAAACTGAGGTGAGTTAGTGTATTGGTTATGTAAACGTCCAAAGAACCATCTCAGGAAAGAACCAAAAAGGAAGATATTTATGTAAAGAATATTGTTTGTTTTATTTGAACTCCTCAGAAGCTACTCAGTGGAAATTAGTGATTTAATATTTGGTAGGTTCCTAGTCCCCGGTACTCATTACGTAAGTCGTTTTTGTTTTTACAGAGTGGTTCCTTTCTGAAACTAATTGTGATAGTTTGTTACTAGATGTGATTTTTATAGAATAATAATAATAATAATAATAATAATAATAATAATAATAATACTTACTTACTTACTTATGGCTTTTAAGGAACCCTGAGATTCATTGCCGCCCTCACATAAGCCCGCCATTGGTCCCTATCCTGTGCAAGATTAATCCAGTCTCTACCATCATATCCCACCTCCTTCAAATACATTTTAATATTATCTTCCCATCTACGTCTCGGCCTCCTCAAAGGTCTTTTTCCCTCTGGCCTCCCAACTAACACTCTATATGCATTTCTGGATTCACCCATACGTGCTACATGCCCTGCCCATCTCAAACGTCTGGATTTAATGTTCCTAATTATGTCAGGTGAAGAATACAATGCGTGCAGTTCTGCGTTGTGTAACTTTCTCCATTCTCCTGTAACTTCATCCCTTTTAGCCCCAAATATTTCCCTAAGAATCTTATTCTCAGAAACCCTCAATCTCTGTTCCTCTCTCAAAGTGAGAGTCCAAGTTTCACAGCATACAGATCAACCGGTAATATAACTAATAATAATAATAATAATAATAATAATAATAATAATAATAATAATAATGATTGCTAGAATGAAGATAATGTACCTATATATTGTCACTGTTCTTATTACAGGCAGAGTCAGACTATTTGCCTGAAGTTAAGAAGGAAGTTGCTGAAGAAGAAATAATGGAAGATAATGTCGGTGTTTTGGGGTGAGTAAAATGGTAATAAATCCTTGTAGAAAAAGAAAGAACCGTGCTTATGTCTCCAGGATAAGGGTATGCTGTAACTTTAGGAAAAATAAAATACTTTAAAAGTTGAAAATAGGGTACAACAAAAGTGTTCTGTCTTCTTCAAGCTTAATTTTAATATCGGACAAATCATTGAACACTGATAGGCAGAAATAAAAGACTGTTTACTCCAGCAGGCGAGCTCCCTTTGAATGTACCTTAATTACTAACAGCATATGACCAATACAGAAAATGACTAAAATTATTTTTCAGTAAAATAATGTACTATACGTACTCGTATAACACAGGAATTGGATGGGAAGTAATGGAGGTAATACAGTATTTATATAGGGTGTCTCTAAATTGGACTGACAACCTTAAGGATCGAATAGATAACCTTTTTTAAACACATTTTTAAGGAACAAATGGGGTGCAGTGTTTTGGGTACAGACTGTTAATTTAACACTGCAGTAATAATAATAATAATTTTATTTATTTAGATTATTAACTTGCAAAACAACGTAATGTGATATTTATTGTCGTGAACATTTATAACAGTTACGGTGCACTACTACAAGTTAATGACCTAAAAACTGAAACAAAACATCACATCCCATTTTTTAATAAAGGTGTTACACCTTCAAAGGGGAAAAAAGAGAAAATTCAATGTTCATTTTTATTATATTAATTTAATATGAACTCTAGCTTTATATCTGTGTTAAGATGTCCGTAAAGTAGACCAAGTTATGCGTTGAAATGTCATGCCATGCAAACACAGTTCAGCCAGCAATCTGTAATTTTATTGCTCGTTTTCTCAAAACTGTTGTTGAAAACTACTTACATCACATCTTCCACAATTAATTATAATTAGAACATTTCATGAAATGTTGTATGGCCATTTTTCTTAGTGAAAGCAACAAACTGTACCTCAATCTTTAACCTATCTTTACAGAAATGAAACACAAAAAGAAAAACATTTCATTTAAACAAAAAAAAAAAGTAGTACCAATTATTAAAAACGTTGGAGCAATTTTTTTTAAATAGTTTGGTACAAGTAGTAAAACGAAAATTTTTAAGTTCCACAATTAAAAAAAAAATACTCTGTAGGCATTTTTTCCCCTCCAAAATAGGAATTAAGGGTATGGGGTAATAAAATTTATTACACTTACAAATGTTTTAAGGATGAAGGTGTATGTAATAATCCTTCAACAAAAAGTGTTGTATAAGAGTAAGAAATGAAGCTGTGTTGGAAAGAGTGGGTGAAGAAAGAATGATGCTGAAACTGATCAGGAAGAGGAAAAGGAATTGGCTGAGAAGAAACTGCCTACTGAAGGATGCACTGGAAGGAATGGTGAACGGGAGAAGAGTTCGGGCAGAAGAAGATACCAGATGATAGACGACATTAAGATATATGGATCATATGAGGAGACTAAGAGGAAGGCAGAAAATAGGAAAGACTGGAGAATGCTGGGTTTGCAATGAAAGACCTGCCCTTGGGCAGAACTCTGAATGAATGAAGAAATTATGTATCCGATCCCAAAGTTTGTTAGTCTAATTTAGTTCTTTAGTTTTGTGTATAATGAACTGGTCAGGTGACAAGAATGAAGGACCACTTAAAAAAAAGGAGATTTTTCTATTGTAAAACCAGAGGGCGAGACCAAAATGAAGCTCAGAACATGGAATTCTCAAAAAGCTCTGTGGAAAAGAATTGGAGGTGATTGGCAGTAAATGGGGAAATTGGAAAACATAGGAAAACCGAAGCTAATATTAGTTTATTGAGGTAGGAATGTTGATGATACAACAGAGAAATGTAGCCACAACATAATATTTTATTTAGTTTTTTGGTAGTTTATTCTACAATGCTTTATCAACTGCTAAGGTTATCTAGCATCTGAATGAGATGAAAGTGATAATGCCAGCGAAATTAGTCCAGGGACCAGTGCCAAAAGTTAACTAACATTTGCTCTTAGGCTAATGGGTTGAGGGAAAACCCCAGATAAAAACCTCAAGCAGGTTACTTGTTCCATCCAGGATTTGAACCTGGGCCCGTTAGTTTCATGCTAAACATTACTCCAGAACCATAGTTTATTTTTGTGTCATTCTCTGCCTGTATTTAATTTTTCTATTATTTATTTATTAAACTACCTCTCAACAGAGTTAGCC
Source organism: Periplaneta americana (assembly GCF_040183065.1). NCBI lineage: Eukaryota > Metazoa > Arthropoda > Insecta > Blattodea > Blattidae > Periplaneta > Periplaneta americana. Next base: position 9,812,795 of record NC_091128.1, on the reverse strand, counting down.
TCTTGGGACTCTATATTCACAATATTTGGTGTTAAGTTAATCAGCAATTAACAGAGATACACTCAATATTTAGAAATGATACAATTAATATGTGTGTGTACTGTACACAAAAGGAAATTAACAGGACTCATAACACATGCACACACACATAGTACATATATATATATGTGTGGTGCAATTATTGAGAACAGTAGTTACAATTTCGTCTACAGATTTTCTTACAATCTACACAATCATTTATATCATTGTCAGATCTGCAATCTATCTTAAAGCCTAAGTTCTTTTAAAATTTGATATCGTGAGTTCAAGTTCAGAGAAGTAAAATTTTCAGGAATTAAAAAAACTGTATAAATCTATATTTTTTAAAACAAACTTAATTTTTCAAGTATAATGTTTTAAAATGATATCATATCAATTGCTCCATAAGTTTTTATATCAATTTGTGTATTAAGGACTTGTTAAACGACATTTGAAGGTTTTGGACACGAGACACATTTGAAATCACTCACTTTTTTATGAAGCATTGAAGAGAGGGTAATTAGGTGTATAAGGGTAAAGAATTACATGAAGCCTATAAACTGACATTCATGGTCATAATCTCCATCCTCATTAACATTACCACTAGTACCAACAAGTGACTGAATGCAGTTCACAGCATCATTATGTAAGAATTTCATCAAAGATTTCACACAATTCAATTTCTTTTCATTTATAGGAATCTGACCTTTGTAAGCTTTCTGGGAGCGAATTACAGGTCCTGAATTAAGTTTCAATACTCTGACACTGCTCTTAAAACTATTTTAAATTCATTCTGAAAATCAATTATTTCATTACCTTTTACAGAATAAACAGGGAATTTTTCTCTTCAACTAAATCCATCCTTGATACATTTCCATGGACTCAACATTTCTTTTCATTTTTTCAATGACCGCAAAATGCTAGTCACAAGGTAGGAAAGAATGTCCTCGAACTGGGAACATTTGTTCCATTTTCTTGAGCCTACCATGTCCTGGACTTGGAATTATATTGAAATGACTGAATATTTTAAGGCTGTCCAAATATGTTAGGAGCGTAGACTTGGACACTTCTTTCCAGAACTGGATGAAATGTGTCCAAATCACTACATTTCAATAAAAAAGACACATTTCGAAAAAGAAGGTGACTTGGGGAGTTTTTGAACTCGCTCTCTTTTGTTCATAATGTAAAAAAAAAAAAAAACCAGCAATAATGCAGTTTGTTCTGTCCTCAAGATTCTATGGAATGGTAGTGCAAGCTATTACTTTTAAGTTCATCTTTTCCATGTAGTTCAAATGTTTTAATTTTGAGTTGCTGTCTTAAAATACAAGATGGGAGGATAATATTAAAATGGATTTGAGGGAAGTGGGATATGATGGTAGAGACTGGATTAATTTTGCTCAGGATAGGGACCAATGGCGGGCGGCAATAAACCTCCAGGTTCCTTAAAAGCCACTAAGTAAGTAAGTCTTAAAATACATGGTGTCCGACATGAACTATTCTGTTAAGAGTTTGATAACTCAATAACTAAATATTAATAAATGTATCTCACAAGGAGAGGACATGCTCTGTATATCACCGAATGGAATAAGATTGTGTGAGATGAAAGTACAAGACGTACTGTTTAAAGTCATACCTGGTATGGGTGGCCAATGACCCCTCGTTTTGGAAATATTGGCTATTGTTTGTGACATACTTCCGTTAGGTGCCTAATAGGGAAGCATTAGACTGTGTAACAGCATAGCCCATATGGTTGGATGCTGAGCTGTTATCCAGGCAACCTGAGTTCGAATCTTAACTGTTTCTATATTTTTTTCTTTTAATAATGATTAATATTGTGATCACAGTTATCTATTTACATACCTATATCATATTTCTCAATGTATTGAATGCTTCATCATGTTTTAAACAAATTACTAATTAACTAACATTGTATTGTAAAGGATAAACAATGAAATACTGCTCACGTAGGAAGGTAAGATGTGTCACCGGCATCTGTTCTATTTCTGTAGCAGCTATTCCATTTCATTTTGTACCCGATTCATTATGATGTCATAAAAACACACAAACATACATATTTCCTGCACCATGCACAGCAAATGAAAGAAGGTTGTCCACAGTCACACACATTTTTCCGCACTTCTGCCGCGAAACAGATATCCTTCACATTCACAAACATTTCTCGTTCGTTTATTAATTTTGATGCATACCAGCATATTTCAACATGGCTTTGAATATAGGAACTGACAACTCAACGTGAATAATAATAATAATAATAATAATAATAATAATAATAATAATAATAATAATAATAATAATAATAATATCAAGCTTTAAAAAATCAGAAGGTATTAGGATTCGAACTCGGGTTGCCTGGATGACAACTCAGCACCCAACCACATGAGCTACGCCCTTATACAGTCTAATGCTTCCCTATTAGGTACCCAACGGAAGTATGTCACAAACAATAGTCAATATTTCCAAAACGAGCGGTCATTGGCCACCCATACCAGGTATGACTTTAAACAGTGTCTCTTGCACTTTCATGTCACAAGATCTGATTTAATTCTGTGATATACAGAGCGTGTCCTCTCCTTGTAAGTGGTGTTTACTGCAGACCTCGCCAAGTTCTTGTGGTGACGCCATAATTCCATTCCTCATGATTTTCAGCAGATGTTCAATTGTTGTTAATTTTTATGTTATTCCATTCATTGTTGCTGACATTTTCGTGATGATGAATTCATTTGTTTAGTCTGCCAGGCCAGACGAGACGCACATGTGGACTTGATGACTTCCTGTTTTTTGCAGCGGATGGCATTTGGATAAATTTGTTGGTTGTTGAACTTTCTTATTAGCGTTTGTCTCAGATTAGATTTATGGCTATATAGTGTGTATTTTGTCCCGCGCCGTGGCGTCGCAGTCCAAGGCATCCTGCCTAGGACTCGCGTTACGGAATGCGCGCTGGTTCGAGTCCCCATGGGGGAAGAAATTTTCTCATGAAATTTCGGCCAGTGTATGAGACCGGTGCCCACCCAGCATCGTGATGCACTTGGGGAGCTACGATAGGTAGCGAAATCCGGTTACGCAAACCAGCTATAACGGCTGGGGGGCTCATCGTGCTAACCACACGATACCTCCATTCTGGTTGGATGATCGTCCACCTCTGCTTCGACATGTGGGTTGTGAGGCCAACAGCCGGCTGGTAGGTCTTGGCCCTTCATGGGCTGTAGCGCCACGGATGATTATTATTATTAGTGTGTATTTTGCTGATGTTTTCATTTTTATCTTTTTCTTGTTGATTCGAAAATTATCTCATTCATCAGAAAAAATTAAAAGTAATTACAATCTGTTTTTTGCAGGGCTGCGTTGCCTTATCAACAGAGCATTTCAAACAGTGCAAGAGAGAAAGAAGTGAAATTTGTAGACGGAAGGTTACCAGAAGAGATGAAGCTTGCAAATTCTTCCAGCGAAGACAAGAATGTCCTGAAATGTGACAGATGTGAGAAATTTTTTATATACAGTGAGACAGGGAATTTTTTGTGTAAAAAGTGCAATGATGAAGACCTAAAAATGAAAGCTATTGCAGGAGACAAGCAGTACTCTTGTAACCAATGCAGTAAATTTTTCGCTAGAAAAGAAGGTCTAAAAAGACATGTGCGAATCCATACCGGTGAAAAACCGTACAGCTGCGAATTATGCGGTAAAAAATTTTCATACAATAATTCATTATTAATACATACACAAACACATTCCGGTGAAAAGCCATACGAGTGTGAGTATTGCAAAAAACGATTCTCTTTGGCCACTAACCTCGTAGTTCATTCACGGACACATACTGGTGAAAATCCATACAAATGTGATCGTTGTGATAAATCGTTCTGTCATTCGAGTGCCCTTGTGAAACATTCTAGAACGCACATTGGCGAAAAACTCTACCAATGTCAGTATTGCAATAGACGTTTTTCAGATGGCAGTGTTCTAAGAAAACATATAAGAACTCACACTGGAGAAAAGCCATATCAGTGTAAGCAATGCAACAAATATTTTTCTTCCAAATCCTACGTCACATTTCATGCCCGATTACACAATAAAACAAATAAAATGTGAGAGGATCTTGTTACTATATCAAAACATGTGGTGAACTCTGTTTAAGAACTTTTATTTATTACATTTCTCTTATATAAAATATGAGCATACACTTTCTCATATTAATTTTACGGAATTCTGTAAAGGTTCAATATGCATGCGCCACTAGAAAACATTCCTAAAATACCTTGAAAATCGTTTGGATTTATAGTATGGAGTAGTGAAAATTAATTGTGATCACTAGGAGAGTTATATGCCCGCATATATCCATACTTATATAATATATTATATAATACAGTAAGAAATTAAGTGTGTTGTGGCAGTGATAAAATTGTGAAAAATTCCTTTACAGTGGCGCGAACATATTGAATCTTCAATCGAAATTTCATTTTTTTTTCGCAGAGCCAGTGTTCAGTGTGATACAGGTGTCCACATAGTTCCCACACATTGGCTTCCAGCAAGTGATAGGGTCAGATCCTAGATTATAGTATATGAAGAATAAAAAAAAAGTTCCATCTATAAAATAAGTGCACGCACAGAACAGAATTAATAAAATTTAAAAAGGAATTTTACTTAGCGGTATTACTGCCGTGCTCTCATGGTTAACATTCGGCAGGTCTTTGAGTGGCCTCGTGCATAATATTCGGCAGGTCTTTGAAATTTAATTGCATTATTGTTTTCAATTTCCTATGTCGCCGCTCCAATTACTCGCCTCAATTTCAATATTGCAACCAATAAGCTGCTTCCATTATTAAATGACACCCACTTGTCTAATCCACGTGGACTAAAACCGAGGTTGCAATGTCTTGTGCTGAGGACGAACATTAAGGTATGTGATTAAAAATTATTATTAAAGAGTTGTTATTAAGAGTTAAGAATGTTAACGTACTTGTATATGAAATAATAATACTAATTACAATAATAATAATAATAATAATAATAATAATAATAGCCTTTTAACAATATAACAAACTAGTGCTTATTCTTATCGAGGAAGTAGACATGACAACATGACGCTTAGAGTGAAACCTACAGAGCAACAATCAGTCGGTAAAAATTATGTATGACTTGAGGCTTTCCCGGCATTTGATATAGAATAACAATTCTTGGGTTCTCAGCCAGGTGAGTTGGAGATTAGCTGCCAAGCTTTCGATGGCTAGCTCTGCCATCTGATGAAGTCTGACGAAGTCCCTGAAGAAGATGGCAGAGCTAGCCGTTGAAAGCTTGGAAGCAGATCTCCAACTCACCTGGCTGAGAACCCGAGAAGAGTTATTCTATGGTAAAAATTATGTTTTAAAAGCACACCGCACGTTATTGTATGATGCCGACATGTTAAGCATGAGAGCGCGGCGATAATACCAATGTTGCCACACTACACCAGGTGTTCCAAACGTTTGTCAGAAAATATAGCTAATTGAGTGTCGAAGGCACTAATTATGTTTGTCTCCAATATATATTATGCTCTAATTACTCAAGTTTTATAGTTCTGCCTCAAACCTGGCTCTCCAGCATGATGGCTTATGCGACAACAGCACTCAACTGATGGTTAATTGCGAGCAAGTCATCATTATTATTAGGACTCGAATTTTTAGATATTTATATTTATATTTTTATTTTTATGTGCTAAAAATCGGGAAAATATGACAAAAAGGAAAAATATTTCGTTATGTTTCAATTATTTCATGTGAATATAAACAATATGCATCAGTTTGTCGGTGTTACAACCAAATGTTTCGTCCACTACTCCGTGGATATCTTCAGTGGCGTGGTACACGTGTGTGCAGAGATCTGCTGTGTGTATCAGACTGGTAGCACGTCGATATTTGAGGTGTGGGGCTGTTGTTGCTTGTTGTCGCCGCGGTCCACACCAGTGGCTTCGGTGCTTTGATTGTTTGTCATAGTGTCTAATTGTCGGAGAAAGGGTTTGATGTTTGTGCTTCTGAGGGCCGGATACCAAGCTTTGTTGACCTTGAGTCCTTCCTCCTTGCGGTTAAAGTTCTTTTTGTGTTTATGAATCTCAATAGCTTCCCGATGTAACTGGCATAGAAGTGTGGCGTACTGCTTAGGATGTCGGTGTCCTGGAACCTGATGTTGTGATCCCCATCATTAAAAGCATGCTCGGCTACGGCCACTTGTCCACGTAACCTAGACGGCAGTTCCTTCTATGCTCTGTGATTCGGGTCTTGAAGCTACGCTGTGTTGTACCTATGTACACTGACCCACAGGAACACGGGATTCTGTATACTCCAGCTGATGAAAGTCGGTTATGTTTGTCCTTGACAGACCGTAAGCAGTTACGAGTCTGCCTAGTAGGAGTGAAAATTGTCTCCACGTTGTGTTGTTGTAGTATCTTGCTAGTATACGCATCCTATCAATGCTGGCCGTGAAAGCCTACATTCCAAGAATATGCATCAGAATAAATTATGTTGCCTCGCCAACTGCAGAAGAATTACAGTACACAATGAGATTCATCCATTACAAATGCTTGACGATTATCGCGGAACACTGCCTTGTACTGAGGAAAAGAGCGCCCTGGCCATTAAGAAACAACATGCACTCCCTGGAGACATGTTTGAGACTGGAAACGAAATAGAGACAGATGATGTTTATGAAATTATAATTGCTTCCTGAATCAGCGTTATGATAACTTACAAGACTCTCCTAAATGACACATCAATGTTTGTGTGTTATTTAATGTGTAACACTTTTATTAAGCCGCCAATGCTTATCTACTATAATAGTCATTTACATGAATAAGAGTTTTACATGAACGTTTTCGATACCATTTTTTGTATCATCTTCAGATGCATTATAATTAAAATTAACAATTAACATTTGTAAATGATTGAAAACCTAGCCATTGGTGTGTGTTTTCTGTGAACTTCTTTTCGTGATTAAGTGTGTGATACATTTATGGATGTCGCTTGTCTACTAGTAATTAGTGCTAATAGTAATACTAAGCTTACTTAATATCAATCAATTTCTAAAATGCAATATAAAACTTATAGTATAACACCAATATAAAAACTTTTATAAAAGAACACTTGTTTGGTCGTTTTTGTTATTCTGTCTTTGAGTTCTGTTGTGTCTTGCCTTTTAATGGGGCGATTATAACTGTTCTCTCTTTGTTTTTATATAAAACTTCATAATACTAAAATGCTGAATCATTGTGTAAGAAGCAATTTGTAGAGCACTTGTTTTAATCACTTGGTAGATAAGCATTGGCGGCTTAATAAAAGTGTTACACATTCAATTATAGCAGTAACAAAACAAAAATGAAATTGTTGTGTGTGTAAGTTACACTAAATTGTTTTAGTGGTAACAGCTCTTACAGCTTGCCAACTGTCACGTCTAAGGCACTGCACTGAACATTCGGGTCATGATTAATCTGAGGTGGTGCTTTTGTCGAAAATTATTTGATGAAAACTTAATTTTTCTGTTAAAGAATCAGTAGAATGGAGAAAAATTGTCTCCGGCACCGGGACTTGAACCCAGGTTTCCAGAGTTACGTGCTGGCACTTTATCCACTAAAATAGGTGAATTTTTAAATCTCGGGAATGGCCATCACTAAAAGAAAACCAGTAGGTCTTCTTTAGGAAGACTCAAGACGAATATCCGGCGCCTAAACGGGATTTTTTCGGCTAAGGAATGGTAACCCTAACAGAAGGTTCCCTGGCCCTCCAGGTTGGGGGTTGGGCTTTGGGTTGACAACCCAATCCCGGAAAAATTTTAACGTTGAGAAACCCAAAGAAGCAAGCCGGACTGATTATCAGAGACGACTAGGCAAACGGAATAAGGATATGTATTTGGCTACATGGAACATAAGAAGTTTATTTAGACCTGGAGTCCTGAGAGATTTGATACAGGAACTTGACAAATATAATATAATGATTGCGGCAGTGCAGGAAATAAGATGGCGAGGGACGGAAATGTTCATGTCCGGTAATTATTTGGTATGCTATAGTGGTAGTGATGGCCGAAATAATTTTGGAACGGGTTTCCTGGTCCACAAGAAAGTTAAAAGTAATATAATTGATTTTCAACCCATTAATGAACATATATGTAGTATACGGATCAAAGGAAGATTTTTTAATACCACCATCTTATCAGTGCATGCCCCCACAGAAGAAAAAGATGAAATTGTTAAGGATGCCTTTTATGAACGTTTGGATAGAGTACACCAACAAATACCTAAGCATGATATTATAATTATATTAGGAGACATGAACGCCAAAATTGGTAAAACAAGTGTGGTATCTAATGTTGGTAGGTATACACTACATGATATATCTAATGATAATGGGGAAAGACTATGTGATTTTGCGGTTGCTAAAGATCTGGTTATCTCCAGCACGCGGTTCCCCCACAAAAATATACACCTACAAACATGGATATCACCTGATGGCTTTACAATTAATCAAATTGATCACGTCATGGTAAGTGCAAGGCATGCCTCAGACATCTTAGATGTTCGATCTCTAAGGGGAGCGGACTGCGATTCAGATCACTTTCTAGTCAGAGTTAAATATAGACCTAGATTATCAAGATTAGCAACTTTTGTAAATAACAGGTGCATAAAATTTAATATTAATAAATTTGAGGACAGTACAATAGCAGATGAGTATAGAAGAACTATAACAGATAATATTCATAAACAGAACATACAGGAGATGAATATTGAACAGAAATGGTCCTTCATTAAACAAAATATACATTCAGCTGCCTCAGAGATCATTCAGACCACGCAGAATAAAAATAGGAACACTTGGTTTGATCAAGAATGCAAAGAAATGATAGATAAGAGAAATGAACTCAGACTGGTTATGCTACAAAAGAAAACTAGAGCAGCAACAGATAAATACAAAGAAGGAAGGAGAAATACTAAAAATATTTGTAAAATGAAAAAGAAAATGTTTGAAGAAAATTTATTGTACGACTTAGATGAAAAATTTGGAAAAAATGAAAGCAGAAAGTTTTTCGAAAGTGTCAGAAGGCAGAAGAAGGGCTTCCAACCAAGAACGATGATATGTAAAAACAAAGATGGAAACCTAATTACTGGAGAACTACAGGTACTAAAAGTATGGACTGAATATTTCAATGATCTCTTGAGTTCTGGAGGACAAGAAGATATAAATGTAAACGTATCCTATTTTGGACCTGACCCTTACATGCCAGTACCAACGAATACTATGGTATATGATGCAATAAGGAAAATGAAAAACAATAGAGCACCAGGAGAAGATTCGATTAATGCAGAGTTAATCAAAAAGGGTGGAAAGGAGTTGTGGAAATGTATTCATAATCTGATTGTGGATATATGGAATCAGGAACAAATGCCTAGTGATTGGAGTGTAGCTGTCATATGCCCTATACATAAAACGGGCAATAAACTGGAGTGTAAGAATTATAGAGGCATATCACTGCTAAATACTACATATAAAATTTTCACTAATATCTTAGCTAAGTATTTAGAACCATACATAGAAGCAGCTCTTGGAGAATACCAGTGCGGTTTCCGTAAGGGTCGATCAACAACAAATCAAATATTTTCTTTACACCTAATTTTAGAGAAGTTTTGTGAATTTAATTTACCTTTGCACCAATTATATATTGATTTTAAAAAAGCTTTTGACTGCATTAGCAGAGATTATATTCTAGAAACTTTAGGCGAAATTGGAGTTCCCAGTAAACTGATCAATTTAACTAAAATAACTTTAACACAAACTCAAAATAAAGTTAAAATTCAGAATAAGCTCTCTGAAAGCTTTATAACTTTTAATGGCATTAGGCAAGGTGATGTCTTATCAACTATGTTGTTTAATGTTGGATTGCATAGAATTGTTCAAAAGATAACCATAAACCCAGGAGGTACAATCATCAATAGAACGGCACAATATATGGCATATGCAGACGATATTGTTATCTTATCACGCAATGTAAGTACAATGGATGAAATACTCAAACAAATAGAAGCTGAAGCAATCAAAGCCGGTCTGGAAATTAACAGTGATAAAACTAAATACATGTATAATATGAATAATGACAATTCTAATAAGATTAATTTAAATGATACTGATTTTGATAGAGTTTCCTGTTTTAAGTATCTGGGTTCCATGGTGAAAGACAATAATGATGTTATGACTGATATAAAAGAGAAGATTGCAGCTGGGAATCGAGGTCTTTGGGCATTGAATAAAACTATGAAGTCTAGGTGTATCTCAAGAAAAGCTAAAATAAGAATATATAAAACTATTATTAAACCAATAGTAGTATATGGAAGTGAAACCTGGACTCTATCTGAAAGGGCAATTAAGATCTTAAATGCGTGGGAACGGAAAGTATTACAGAAAATCTTTGGGCCTACTTATGAGCAAGGGTTTTGGCGAATTAAAACAAATGCTGAGTTATATGAATTATATAAAGATAACAACATTGTTGTTGACATAAAACTCAGAAGGTTAGAGTGGCTGGGACACGTAGCCAGGATGGAGAACAATTGCACACCCAAAGCTCTACTAGATGCATTACCGGTAGGAAGAAGGAAAGTCAGACGACCTAAATTGAGATGGCTGGATGACGTTCAGGCTGACCTAACAAAAGTTGGAATTAGAAGATGGAGAACACGAGCATTAGACAGGAGTGATTGGTCGGATGTTCTGAGGGAGGCTAAGGCTAAACTATAAGGGCCGTAATGCCAATGATGATGATGATGACTTTATCCACTAAGCCAATCCGAATTCAAGTTCCGATGCTGAATTAAATCCCTCTCATTTTTAAGTTCTACCTACTGTGTTCCCCTTTGTTCACCTATCCCCGTGTACTGTGTAACAGTATGGTACATGAGGGTAGGCCAACAAATAGGGAACACAGTAGCTACAACTTAAACATGAGAGGGATTCAATCTGGCATCGGAACTTGAATCTGGTGTGACTTAGTGCATAAAGCACCAGCCTGTGAAAACCCAGGTTCGAGTCCCGGTGCTGGAGAGAATTTTTCTCCATTCTACCGATTATTCACCATATGGAAACGCAGAATTGCTGCAATGAAACTCCATATGTACTTCGGTACATCATCTATATACTGTATATAATTCGAACTGATAATGGAAATAACGGGAAAACGGCTGAATGGATTTTAATAAATGACCCCTCATTTTGAAGCTTGGAACCCAAAGTTTTTTCAGAAAAATAGTAATTTTCAGTGAAATGTCAATTTCCTACATCATTTTCCTATTTTCCAAAATCCATCTGTCGTCAATTATGAGACTTTTCAGAATAAAACAAAAGACACACTACAGTAAACAATATTACACGAAGATTATGATCTGCAAGATTGCTGACACATTTAGAGCTCAAATTTAATTGGTTATTAAAAACTTCAAGAGTTATTAAACTTATTTACAGGTCTGATTCTGCGGTGTGTAATTTTCTGAGTACAGCTGTGTATTGGATATTAGAAACTACAAAACTTGAGGTGGCATCATGACATTATTACCATTAGAAATGAAATATTATTGTAGTTAATCCCTTGATGTGACTATTTTTCATTAATTATACATATTAATGCTATAGGTCTATAGACGATATGAAAGTGAAATGTTTTGGGTTATATAAGTAGATGTAGAGAATATCTTAAATTAAATATTCATTTCTATAATTTACTGAGTGGCGGCTATATGGTATACATAGTATATGTTACCGAAGACTATAAAACTTATATATATTGTTATTAAAAATCAAATATTTTTATAGTTAATTAAGTGGGGTTCGGTCTTCTTCTTATATTTAATGGCGGTGTGTGGAGATATTTCTGTGCGTGATTCTCTTCAGTATTGGCTCGAGAGAGCACAAAAATTAGAGTTTCTATGGAAAGACCAAAAGGTATTACTTACTGCTAAAATAAGAGGCCTACAAGATTTTGTAGTTACCTGATGATTTCAGCAAGATCTCTTAGCAGGATAAAATTATTTTACCCTCTATAAATTTCAAGGTAGTTCACGAAACATGCAGCAACTATACCAAGACGCTATGTCTATAGTTCGAAAGCGTAACAAACCTGACTTTTTTTTTAACTTTCACCTACAATCCACAATGACCTGAAATAGCTACTGCTTTACTCCCACATGAAAAACCGACTGATCGTCCTGACATTGTTACTTGCATTTTCACGTTCAAATTAAAAAACTGAATGTGTATAGCTTCAAGACAAACTATTTAGCATAAAAAAACATTCACAGAGAGTATGTTTCATTATTATTGAAACAAACAACTTTCAGAATGTCTGGTACTTAGTTTGCAGCATTTGCTGCACAAGCCACTAGTAGTAATATAATTTTTGTGTGTTTTATGTGAACGTCTGAAAATATGTACATAAACAAAAATTGTCAAAATGTGTGTTGTTATGTGAAATAAAATTTAAAGTATATACTCAGATGACCTTGTCCGAATAATCATCACCATCATCATCCTGTCAAGTATTAGTGCCAAAAGAACTGTTACGGCCTGAAAAAGCGATTTTCTTGCCATCTTTTCATGGGTCGACCAAGTGACCATTTCCCATTTGGGCGATACTTCATTATTGCCTTAGGGATCCTGGATGAAACCATTCTTGAGATGTGTTCCTTCCAGTTTAACTGATATCTGGAGATATAGTCCAGTATTGATGACACATTAAGTTCCTGAAGGATATCTTCATTTTTCTTTCGATCCCATTTAGTGTAGCCAGCTGTTCGGCGCATGAATCTCATCTCGCAAGCTGTTAGTCTGCTTTCATCTTTTGTCCTTATAGTCCACGCTTCACTCCCATAACATAAGACTGGTCGAGCTATTATTTGATAAAGGCGAGTACGAGTTGATTTTTGTACTAACGAAGGTTTTAAAACTCTATTAATGATGCCCATTGATTTGTTGAATTTTACAATTTTCTCTGGTAAATCCAAATTTTCAACAAAAAGTTTATATCCTAAATAAGTAAACTCATGAACTCTTTCCAAAATTGTGTTATTTAAACAAATTTTGCTTGGTATTGGGTATTTACCACAAAAGGCCATTATTGTTGTTTTGTTAATGGATATTTCCATTGAATATCTTTGAGCTATTAAATTTAAATTATGCACTGAGCATTGCAAATCATCTTCAGATGTTGTTAGTAAAACAAGATCATCCGCAAACATTATTACATCTAATTTTAAATTTCTGTTAATAGTGATATATCCATGTTTGGTTCTCTAAAATCTTTCACAATGGCATTCATATAAACGTTAAAAAGCAAAGGAGAGAGGCCACAACCTTGCCTTGTCCGAAACTTAAAACATAATTACGAGTTTATATTATAATGCAAATAAAATATTTACCTAAGAATCCTAGTCCTTATTAGTATATTGACATCTAAGTGATCTTTGTCTTCATCCTTGAAGCATTCTTTAGCTTTCATAAGTTTATGTTCATTTTTTGTAACACCTGCATGCATTCTTCTTGTGGCAAAGCCTAAAAAAAAATCCATTCTTTAATAAAGTTGATTCTTTTATTAATTCACGTGTGCACATTGTATAATCCGTATTTCTTTTCTCTGTGGTAGTGCATGGTAAGCACTAGAGGTTAGTGTAATCGAGCACACACTGAGAGTTCCTCGATAATAAAATTGAGTATAAGTATTGAGACACAGGATCCAAACGTTTCTAAAACAAAATTAATACCATTTTCATTAACATCACATGGCCTTGAGCAACTAAAAATGAATAATAACAGAAGTATAACAATACATGATTGTAACCTACCTACTTGCTCATTAACGCTTTAAGTATATCCTCACAAGTTAAATATTTAGGCATTATTATTGACCAACATTTAAAATGGGACAAGCATATCTCCTTCCTGTGTAACAGATTGCGTAAAACAATCCACAAATTTTCCATTCTACGCTCTTATTTACCTGTTTATGTTCTGCGTACTGTGTACTTAGCTCTGTTTCAATAATTCAGTATGGTATTTTAGGTTGGGGAGGAATGGCAAAATCGACTCTCCGTCCTTTAAATTTGCTCCAAAAATAATTATTAAAATTTGTCCATATAAAACTTTTGATTACCCAACAAAATTAATTTTTCAGGAATTTGGTGTATCAAATCTAGAACAAATTTATGAACAAACATTGCTGATTTACTTCCATAAAAACCACAATAAATTTAAATTTGATCCTCACGAATACCATACGAGACAAAATTACAGTTTCTTTCTAAATACTCCGAAATGCCACACAACTGCTGGATTAAAACACAGCAGAAATTTTGAACCCAAAATATATAATGCATTAATTAAAGCCTACCCTGAGCTAAGTACACTTAACACACATAGATTTAAGAAACAAATCAGATTAATTATTTAATTGTTTAATCTAATTGAGTTAAAAATTGATACTCTAATATTTATGTACTTTTGTATTTTCTATTTTTATATAGACCCTATTATTACATGCTGTATTATTTTACCATTTATTAATGTGATTGTGCTCAATGAACTCTCTTAATTTTGTGATATATTTTGTATAACTGATCTGAACTGCGCCCGAGCATGAGCTTCTGCTCTTTCGGGCTGCAATGCCTAATGTAGCTCAAGTGTAAGGTATTAAATAAATAAAATAAATAATAAAACAAAAAAAAAAATTGCCTTCCTTACTGCATAATCCAGTAATGGCTTTGCTTCAAATAAATTCAAGTTAAGAGCAAAATTATGTATCATATTCGTTTAATATTTTTATACAATATATAGGCATATGGATTCACTTCTCACACCTCACTGCTATCAAATCATTACATATTTTAATTGTTGTTGGGGTCAACGTCTCAACTCTCATTATAAAGGAACTCTAGAGTCTAGACATTACAGTTAATGGCGGATTTATTATTTCATCAGTCCAATTTATTTTATTTCAGTACATAATGTACCTAGATGTATTAATTGCATGTCTGTTATATTCCGCTGTATCGATTGCTGTAGCTGGTGTGATGTCAGCACCAACTCTACAGAAAAAGCAAGCTGGTTTGAAGGTCATTGAAATCAGTCCTGCTACATCAAAGGTACTGATGCGAAGTGTCCATACTTGTAATTTCCAATATGCTGGTATGGTCTCAGCTCCTATACTGTCATTTGCTGGGAACCACTGTGTAGGAACTATGTGCATAACTGTAAAAATCACTTTAAAAGCAGAAAATATGGTGACTCGACTTTTTTCATGTAATCTCAACTCCACGGACTTCTATAAGGGGTTATGCCTTGAATCTCTACTCCTAAGCAATTACCTGTTCACTTAATAAAGTTAAATTTCGCTTCCTCTCCCTCCCAATTTTAAATTATGGTTTGATTTATTAAAACTGTATTATAATTCGTAAAAAAATGTGTTTTCCTTGGACTCTCACTTTGAGAGAGGAACAAAGGTTAAGGGTGTTTGAGAATAAGGTGCTTAGGAAAATATTTGGGGCTAAGAGGGATGAAGTTACAGGAGAATGGAGGAAGTTACACAACTGCACGCATTGTATTCTTCACCCGACCTAATTAGGAACATTAAATCCAGACGTTTGAGATGGGCAGGGCATGTAGCACGTATGGGCGAATCCAGAAATGCATATAGAGTGTTAGTTGGGAGACTGGAGGGAAAAAGACCTTTGGGGAGGCTGAGACGTTGATGGGAGGATAATATTAAAATGTATTTGAGGGAGGTGGGATATGGTGATAGAGACTGGATTAATCTTGCTCAGGATAGGGACCAATGACAGGCTTATGTGAGGGCGGAAATGAACCTCCGGGTTCCTTAAAAGCCAGTAAGTAGTGGCAGTAGGAGTAGCAGTAGCAGTAGCAGTAGCAGTAGCAGTAGCAGCAGTAGCAGCAGCAGCAAAGAATGTGTTTTCATATCCTCTTGTGATTTATGCTGTGGAAAACTTACTAGTGATTGTTTCTGTTGGGAAAAATAACTATATTCACTTATTTGTAACTCATTTTTTTTTTTATTTTATGTTTTCCTGCAACACCAACTCCACAAATTGCTATGCATGCAGACGATACAGCTATTTATGCAACCCATCGCAACATTAACATAGCCTCAAATCACCTTCAGCAAGCCTTGAACATCGTATGCCCTTGGATTGAAAATTGGCACATCGCACTGAACTACAATAAATGCGAAGCAATGATATTTACTTTGTGTCGTCCTGCTAATCCTCCATGCATAAATCGTTCAACCAACGTGATACCGTGGAAACCAAAGGATGAAGCTGTGAAATATCTTGGAGTGCACTTAGATCGCCGTCTGTCATGGAAACATCACATCAACAACAAACTTAAATTGGCCTACTCAAGACTCGCTAAATTATATCCGCTCCTCAACAAGAAATCATCTCTAAAGCTACAAAATTGCATGCTACTTTACACATCTCTATTACGACCTCTACTGCTTTATGCCTGTCCTGTCTGGGGAGGAGCTGCAATAAGTGAAATTAAACACATCCAGTCTTTTCAAAATAAAGTCCTACGAATTTCACTCAATTCCCCTTGGTTTGTCCGTAACAGCCAACTACACAGAGAAACTGGTATTGACACAATCAAACAGTTTATTCATTCACAAGCTAAGAAGTTCTATAACAACCTAGAAAATATTCCAGGCGCCATCCATTACTCTCTCAGAAGGAAGTCCACATTTCCCACCAGAATCAAGAGCCGACTTCCAATGGACCTCATATTATAATAAAAATTTATCATCACATCAACCTATGTGAATAATTATTTATTAACAATTATTTTTGTTCATTGAGGAGCCCAATCTAGGCTACCCTCAATTCAGTGTCATTTATTGTATTTATATTTTATTTAGAAATGATCAGTATAGTGCTAAATGCGCTGATCGATCAATAAATTGTTAAAAAAAAAAATGTTGGTTTTGTATTGTATTTATTTACATTCCATGGTGGTCGTACATCACTTCACAGCTAGAATATGGAACATGTCAAAAATAATTTTAATAGTACTACAAAGACTTAATTCATAGCCAGAGTCTAGTTTAAATATATACAGAAGGGTTTTACAATAACAGTACAACACAAGGGGTTAATACTGATACTTAACACAAGACAGAAATATACATGCAGCATTATTGAATGTCAAATTCACCTACAGAATAGAAGGCGTGAGAAATTAGGTACTTCTTTAATTTGGCCCTAAATAATCTTATGTTCTGAGTTTGATTTTTTATATCCATAGGGAGGCTATAAAAAATTTACTGCCATATAACACATTCCTTCTTGATAGCACGATAGACTTGCCAATGGAGTATGAAGGTAAATTTTTCTGACGTGTATTTATGCTATGAACTGTTGAATTAGTTGCAAAGTTTTCACAATTACATATAAGGAAGTTTATTAATGAAAAAATATACTGACAAGCCATGGGCATTATTTGTACTTTTTAAAAATGGTCCTACACGATTCCCTCCATTTGGCACCTACTATTACTCTAATCACTCTTTTTTTGTAGTAGAAATATACTATGTAGAATTTCCCTAGAATATTATTCCAAAACTCCTTATCCAGTGGAAGTATGCAAAGTATATTGTTTTTAAAGTATTGATATTTACTATCTCTTGCACAGATCTAATAGCAAATCATGCTGAATTTAGTTTGGGGGTAATTTCTTTAATATATTTCCAATTTAATATATTATCGATTTGTAAGCCAAGAAATTTGGTTGTTGTTTCTATTATGTACCTCTTGTTAAGTACTCTGCTTGAAATTTGCGAGGTTGAATTTGGACAGGATTTGAATTGGATTATGTCAGTTTTGTTGCTCAAAAAATCTATGTAAAGATTTTTTTTTGATCCTACAGAATAAATCTGTTATGGTAATAATATATCAGAGGAGAAAAATTCGCTTCGAGCAACAGTGCATATAACTGTGCATATTAGTGTGCATATTACTGTGGAATCCCGGCCACCAAGTCACTCAACTGAGTGCGCTCTTTGTATAATGGCAGTTGACTTAATATAAAATGTCAGCATACATGCCCAACTTGGAGTCAGGCCACAAAGGGAAAAACAATGGAGAAGAGGGGTTCGAACCAGTGATGTGGATTGAACTTCGATGTGGCTCAATGATGAGGCACTTGGTACGTAGAACCAAAAACCCAGGTTCGATCCCTGGCGCCGGAGCAAATTTTTCTCCTCTAATATTAATTGTTACTATAACAGATGTATTCTGTAGGAACAAAAAAGATAATCTTTACGTATATAAACCATGAATACTGGTACAATAAACTGTTCTGGGTTCGAAACCTCTACACATAGACCTATATAATTTATTTTAAATGGTTTATGTAGAGTAACAGTATACAATCAAATTTACAGTTTCATTCTTTGTGAGTACTATTATAAGACACTTTCTACTTGGCAAGATTCATCGACCACCAAGAATATAGAAAGGATATGCCCGCAGTATTCATAGTTATTTATTACTGCTTTCTATTCTTTGTTGAACATCTTTCATATTGTGGCAAGAAGTTGGCAATGTGATATTTGTACAAGCTATTCTCAATTGTTCTCGCTGTTCAATTATTTTACTTACGTCACAGATAATCACATTGTCATTTGTTTACGTCCATGTTGATCAATAAAATCAACAAATCAGGTATTTAAATGTATTACTATTCCAAACGTATCATTATAATGTTCAAATTTGTCATTGGTATTTTAAAGACTAGCTTTCGACTTATAATGTGTAATAAATTAATACATTTTGTACGGTATTTGTTCTCTCAGTTCCACGTGCGTTGTTACTCACAAACGTTTATCGAAGTAGCAATTTCTTATCATTTCGCACATGAATTATCATCTACCATCAGCACTTCGTCATGTTTTGTAAGTATTTTACACTGAAAATATTAATTTCTTGGGATAAATGATAAGATGTATTGAATACACAAGATTAAATAATATTTAGTTGCAGAAATATATTCAAGGATGTAACCTCTCTTGGCTGAAAAAAAAAAAAGAAAAAGAAATGTAATAGCACAAAAAAAAAAAAAAAACAGATCGACGACAGACAAAAAATAGAAAAACTTATCTGTGCTATACTTCTAACAGTTGGATACACATAATTATGTAGCCTACATTTTGCCTAGATGCTTTCAATTCAGTCTCAGAATCATTTTAGTGCCTTGGTCTCCCCTTGGTGATGTTCTCATCAGAGAAATCTCCTCGACATTTTGAAACCCCAGAAAAGAGACTTGACTCTCTTACGTACTCAAAACAAAGGGATTAGTGAAGTTTAAGACTTTTTCTTGAAATTAATCTTATCATTAACATTTTAAACACATTTAGATATACCAGAAAAAACAAGGGTAAAATTTTTAGAGGAACAGATGCATTACAGGACCCACCCCAAGTATTCCATAGTATCGATTATATATTGTATATTTTCGATTATTATTTCAAGTATGCCATCTTAACAATATTAAATACATAGTATTATAAACATGTATAATTTAATAACACCAACAATAATGATATTAACCTAATATTAGTCACCTCTGTTATACAATATATTAAATTTTATTCAAAATAAAGTTAAAGAAACGAACCAAAGCTAAACTTTGTAAACACAGTAACATTAAACTTTCAGACAATACAACATTGGTATTAATACAACAATAAAATTAAGTTCATATTAGTCATCTTTATAATACATTATAAAATACTAATTCTACTCATTTATACTGCATTTTTGGTCCAGGGAAAATACTAGTCTTTCACAAAAACACATTTTTACTAGTATTTTCCCTGGACCAAAGAATTAAAAACAAAACTGGTGTAAAATTAGCATTTTACCATGGACCTCGCTGAAGATGTTCCGTTTCATCTTCTCCGTTATCCGAATGATTTCACAAAGTGCTACAATATGGCGTTCCTGTGTCTATCATTCAATACCTTGTAATTTCCAATGACATCTCCACAGGAGTTCATCTCGTTTACTTTTAAATTTCTTCAGTCTCATCCCAGGTTTACATGTTTCGCAAAACATTTCACTCCTAAGTAAACCACATTCACATAAAAAAAACCATAAACATAGCCTACATGTCTTTATTCATGGATAAAGCTACTAAAAAATTTACAACTTATTTATAATTCCATAATTTCCATTTCGAGGCCTACATTTTAAATCAAGAGGGAGAAATTGATCCACATCCTTTTTATATTTAACTATAGCATTCGAAATTGCCGCCATGATTATAATCAAACTAATTTACAACAATATTGATTGGTTGGCAACATAATGAAAACAATATATACCGGTATCGATCATTTAGTTGATCGAAACGCAACTTCCGTTGACCTTTTTTTTGTGGCTTAGCATATTTTTATATTTAGGGTGGGTCCTATAATGCATCTGTTCCTTTTTAAATCCTGAGGAGCAGGATTTTTCCTGCGAGACATTTTGAATTCAGACATACAGTGCACTCTTAAGATGTCTTCAATACCTTCTACAATGAGGCCCACTCCATCTAATGTCTGGTCTATTGTTTCAGCATACACACACAGAGATGACCATCACACCTTATCGGTGTGTTTGCTGGTAAGTTTGTATGTCAACTTACGATCGTGGTTTGTTTTTAAAAAGACGGTAAGATCAGACCTGTAAGGAGGTTCCTTTAAGTGCACTGAAAACAAATTTTAGCTCTAAAACGTTCGGAAATCTCAATATTATCACGAAAAACGTTGATTAGGCGGTAGAAAGTTTGCTGATTCGGAGCTTTTCTCGGGTGTTGGTTTGATTCCCACTTGGGCCAATTACACGATTGCTTTTTTCGCAGGTTTTTCCAACTATAAGGCGAGTTTCAGGCAATTTCATAGCAGTGGCGTATACTGGTTAAAGGGTTTGGGCTACCGCTGACCCTATTATTACACAAAATATATCTAACAATTACTTTAATTTTAATTACTATGGTAAAACTAATAACACAAAATTATTACATTATGTTATATTATAAACTTTTTCTTTTGTAATTTCCTTGGGCTACCGCCGGTAGCCCCGGTAGCCCGCAAAATACGCCCCTGTTTCATAGCGAATCCTCGGTACTGTTATCATCTCGCCAAATTTTGTCTCTTATCAGGAATTCAATCGGCTCTAATAATTCAGTAGTTGATACAGCGTCTTTAAATAACCGATTAGGAAACAGATTTGACTGAAGCGGTAGGCTAACATGGTGATAAAGAAAAACTCCTTGTTACACCATTTTAAGTGAAAAACATACTCAAAATATTCTTTTTCAGTAATGGCTACATCGTAGTATGTAGTGCAATTGTATTAGCTAAAATATGAATAATTAAAAATGAACATATAAGCTTAATAATAAAATCCTTAGGAACATATCTTTCTGAATTGCGAGAAAAGCCAACGAGGAAAGTAAACAAGATAAAAAAAATGTAAAATAAATTTTAAAATGTGTTTGTGTTTATGCAATGTAAGAACCCACTTATGTACAATGTATAAAATTTATTGTATACAGGTATATTGTGTATAGGTAGCTAAATGACCGTAGGTGAATTGCAATAAAATAAATAAATGAATGAATGAATAAATGTTATGTGCAAAAAAAAAAAAACGCTCAATGTGGGAAAAATTACATCAACACTGGACAGTGAATGACTGGAAGAATGTACTTTTTTCCGATGAGTCTCATTTCGAGGTCCACGGCCACCGTGTTTCTTACGTACAGAAAGGATCCGAAAAAGTAACAGCAGCTCATCTCCAACAAGCACCCAAATAACCCCCTAAAGTAATGTTTTGGGGTTATTTTACACATGAAGGGCCTGGAGCATTAATACCTATCAAGGGAATGATGAATTCTGACAAATATATTCACTTATTGGAAACCAGAATCGTACCCCAGCTGCAAAAATCATTTCCGGGTGGCAGAGATGTGTTCCAACAAGACCTGGCACCATGCCATACGTCTCGAAAAACTACAGAATTCTTCAACAAGAAGAATATTCAGGTACTCCCCTGGCCAGGCAACTCACCCGACATCAACCCCATTGAGAACTTGTGGTCAATTTGCAAAAGAAGAATGCAAAAAATGGATTGTTCTACAAAGGAGAAGATGATTTCTGCCCTCATTGGTGTATGGTTTCGCGATGAAGAAATTAAGAATATTTGTGGGAAATTAGTGGAATCCATGCCAAATCGTCTCAGAGCTGTTATTAGGAACAAGGGAGGCCACATAGATTACTGAGGTATGTCTTAGATCCTTTTTTTTTATCCTGTTTGAGTGTTTTTGCATAAGTAATTACGTTGTTCGGATTAATTTGCACACTATGTATAAAAAGTTAAATATTCTTCATCTAACATAATTAGGAGCATTAAATGCAGACGTTTGAGATGGGCAGGCCATGTAACACGTATGGGCGAATCCAGAAATGCATATAGAGTGTTAGTTGGAAGGCCAGAGGGAAAAAGACCTTTGGGGAGGCCGAGACATAGATGGGAGGATAATATTAAAATGGATTTGAGGGAGGTGGGATATGAAGGTAGAGACTGGATTAATCTTGCTCAGGATAGGGACCAATGGCGGGCTTATGTGAGAGCGGCAATGAATCTTCAGGTTTCTTAAAAGCCAGTAAGTAAGTAATAAAGAGTTAAATAAACGAGCACGTAAGCAAACAAACGACTAAATAAATAAACGAACAAACATGAGTAATAAATCAGTAAATGAATACCTACCGGTATGGTAAATAAATAAGTAAACAAACAAATATATAAGTAGCCTATACTTTTTCATTCCTATTACTTTTGTATGAAATTAAAAGTAGGAACGTTACAAGCAGTGTATTATAATGTTATGTATAAGACACGATATGCACAACATACAAATCATAACTACAAGACTATCTTCACTATCTTCGTTAACTACGGAATAAATTATTGTCAATTAAGTAGGTCTATATGATACTTTATGTTCTCATTATTGCTAAGACGTGAACATTCCTGAAAAAGTTAGCAATAACTTTCACTTACTCATGACTTCTAAGGAACACAGAGGTTCATTGCCGCCCTCACATAAGCCCGCCATTGGTCCCTATCCTGAGCAAAATTAATCCAGTCCCTACCAACATATTCACCTCTCTCAAATCCATTTTTATATTATCCTCCCATCTATGTCTCAGATTCCCAAACGTCTCTTTCCCTCCGGCCTCCCAACTAACATTCTATATGCATTTCTGGATTCCCTCATATGTGCTACATGCCCTGCCCAACTCAAACGTCTGGATTTAATTTTCCTAATTATGTCAGGTGAAGAATACAATGCGTGCAGTTCTGCGTTGTGTAACTTTCTCCATTCTCCTGTAACATCATCCCGCTTAGCCCCAAATATTTTCCTAAGCATCTTATTCTCGAATACCCTTAGTCTCTGAATAACTTTCACTACGAATTTATAATATTGATTGCAGATATACCTATGGATGCTACGAGGGGTGCCAGCTCATATTGGAGTGCCTGAAAGTTACCAAAATCTGGCTCATGCTGTAGCGTCAGTAAGCGAGAGAATCTTCACGAATGAGCAACCTATGGTCTTCTCTTTGCCCTTGAAAAATTTCAGTGTTGTATCATTATTTTCCTAAGCATCTTATTCTCGAATACCCTTAGTCTCTGAATAACTTTCACTACGAATTTATAATATTGATTGCAGATATACCTATGGATGCTACGAGGGGTGCCAGCTCATATTGGAGTGCCTGAAAGTTACCAAAATCTGGCTCATGCTGTAGCGTCAGTAAGCGAGAGAATCTTCACGAATGAGCAACCTATGGTCTTCTCTTTGCCCTTGAAAAATTTCAGTGTTGTATCATTATTTTCCTAAGCATCTTATTCTCGAATACCCTTAGTCTCTGAATAACTTTCACTACGAATTTATAATATTGATTGCAGATATACCTATGGATGCTACGAGGGGTGCCAGCTCATATTGGAGTGCCTGAAAGTTACCAAAATCTGGCTCATGCTGTAGCGTCAGTAAGCGAGAGAATCTTCACGAATGAGCAACCTATGGTCTTCTCTTTGCCCTTGAAAAATTTCAGTGTTGTATCATTATTTTCCTAAGCATCTTATTCTCGAATACCCTTAGTCTCTGAATAACTTTCACTACGAATTTATAATATTGATTGCAGATATACCTATGGATGCTACGAGGGGTGCCAGCTCATATTGGAGTGCCTGAAAGTTACCAAAATCTGGCTCATGCTGTAGCGTCAGTAAGCGAGAGAATCTTCACGAATGAGCAACCTATGGTCTTCTCTTTGCCCTTGAAAAATTTCAGTGTTGTATCATCAGATCTAGGGGACCACGACAACTATTATCCGGAGTACAAAGCAGTGACCATACCTCACGATTCGCTGTGCAACACCAACAACTCTGCGTTCCAGATCATAATGTGCCCCCTTGCCTACTTAGTACAGTTGTATACAAGTTACCGCATACATCATTTCTGGCATAACTGGATTGACGGTATGGATGATCTACTTAGACCACTGCACACGCTGGGACGTTGGACAGTTCTTTTGGCTCCTGAAACGAATACTTGGAACTCTTGGACGGAATATGCCTACCAGAATTTCATCTTTCCCCTCAAGTATGAAAAGAATGACTTTGTAGATCTTCAACATCAGTTAAACCTCCAGATAAATTTTCAAATTTATAATATGTTAGAAAACTCTATGGGGCACTTCCTTGTGGTGGTGATGGGAGACCCTGCTACGGAAGAGGTTGCAAGTGTGATATTTCAAATCCTTTTTAAAAACAAATATTATGATTCCATAGTGATTCTAAATGCAGCAGAAGGAACATCTATAAATGCTTTCTACCCAAATAATTTTTGCTCTCTGAATCCAGAACCATTATTATTTGGCACCTGGACCGAAAATGACGAAGACGAAGGGTTGCTTGTAAATAAAGTTTTTAACAAAAGACAAATTGAAGAAAATTTAACAGGTTGTTACTTCAGAGTAATCCCTGCAAACACTGATCCATTTGTGATAACAAACTCCAAGAATCCAATCCCAGAGACCGTGGGAGGACTAGATGTCGAATTGCTGGAAATTTTCAAACAGGCATTCAAGGTTACAAACAAGGAATATAGTAATGATAGTGTACATATTACAGTATTGAACAAAATGCTGAACCTTTTGTACCAAAGTACTTCTGAACTGACAACGCCTTATTTCACCCGGAGTTATAAATTCTTCCTTCCAATTGCAGAAATGTATCCTAGATGGGCAAGTTTCACCAGGGTATTTACCCCATTTGCCTGGTTTTCTGTCCTAATCTCTATAGTGTTCACTTCTCTGGCTTTACGGTTCCTGACAGAGCGGGTGTCCAAAGACCACAGTATCTACGGAGCAACATCCCAGTGTTTCTTGAACACTTGGTGTTCAATTCTGGGTATTGTCGGACCATCTGATCTGTGCCCCCGTAAGATATGCGAACTGAACACTAATTCCTTCTCAGCCTCGGTAATTCATTTCTCTCCCTGCATTCCTATCTCTCTCTTTTATATATCTCTCCCTTTCTGTCCCCCACTATTCACAATTTTGGCCTTCTTGCGGGACAGTTTACAATATTTGCACTTGCAGTCCAGTGTTGTCAACTCAACATGAATATTGTAGCACAGAGTGGCGAAAGAAATATTATTAAGCAAGTACGTAATAGCATTTTGCCATGAAGAGAAACAAACAGGTCAATATCTGTTTCCTATAAATCAGCAACGAAAAGAACAGCTGATATCACAGGTGGGGCTTATTTTATTTCAATTGATTACGTATTAAAATTACTTACTTAACTAATACTAATAATACAACATTTTATGTAATTTATATAGACAGGTCAGAACTCCTAATAAAGAAAATCAGGAGAGAGGGAGTCTGTGCGGGAGATGAAAAACTAGAATCACCAGAGAAGAACAGACCAAGGGAACTTTTAATTATTGTAGATGATATGAACCGATGTATTTTAAGAAGAAAGATACAAGAATTTTACACCGTTCAGAAAGAAGTTTCAACATTGAAGAAATTACTGAAGCTTGCGAGAGAAGCAATAATTTCTAAGGTTGGAGAGAAAAACTACGGAAAGTGATTCGAGACATGGGATTTAGATTTAAAAAATGTAGAAATACAAGATGTATTTTGATTGAAAAAAATAATATTGCAGCATGGAGGACCAGTTATTTATGACACCGTTTGACGGAAGTTTGGCAACATCCCTATTCGGCAAGGTTCGTGGCCTGCTGTTTAACGTGGTGGGAGGAAAGCGGGTGGAATGGAGTGAGTACAGGCGTTAACTTTTCCAAGAACGACGACAGCGCTGAAGGGGCACAGATCCGATGGTCCGACAATATAGGAGTTGATAAAACCCCTCGCAGTACACCTCTCAGAATGGTGTTCTTGTCCAGGCATTTTTCACCAGTTACATGGTAGATCCTGGAAGACAGCATCAGATAGACACACTTTAAGAAATTCTGGAACAGAATTACACAATTCCTTTGGAATTTCTATCGAATTACAACCTACAAATTCAAGCTTACATCGTTTCTGACTCCGTCAGCACTCTGAACGTCGCTTTCCACACTGAACGTTCAGCAGTGTTGATCAATGAAGATTTCTTTGCATACTATGCCAAGAAGCTGTGCGGAAGGGCACGTTCCCCTGTGTATCGTAAGTTCAGTGGAGAAGCAAGACACACGCACATGCATATGGTTGTCAGTGGCGGTAGATACTTATTCTGGAGGTGTAATCAAATTCTGGGTCGGCTAGTACAAGCAGGAATACCCCGGAAAATCATGGCTGATATTACGGATCCTCTGGGGAACCTCGCCATCAACCAAGCTGTTGATTTATTCAATCACCTTTCATTTTCCTTTGTCTTGGGTTATTTGTGAGTTTGATCGTTTTCGTTCTTGAGATGAATGTTCACTTTCTTGGAAAATGTGGAACTCCTATGTTGAGGAAAAGACAGTAATATTGGTGTAAAAACGCTTCCAGGCCTAAATTCCCACTGCTTAAGGGTATATGTACATGAATGACCACAAATATTATCAGAAAATGCGGGCTCTAAATTTATAAAATTTTATAATTTAATTTAATTTAATTTGGGATATATCAAAACAACAGTATTCAAACATTTACAGAATAAAGAATATAATTACAAAACAAACAAGAGAAATAGAAATAAAATAATACAAGCAATATAAAAAGAAGATACAGTAGTATTAACAAAATTTGAGACCGAATGAGCAGCGCTCGTGTTTGGTCACAGTTCAGATATAATATTAAAATAAAAAATAATAATAATAATAAAAATAAATAAGTAAAATAAAATAGGAACTAAAATATAATTACAGAGGCAATGGAATTATATAATATAACATTAACACTAGAGAAGAATAATATCGCACGTGAAAAGTAGGACTAATATATATTTTAAAATTATAGAATACAAATATAATATAGGTTGATTAATTTATACACATAGGCTATAGATTTATTTAATCAAATTGAAGATATTAACACGTTTCTATTTTTCTTGTTATATGTTATTGGGTTACATGTTAGAAGTTCCGGGTGTAATTTAGTTAAAGCATTGTACAACCGAGGGTCAAAATTTATGCTATGCTTTAGACCAGCAGATGTGAGACATTTAGGTTCTACTAATGTTGAATTAATATTTCGTCTTCTGTCATAATTGTAAGAAAATGAACTCGCAATTGGACAAAAATTACAAGGTACCACAACAAGACTTATTAGAACTTATATATCTCATAAAAGTATAAAAAGGTTACTAATAATATTTTTTTTAGAATTCACTTTTTACTTTAAATTAAATTTTCCAAAATTTTTAAATTTTCACATAATAATATTTCATAACTCCACAACCATTAGAGATAGAATTCTGAAATTTTGTACACTCATTTAACATGCATTTATGCAAAAGGTAGACTACAATAATGCCCACTTCTCTGAAAATAGAAAAATTAGATCACAAAACATTACGGAAATTTTAATTTTTTTTATATAGGACAAATAAAAAATTAATTGTATTAAAATAAACAACTCTACATGTCTGAGAGTAGTCTACTTTTCAGAAATAAGTGTTTATTACATGCAGGAAAAATGTTATGGATACCAAATGATGTAACTGCGGAATTTTTTTTTTTTCATACTTTGATAAAACTGGTTTCAAAATATTATTAGTAACCTTTTTTATACTTATATAAGATATTTAAGTTCTAATAAGTCTTGTTGTGGTATCTGGTAATTTTTGTCCAATTGTGAGTTCATTTTCTTATAAAATTTTAGAAATTTAGAGCCAGCATTTTCTGATAATATTTGAGGTCATTCACGTACATATACCGGTACCCTTAATGACCAGTGAATTTATAGTTCACAACAGAAATGTTGTTGTTGTTGTCTAGTGCCTTGCATCTGGCAATGAAGCCATTAGCAGACAACAGAAATGTCCATAAACAAAAATGTCTACATACCGTAAGTTATATACAGAATATCTCAGTAGGAATGTAAAATATTTCAGCATAATGTAGTTTGAGGTAATTTACATTGATTTAACCTGATATACCTATGTCCGTTGGGAAGTTATTGATGGCGAACTTTTAAATGGAATGACGCATTATAGACGTATTTCTACGTTTTAGTACATTGTAACCATAGGCGGAGTTATGAGAGGGCATGGGGGTCAGTGCCCCCCCCAAACTTGTCTCAACTCTTTTTTCTATTAATGTTAAAAAATATTGAATTCAAAAGATCTTTTTTGCTTTTGTGTTTAAATTGATGAATTAATGTCTTCAGATCATGTGTCTGAACTATAATATTTATTTTAAATTTCTGAATGTATAAGTTTTATTTATTTATGTCTATAACAGGGCAAAGCCCCAATTACAATAGACAGTACGGATAATTGCTTAAAATATGGAATTGCAGATAACAAGAAAAAAGAGATAAAATAGATACAAATGCAAGATACAGGTGTAAATACAAATTAAAAATGAAAAATGGACAAAAAAACAGACAAATAGATACTACCTAAATAAAATACACAGATATAGATATAGACAAAATGAAAAATACAAAATAAAAATAAATAAAAAACAGATAAGTATAGATATCATAACCAAAAATGTAAAATGTAGCTATAAATGGCAAATTACAGAGTAACAAATAGATACTGTAGCAATAAGAATTGCTATAGGCCTACAGTACCTCATTTGAGGAATGGAAGCACTGTCATGTTTCTTTTGTAACAGCCTGTACTCATGTGTTGGATGTCTGCAGGTGTTCAGGCCGCTACTTGGAGAAATATGAATAGCATACTGCACAACAATGCAGAAAAAAGAAAAGTGATCCCGGATATAATGTGTTAACTTAAAGACGAGATTAAATGAAATAATTAGAGGTTACACTTTGTATGATATCTTCAGGAAAGTAAACTTCATATAAAAAAGTGTCTGTTAGCACTGTTATGTACGAGGGGGATCCAGGAAATAACGACCGTTCGCGCATACCCGCCGCGCAGCTGACTCCCCTTCCTTGTTTGAAGGTCAACTGGCTTCCTTAACATGTGTTCTCATAATGTTGTGAGTACTGGTTGCAACAAGTCGCCATTGTACATTTTGTGTTACTTCAAAATGAACGACGTGATTGATAATCCCGCCGACTGTGAGGTGAGGAGTGTGATTCGATTTTTGAATGCCCGTCATTTGAAACCTGCAGAAATTTACCGGCAATTGAAAGAAGTGTATGGTGATACTGTAATGAATGAAAGAAATGTGAGAAAATGGTGCGAAATGTTCAACAATGGGCGAACAAATGTCCACGATGAAACTCGACCCGGACGCCCATCACTCATCACAGAAGACCTGAAGACTAAAGTGAACGACAGAATCTTGCAAGACAGGCGCACATCACTCGACGAATTGCATATTGCCTTTCCTGACATTTCTCGTTCTTTGCTTGGTGAAATTGTGTCGCAACATCTTGGCTACCACAAAATCTGTGCACGATGGTTTCCACGGCAACTGAGTGACCAACACAAAACTCAGAGAATGGCCTCAGCACTGACATTCTTGATGCGATATCACACAGATGGAAACGCCTTTCTCGATCAAATTGTGACTGGTGATGAGACCTGGGTGTCTCACAACACCCCAGAGACCAAGCGCCAATCACGTCAGTGGCATCATCCCTCATCACCCAAGAAACCGAGAAAATTCAAACAGACTCTCTCAACACAAAAAGTCATGGCTACAGTCTTTTGGGATTGCTAAGGTGTTCTTTTGCTGGATTTCATGCCAAAAGGCACTACGATCAATGCAAATCGTTATTGTGAGGCTTTACGAAAACTACGGCGAGCCATCCAAAACAAGAAGCGAGGAATGCTTTCGAGAGGAGTTGTGCTTCTTCACGACAACGCCCGCCCGCACACTGCTGCTTCAACTCGAGAATTGCTGGATCAATTTGGTTGGGAATCTTTGATCATCCGCCCTATAGTCCAGACCTTGCTCCTAGCGATTTTCACCTTTTCACTAAGCTGAAAGACTTTCTGGGTGGTACGCGTTTTGGAAGTGATGAAGAGTTGAAGAAGACAGTGAACTCCTGGCTTAATGAAATGGCGGGAGAGGAGTATAACACGGGAATTCTAAAGCTAGTGAACAGATACGACAAATGTTTAAATGTAGGTGGTGATTATGTAGAGAAATAAAGGAAGCTTCAGTTATGCAACAGACTTTGTTTTTTAAAATAAATATATTTTTTTTAATTATTACAACAAAACGGTCGTTATTTCCTGGATCCCCCTCGTAGTTCTATTGATGTATGCACATGTTTCTGTACCGACGAGAGAGAAAAAGAGGGAGATTGTTTTAAGTTATGCCCTATTATAACTTGTAATAGACCTACAGTTCAAGCCCTATACAACTCGGTCCGAAACATCGCGGATATGGATGTAATACTGTAAGCAGGGTACGAATTAACGGGAGAGGGGAAATCCCCCCCCCCCCGTTGGAAAGTTATCCTCTTCTCATAAATTTATATTAACATCCCTGCCAGGGATAACTTCTATTCCCCTCACAAAATATAACTGTTTTAATATGAGTATACATGTACTTTATAAAGTATAAACTAAGCAAATAAAATAATATTGATGTATTATCATCACCAGCAAGCTGACAACAATCAATAACTTAGGAATTACACATCTTACCTTAAGCCTCCTCATGGATATAATTATTATTATGATCAAGATGCAAGACAAACAACTCAGTGCAACTGAGCGTTGAGCCGTATCGAATGAGGATAATAATAATTTTATGTATGGTATTCTCTGTATAGGATTCTATCCCCCAATTAGAAATCTTAATTCGCACCCTAAGTATATGATTATGTCTCGTGACCAGAATATAGTACGAAATGGAACCATAAAAATTGGAGATTTATCCTTTGAAGAAGTGGAAAAATTCAAATATCTTGGAGCAACAGTAACAAATATAAATTACACTCGGGAGGAAATTAAACGCAGAATAAATATGGGAAATGCCTGTTATTATTCGGTTGAGAAGCTTTTGTCATTCAGTCCTCTGTCAAAATATGTGAAAGTTAGAATTTATAAACCAGTTATATTACCGGTTGTTCTGTATGGTTGTGAAACTTGGACTCTCACTTTGAGAGAGGAACATAGGTTAAGGGTGTTTGAGAATAAGATGCTTAGGAAAATATTTGGGACTAAGAGGGATGAAGTTACAGGAGAATGGAGAAAGTTACACAACGCAGAACTGCACGCATTGTATTCTTCACCTGACATAATTAGGAACATTAAATCCAGACGTTTGAGATGGGCAGGGCATGTAGCACGTATGGGCGAATCCAGATATGCATATAGAGTGTTAGTTGGGAGGCCGGAGGGCAAAAGACCTTTGGTGAGGCCGAGACGTAGATGGGAAGATAATATTAAAATGTATTTGAGGGAGGTGGGATATGATGGTAGAAACTGGATTAATCTTGCTCAGGATAGGGACCGATGGCGGGCTTATGTGAGGGCGGCAATGAACCTGCGGGTTCCTTAAAAGCCAGTAAGTAAGTGAGTATGTAAGTAATTCGCACCCTGCCTATAACGAATAAGGTCCTAGTATATCGATATAATAAATAATTTATTGATCATAACGTGCTTGGATCTCAGAATTCGACAATTTCTCATGTTCAGTTTTGTGTTCTATTCCTAGCAACGTCTAAAATGAATGTATACTTCAGTAGGTATTATCGAAACAAAAGAAAACTGTTTTTTTTTTCTCCAGATTTTGGTAATAGTAGACTATGTCTCAGAGACATGCCACACATAACATTTTTAAAATAATATATGTATAAATTAGGAATACTAATTTTTTAAAATAAAAATACTAAAACGTACCACAAATTACATATAAAATATGTATTGATTGAGACGAGTATGCCTACAATTCCATAAGGTTCTTATTCATTACTGTCAACTTGTCTTTATTCAGCATTTTTCTTATTATGGCGAGTAGTTGGCAATGTGATATTCTTAAAAGTTACTTTCTATTGTTTTCACTACCGGTACTCAATTGTTATACTTACGTCAGAGAAAAATGACACACTTTCAGATATCATAATGTGGTGTATGGCCATTTTTATTGGTAAAGTCAACAAAAATGTTGTTTTATTATACAAAACGATGTATATATTGTTGAAGTTGTCATTAATATTGTGAATATTGTTATTGCGTCCTGTAATATAATAATATTACATATATGTATACCCTAATAGAATGTGTAATGATTTACGTTATGTACAACGGTTGCTGTTTTAAGTTTCTTCCATGTCAATTTTGACCCAGAAACGTTTTGACAACGCACCAATTCTTGCGTGTGCAAGATAAGTTTTTATTACACTATTTCGACGAATTATATCTCTACATCTACATCTCTACTCCGTCATGACACGTAAGCATTTCACACAATACATTTTATTTATGTAAGACAAATATTATACAAATTTGATATTCTTTGTTCTTACATACCTACAAAATATTATGCGATTTATGTAAGTTTTGTTCAATGTGTTGTCCAATTTGGTATGCCTATAACCGGATGGGGAGGAACAACCAAATTTACACTTTCTCTGCTGATATTGCTTCTAAAGCGGATAATTAAACTTTGCTTAAAGAAGGTAATTAATTATCCAGCAAATTTCATTTATTCAGATTTTAATGTTTTTGAAATTGAACAAATAGGCTATATAGATTGTTAGGAGTATAGTGCAAATATTTTGTTATTATTCAAGAAAAGTGTGTGTAAAACAATTCATCTTTACTTTCTCGGCACTTTCTCCCTTGCTTTATTAGTTTTTCTATAATGTATCACGAATTTTACGGTCTTATTCCTTTTGAATTGTCGTACTATGAAACGCCTATAAGTTTAGATTATAGGCATGCCTTTTGGTCACATGTACTCCAGTGTAAACACTCTTTCTTGGTCTTTAGTGGTCATTAACCTTGCAGAAAGCTCACTTGACTGAATGAAAGGATTTTCTGACTCTGAATTAGCCGATATTCATTTAATGTAGAGAACAGCAAGAGAATCTGCAATCGTGGGAAAGGAATGTTACTGGCTACGATTTGCAAATCGTGGGATTCCAAAGAGACGAATGTTTGTTACTGTACATCAAAGAGTTCGTCCTCGGATCGAGAACCGTGGGTCGCAACGTGACCTTTTCTTTCGTTAGGTGCTACAAATTTTCTAAAAAACATTCGACACTAATACAAAATATTAACTTTAGTTAACACTAAAGAAATTATTTCATTTGGTATATTTCTTTTACTTAAATAACTATTTTAAATGTCAATTTATTTCAATTATTTCGTGATAGCTTGGAAGTGAATACCACGTGGTTTATAAAGTCTGTTTCATTTTGATAACTGAGACATTACTGTACTTACAATGCTTTTGTTATATTATACTAACTTATGAGAATTAAAAAGTAGTATGTGTCCGAAGTTCGAATACGTTTTTAGCTAATTAACGAACACGTGAATTATTATTAAACATTCTTTACGTATTACGTTGCTGTAAAATTCTAAATTTCGTGTACTTTATTAATTTTATATGCCCATGTTACAATTATGGTAAATAACAATATTTTAGACCATTATCTTCCTCAGGTAAACTAGACAGGGTAAAATTTCAATATTCTTGACAAAGAAACCCACCCCACCCAATTCTTGGTCTGTTGTTTCAGTGTGCACATACAGAGATAAAGATGACTGCCAGAACTTTTCCGTACGTTTGCTGGTAAGTCCATATATATCACATTTATGATTTTGTATATGTAAGTTAATTTTATATAACGGCGATGACATTACAATTTGTGTGTGAGAGGTTCCTTTAAAAGCATTAAAATCAAATGTATTTGCTTATTTTAAATAATTGAGGACCGTTTTTGCAAAACTTGCTAACTGTAAGAACTAAATTTTATGGGAAACACAAAAAACTAAAATAACTCCAAGTTTTGCTATAGCTCTCACATAGCAGAAAGCAAGTTTTGAAAAAACGATCACACTTGACACACTACTGTGAAGAAAATAAGATTCTCCTAAGAAGCCTTTAGCATCATGTAGAGGCCTGTCTTATGTTAACTAATCCACCAAAATCTCAATTTTGAAAATTTTGCAGTTAGCAAGTTTTGCAAAAACGGTCCTCAATTCGAAACATGTCAAAGACAAAGAGATCTTAGTTATGCAAACAAAGTTATATAAATATATACTGCCAAAAGAATAAATAGCTATATTGGAGAGACATATGTTAGTTGCATTTTCATGTAAAGTTATTTATTAACATAATTATTCATTTGTTTATATTTAGTTGCATGTTGTTAACAGAGAAGAAAAATTTATATGTCTCAACAGTCATACTTTACAATTTTTCAATATATAATAGGCCTAGTTATTTTACTGTATATAACAAGTATGCAAAGCAGAGCTTTAGAGAGCGAATATAGATTGCTTTTGAGACTCTAGCTCTGTATACTACCTATATACATACGCAGTGACAAAATATTTTATGGAACATTTTTCATTTAATTGCAAGATCGCCAGAATATAGTTTGTTATCTTATCCAAACAACGTCAACCACTTCGTGTGACAGTAACTGAGTAAGGGATATACAGGGTGTTATAAACATTCAGTATTTTGAGAGGTATTCATGAGAATAAGAACGAAGTCTAATATACATTGTTCCTGAAATTAATATCTTCCGAGATATGACTGCTTCTTCAACACTGTAAGCACAATGGAAACAAAGTAGTAAAACGGAAAAAGAGAAAACTGGACTCAACTAGTGACAAAACACAATAATTGCTTACCAATAAGGCAATATTTGGAGTTGTATTTGTGTTCTTTAATTTTCACTGGGGGGGGGGGGGTCTACTGGTCCCTCAATATATGACCGTTCACATGGAATGTCATAAATACAGTCCCTGGAGTCCATGAGATTCGACTTGGGTTTGCTATTGGAAAGAATCTGGCGAAGAGTAGGTACCCATATCTAGCAATATATTAATTTTGGGAACAATTTTATTAGACTATTTTCTTGTTTTGATTAATACTATCGCCTTGCAAGATATTGATTGCTTCTTTTAAGACCCTGAAAACTACCAATTAATTCTGTGGCTGGGAGGAAAAAGATCTTAAGTCAATTTTTTGTGAAAATGAGATTTTTATATATTCTGAAAGCGGAAACAATTCTCTACAATCTGGTAAAACGGCTAAAGTCAAATAAGACTCCTGACTGGATTTATAAAGCGTTACCATATGTCCTAAGTACTTTTTGAATCGAGCACACACAGAATAAAGGACTTAAGAATGTTTAATACTTTATTCCTTACAAACATCACATGTTTACTTTCCATGCTTCCCTATTAAAAAGGTCCAACGTGTATTTTAGCCATTTTATCACATACTGATGCCCTTTCCTTTTAAAACTTTAAGCATCAGGGTAAACAATTCTATAATTGTTTAAGACCCATTTTGCATTCCTAATAATTTACATTTCTCATTTATGTAGATATGAAAAACGTCTTATGTTTAAATAGTCTCTTCTACTCAGTTTGGGTTCTAGTCTTAAAAGGGCTTAAGTGCGGTTATTTTTGGAAATAATCAAGAAAATTGTTAAATGAGCAACATTATCTATTTTAGAAGAAATATTAACAAATAATATCCAGAAAAAACCTCTTAATTTAAAAAACTCTATAATTGACACCAATTTCAATCTCTCTACTGCTCTCCTGAAAAGTATAAAATTTTTACTTAAGACCTTTTTCCTCCCGGCGACAGAATTATAAATTGGACATATTTCGTTCTTATATATGTAAAAGCTGCACTCCTTTAAAAAAAAATGAATAATTTTCTAAATTCTGGTTCCAGATATGCTTGTTGATGCTACAACGGGTGTCAGCTAATATTAAACTGCCTGAAAGTGATCCAGATCTGTCTCATGCCGTAGTGTCAGTGTGCGAGAGAATGTTCACGAACAAACAGCCTGTGGTCATCACTGTTCCGACAAAACGCGTGTACCATGTTACATCGGCTGAAGAACGGGCAGCACGAAAATATAGACATCTCAAAACAGTGACCATACCTCAGAATTCCCAATGTCATACTAATAAAAATTCGTCATTTATTGTGATATATCCACCTGAATTACTAAGAGCCACTCTTTCAGAACACAACAAACCATATTTCTCCCATATTTGGATTCAAGGTGTGGATACATTACTTCACACTCTGCACACGAGAGGTCTCTGGTCTGTTCTGCTGGCACCTGTGAATGACCATTTGACTCTCTGGAAGAAAAGTGAGCACCAGAACTTCATCTTGACGGTGAAGTACAAGCATAATAATCTAAAACAACTGGACAGTGAAATCTCTGAGCAGCTCACTTTCCACCACTCCAACATCTTACAAAACCACAGTGGGCATTTTGTCGTGGTGGTGATGGGAGATTCTGTCACGGAGGACATAACACGCAGAATATTTACATCACTTTTGAAAAGTAGATATTTTGATTCAGTAGTGATCGTTCGCACATCAGAAGACGGGTATATCAAAGCTTTCTACCCAAATAGTTTTTGTGTTATCAGTCCAGAACCAATACTATTTGGCATGTGGATCGAACACAATGGAGAAGGAAGATTTCTTGCAAATGCGAACTTCGTCAAAGAGCGCATAGAACAAAACTTCACAGGTTGTTGTTTCGAGGCAATGCAATCACTTACTGATCCATTTGTGATACGCAAATACCCGGAGAGAGCTGGAGGGCTAGACAACAGATTGGCTGACATCGCTACGGAAGTCCTCAAGGTTGCAAACAGTTGCGATAGGAATTCCCTAGGGGTTGTGATAAGAAACACAGTCTCGAACATGTACTACAAACCACATTATGACTTCACCACCACTTACTTCACTCGTAGTTATAAATTCTTCGTTCCAGTTGCACAGATGCATCCTCGATGGGCAAGCCTGATTAGGGTGTTCACTCCACTAGCATGGATTTCTCTCCTGGCATCTATAGTGTTCACTTCTCTTGTTCTACGGATTCTGACAGCATGGATATCCGTCAAGGATTCAAACACTTACGATGGAATTGTTCACTGCTTGCTGAATCTCTTGTGTGCAATTCTGGCTGTGGCAGTTGATAAAATTCCCCATAGCGCACATCTCAGAATGTTATTCTTGTCCTGGATTATATTCTCTATCACTATCAACACAGTTTTTCAAACGTTTTTTACGAGCTACATGGTGGATCCAGGACGACAGCATCAGATAGACACTGTCCAAGAAATTCGGGACCAGAATTACACACTGATCTTCGACGAATTAGATGCATTCTCGACGTATTCGTCTAAATACGACATAACTAATCAATCATACGTTGCTAGTACTTCCGTTGAGGCTGTAGACGCCGCATTCCACACTGAATATTCGGCTGTGTTGATAGATGAAGATTTCTTCACGTACTATTCCAAGAAATTGTGCGGCGAGGTAGATTATCCTTTTTACCACAGGTTCAGCGGAGAATCGCTCCAGATGCACGTCCATATGATGGTGGAAGGAGGTCGATACATGTTCTTGAGATGGAATCAAGTTTTGGGTCGCTTAGTTCAGGCAGGAATAGCCCGGAAACTCATGAGGGACATCACAGATCCTTTGGGACGCCTTTCCTTCAGTAGAGCTGCACTTGACTTGCGCGAGGAGTATGTTCCCATGTCGCTGGATGTTATCCAGTCGCCGTTCATATTCCTGTCTTTGGGTTTATTGATGAGTTTCATCGGTTTACTAGTTGAAGTGGTTATACACTGGGCTGAAAGGTCTGGGATCTCCTCAATTAGGAAGAGGAAGTGATGCTTGTTGATTTCAAAGTATGTAACAATGATAGGAGAGAGAGAGAGAGAGAGAGAGAGAGAGAGAGAGAGAGAGAGAAATAACTCGTCTGGCCTTGGATGACCACGAGGATCCGGAAATTAATAGCAAACAAATGTAATCAATTAAATATGAATATTGTTATAAAAATAAAATGTAATAATTAAACACCATTGATTGTCAATTATAAAATAAAATCTTAGAAGATGACTATAAAATTATACTTATAAATAAAAGATTTTATTTAAAATTAGCATATCGTTAATTAAGGCCTTCTGGGTGGTATAAATGAAACTGTATAATCTGCAGGGAATCTTTAAGAATTTGCGAGATGATTTTTTGAATTTCAAAAGATGATATTGATAATTGTTTTAAAAAAATTATACGTAAATTTTGGTAAAGAACTCCGAGCACCAAAAAATAAACCTGTCACTGACCAATTGAAGAGAGGGATGTTATAATTGGCACTAAAGTAGGGAAGAGCATTAACGGATGATTTCTTTGCATACAACAACAACAACAACAACAACAAAGTTTTTGCGATTAATGAATCTCCACATGTGCCATTTTGACAAACAAATAGAAGCACCAAAGCGGAAATATCAGCAGCAATGAATATAATAACCAGAGTTAGGATTTGAAAATCGATTTTTATAGGACAAAGATATGAAAAAGCTGCTAAGGTAAGAAAGAAATAAAAAAGTGCTCTTTCACTAAATTACTGGTACCTACTTCGACAAACGCCCTTTCTCCTATTTTATCTAATTGAAATCAACTCTGTGGCCGGAAGGAAAAAGGTCTTAACTAAAAATTTTAAACTTTTCAGGAAAGCTTAGGAAGATTGAAATTGGTGTCAATTATAGAGTTTTTTTTTTAATTAAGAGGTTTTTCATGGATATTATTTGTTTATATTTCTTCTAAAACAGATAATGTTGCTCATTTAACAATTTTCTTGATTATTTCCAAAAATAGCCGCACTTACACCCTTTTAAGACTAGAACCCAAACTGAGTAGAAGGGACTATTGAACATAAGAAACTTTTTTTCATGTCAAAATAAATGAGAAATGTAAATTATTAGGAATGCAAAATGGGTCTTAAACAATTATAGGACTGTTTGCCCTGGTGCTTAAAGTTTTAAAGGCAAAGGGCATCAGTATGTCATAAAATGGCTAAAATACAAGTTAGACCTTTTTAATAGGGAAGCATGGAAAGTAAACATGTGATGTTTGTAAGGAATAAAGTATTAAATATTCTTAAGTCCTTTATTCTGTGTGTGCTCGATTCAAAAAGTACTTAGGACATGTGGTAACGCTCTATAAATCCAGTAAGGAGTCTTATTTGACTTTAGCCGTTTTACCAGATTGTAGAGAAATTTTTCCGCTTTCAGAATATATAAAAATCTCGTTTTCACAAAAAATTGACTTAAGACCTTTTTCCTCCCGGCCACAGAACTAATTTGAAATTAGGTACATGTCTATATTATAGGCTATATTCAGTATTCAATAGACTACATACCAGTATAATTCACCAGAAGAAACAATGTTTCGTAAAACAGTTCCATCAGTTTCGATGAAATTCTGCGTGAATTCCTGATCCAGGATGAAAAATCGAGATTTGGACACTTTCAACATGTCGAAATCTTGTATTAAACTTAATTCACTGACAGGAGACTACTGAATCCAATAAAAATAAAAAGATAATTCGTTATAAACACATTGTTGGTTCACAGGCAATGGTCGGCGAGTGGAATTTCCCACTGTTGCAAGTGTGCTTTTCCTTCAGCCCTACGTTCACTACCAGGATACGTATTACAAACACCAATGAAATGAAATTCAGAAGTAAATTAAATGATAAATTAATGATTCTCATTTGGAGGCAACAATTCACACAGTGAAATCTCTAAATTACACTAAAAAATGTGCGTACCGGTACACCTAAAAAATTCTAACCCTGGTAATAACAGTGTCTGTAACATAAAACTTAACAACAATTGAATATCTTGTGGAAATCACGAAGAGTGGAATTACAATGTTGGGCCTACACAAATTTGGTGCGTTCCTTTGTTCTGTGCAGAAAACAGCATTTAGATGAGTTTATTAGTTCCTGATTAATGCATAGACTGCAGACATCGCTCTGAAATGTTGATCTGTAACGTCTATGTTGGAGCAGAACTAATATAAAAACGAAAGGTTTTGTCGGACGGACATTACACTGATGTCATTCGTATTTTGTTATCATGGAAATCCTTACGTCAAAAGTTAACAGATAAATGAAGGTGATTTGTAATTAGTTAAATTGACGTATAATTCTTTAAGTTAATAGTGTATAATTATTAAGTTCAACTGCACATAATTACAGTAAGTAGTGGTGTGCTTAATTAAGCTGAAAATTTAAGTTTACTTTAAGAGCACCATATAATAATTACTTATATTGCACTCTGTGGTCAAAAATGTGTAATTGTGAAATTTAATATTTTCTCTTCTATTGTAGATAGGCTCCTGAACCTTTTACACCATCTATTAAACACACCTTTCTAAACATAACAATTTGGGAATGAATCGTCTGGGGATATTTGTTCATGATTACCAAATTTTTAATTTATGAAGAGCACAGGAAAAAAAATGTTTTAACATATATGTTGTTGTTTAGTCAATTGTCCGAA
Source organism: Periplaneta americana (assembly GCF_040183065.1). Taxonomy (NCBI): domain Eukaryota; kingdom Metazoa; phylum Arthropoda; class Insecta; order Blattodea; family Blattidae; genus Periplaneta; species Periplaneta americana. Next base: position 9,771,511 of record NC_091128.1, on the reverse strand, counting down.
GACAGATCTGAACCTCACAAGTGACACCAACAATGCACCACTTTATGAGGCAACAAAGCCACGAGATAAAAGGGTAGAGTGGCCAGTTTTTTCCGCCTCCATCGCATACATCGCTGATGGGCAACATATACACTAATCAGACTTCAGATGTATACAAATAATAGTTCTTCCTCCTACACATATCGTCGTCAAGTGAGCTCTACTGTATGGTAATAGATGTACAATAGGATATGTTAAATTACCCTATTCTTCTTCTTCTTTTCTTCTTCTTCTTCTTCTTATGATTATTATTACTATTATCAATGTTTATTATTTTTTCACTAACACTACTTAATTAACTTTTTATAACTTACTTTTGTTATATACTTAACTTTATATTGCTTACTTTTATTCTTCAACATATATATATGGGGGGCTCACAACCAGAGTGGACCAAGTCCACCAGTGATCAGTTTGTGGATTAATACAATCTCGGATGAAGAAAACTTAGATTTATTCATTGCCATAACAAACAAAGTCCATAACTCATTTGTTACTCCAAAGAGCGCAGCATTTCCTATGGAAGGTGAAGATTGCTAAGCGTGAGCCAGGGACTTTAAGACTCAATATCTCAGAACTATTCCAGATGGACTTGGTCCACTCTAGTTGTGAACCCCTCATATATATATATATAGATTATATAAATTTCATTAAACGAGCTAAAAACGCAAATTAAACAACAGTGAAATTATCACAATAGAAGGATGACAAATATGAATATAAAAATATTTAACAGTAACAACCAATAGAAAGACGAAATTTAGGTCACTTTAGAAAGAGATGGTGACATTATGTTACTCAGTGAGCGAAACGGTTTCAAAACATGAAGAAGAAAAAGAAGAAAATTGTTGTTATAATGAGGATGGCACACTTTTCCAGAAGCAATTGTTTTATTTTATTAACTTGGTACTCGGAGCCATATTCTTTCTATTTTATGCATTATAACAATGGAACATATGTTTTTTAAGACAGTAAATTATAACGTGGTTTTTAAAAAAGGCCATTTGTGATAACGAACGGAGTTCCTACACTATTCACGGAGGCTTTTATGCTCTTATTCATTATTATCAACTTTTGTTTGTTTAGCTTCTTTCTTTTGTCGTGTAGTGTGGCAATAAATGAATATAGTAATACATAGAGGGTATATCAATTGTTTATTTTATCAATATTATTGTCATATATAATATGTCAGAGACGAAGAAGCGTATTGGTTCCGGTATTTTATTATGGCTGTTTGAACAATGAACTCAACAAATTATTTAGATGTCATTCCAATATAATATGGTTTATTTATCACTATAATACAGTATAATGTGGACGGGCGTTTTTCAGTGCGATATTGTCAGCATTCCGTCATGACTTGTAAGTATTTCTTTCATACCTCACACTTTTATGCATTTCACATTACTGTAGCCTTACATTTTAATATAATGATTATAATTATATTTTTAAATTTTTTGTGTAAGACTAAAATTATGGCCTTCTGCGGAAAATACCCTGTGCCTAGCAAAATATGTTTAGATTCAAAAATATTAGAAAGGATAAATTATTTTACATATCTCGGATACACATTATCTTTTTTCGATGAAGTAGACATTTCACAGAAAATTTCTAAATACACCAAAACAATGGGAATAATTAACAACATTATGAAACTTTCCCTAGTACAAAGGCGTACTAGAATTCGCCTATACAAGACCTTGGCGAGACCTTACGGCAGTGAGGCATGGACATTAAGGAAGAAAGACGAAAGCAGAATAACGGCCAATGAAATGAAATTTATGAGATATACAGCGGGATATACGAAATGGAATCACAAACACAATGAAGATGTAATGGAAGAATTACAACTAGAACCTGTAATTAATCACGTAAAACATTGTCCGAACAACTGGCTAAATCATCTGCATCGCATGCATAGAGATAGAATCCCAAAAGTCATGCTCCAGACGGGAAGAGATCTCTTGGTTGTCCAAAGAAGCGCTGGACTGAAAATTCAACTGTGAGATCGTAACAGGCCATTTGGCCTAATACTTGAAGGGAAGAAGAAGAAGAAGAAGAAGAAATGTTTTGTGTTTCCCCGTCTGTGTATGTTTTCCATATGCGTTACTCCAGAGCGTTACTCTTAAACATTATCATGATGGGTATCGAGAGATTGCAATACATATTGACTGTTGGGGTCGTTCTTAAGGACAGTGTTGAATTCAAGGAGTTGGGATGTGGGCTGGTGATGTCCCTGATGAATGCTGAAATCCCCAATGGCTAGTTTACTCAAATATTTATTTTATTTACTGTATGTACTACATTTAAAAGATAAAACTGCTGTCAACATAACTACTACTACAACTATAACTGCTACTGCCTCTAATAATAGTTGATAATAGTAATAATAGCAACAACAGCAACAACAACAACAACAATAATAATAATAATAATAATAATAATAATGATATACAAAAAAGCCGCCCTAAATAAGGGTTTGAATAGATCGGCCTACTAATCAATTCATAAAGAATAATCATGAAAACCAATTGTGTGACAATTTGAAAGGAAAAAGAAAACATTAAGATAAATGGTACGAAAACATAGGAAATCATTTACAATAAAAGTTTGTTGGGTACAAATTATTAGTAATTATAGCTAAGGATGATTTTAACACATGAGATCCTATGGCATCAATCGTTGCATCAGATATTTTAAATTGTTTAAGTTGATTTAAAGGTTCTCGTGGGATCGTGCTACGGGCACAGAACATGAGCCCAAAAACTGTCCAATGTGTAATGTGGTACTCTGCTCCGAGATGCTGACAACAAGGCTCATAGATGACTTGTTTTTTCACGACACACCTCTTGTGGCTGTTGCTCATGCATCTCGAAACAGATTGTGGGATCAAGAATGACACCCTTATCCTTCTGCCGATCAATTATGATGATATCAGCACGTCTAGTAGAGCCATCAGAAGAGACGCAACCAACCTCCTCATAAACCTCATAGGAAGCATTCTGACGGATTGAAGCTGCGATGAGAGAACGAACTGTATTATGTCTGTTGATTCGGAGCAATTCTCCATGATGGCAGAAACCAAAGACGTGAGGAAGCATTTCTTGCTCGTCGCATCTTAATAATAATAATAATAATAATAATAATAATAATAATAATAATAATAATAATAATAATAATCATGCATTTTCTTATCAAATCTAGTTGAATTTATTTGTTCAGCTTCATAATTTTACACCAGAAAGGAACCGAGCAATATCCACGTTTGTTTTCTTTAACAACAATTGGCAAGCCTGGCCAGGATTTGAGTCTTACAGCGTTATCGTCCGATATTATCTCTATCAACAATGTGACAGTTTTCAAATATTTCCAAAGCTCCACCGTTATTATTAGTCTGCCAGCTAGCTGTGTACTCATCAGTTGTGTTTTTAAGATCGGTGTATGAAAATGTCTGGAGCAGAAAAGGCACAAAGATGTGTTTCAGATTTGTTAGTAGCCACGGTTGAACTTTAGAGTTATTCTGGGACATGTAATGCGCAATTAAGTAATATGTGGCACGTTGTAAATACGAATGATTTTCAATCAACTGAGATGAAGAAGTGAGTGAGTATAACATGTAATAAAAAATGGGATAAAATACGAATGGTTATAATCAGGGAACGGATTTATATGGACTAAAAATATATGAAATATGTAAATATATATGTAGTTATTTTTACCAAAATATGGAATTAAATATGGATTTTTACCAAAATATGGAATTAAATATGGACTTAAAATTATAAAAAAATGACTATGTACGTTAAATATTGGTACATTTTAATCAAACTAAACAAAAAATATAATGGACGTACCTTATCTTCCAATGTAGTTTCAACAAAACACAATTTTTATTGTCTGTTACCATAACAATAGGTTACAAACATTTCTTTCAAGTGCTGAAAAGTGAATCTTCTTCTATTGTCTCTGAGGATAGATTTATACTGACTAAAAGAGCGTTCGACGTCACAAGAAGTAACTGGTACATAATTCAATTTCACAATGTCTGCTGGGGATAAGTCCAAGTTAATCTTCACTGTTGATTCACCACTCATCACAGCAACAACCTTTTGTAGTTCTTCATATCCAGGGTTTTTTGAAAGTACAGTGTCCACCTTAGCTCTTACTGCATCTGCAACTTTACCTCTACCACGATTCAGTTGTTCCACAGTACTATTTATAATTTCAAAACTTTCAGATAGTGAAAGGTGCCTATTTTGGAGACTTTTGAGCGTTTTTATGATGCATGAAAATGTATGCTGAATGTGAGCTAAGTCATTCTTCACACTTATGTCACAGGTAACTGTTTTCGCAGTATCAATTGAGACTGCATCTTCAGAGTCCAATGCAAGGAGAACATTGTTAATAGAGTCTATATGTTCGGCATAATATTCAACTGCTTCTAGCCATGTACCCCATCTAGTTAAAATTGGCTTTGGTGGCAATGGAATTTCAGGGTACATTTCTTTCAACACGTTAACTCTACTGGGAGCTTTGAGAAATACTTTTTTCATTGATGAAATCAACAAATCTACTTTAGGGAAATTGTCTCTGACCACTTCTGCCACACGATGAAATGCATGCGCCACACAAGTAAAATGAGTCAATTTAGGATATACAACAGATAATGCTTGTCCAGCTTTGACCATATAAGGGGCAGCATCGCTAATAAAGAATAACACATTATCGTACATAATACCCTTTGGCCACAGGATACCCATAGCTTCGTTGAACAGTTTAACTATAGTTTTGTTATTGCACTTTTCTAGAACATCACAATGTAAAAGAATTCGTTCAGAATATTGTTCACTTAACAAACCGATAACTACATTACCAACAAGTCTACCTTCTTTGTCGGGAGTCTCATCAATGGAAACCCAAATTGAACTATCTTTAATTTCATCTCTTATCTTCTGTATTGTCTCATCGTAGATGGATGGAGCATACGTCTTCCTAAGTGTTGACTCATCCGGGATTGTATGTTGAGTATATTTTTCAAGGAATTCCCTGAAGACCTTATTCTTTAGTTTGTAGAGAGGAATATCAGCAGAGATGAGAGAACGGCACAGGTCGATGTTAAACTCAGATCTTACATTCGATGTTGTTGGTTGTGTTAAAAACAATTGTCTCTGCTTGGAATTTAGTTGTTTGTTGGCCTGATGTTTACTAGTTGTAATGTGTTGTTGCACCAGGAACTTTTGTGTAGATGATACTGCACACTGACACAAATTACAAAATAATATTTTATTGTCAGTTGATAAACCATCTTCTTTAAATTCTGAAATGTAACTTGTTAGTTTTGATTTTAAATTGACTGAATGACGTACTTTTGGCATATTTACCGTCTTTATAGTATGATTTACAAAACTGAACCTATGTGTACTCTGACTGGCATTTAACTGTTGAGCTGCACAACTGAAGTCTGTTAAAAATTTTAAATTAAATTAATACAGTTTTGTAACTTACTTTTCCATTGTTGATAGGACTGCTAATTTTCAAATAACTCTGATGTTAAAGGGATTACTGAACATGTGTTTAAATCTCTATTGTTGAAATGTATTTTTAAAAGTTAATGGAATTTTGTTTTGTTTTATTGTTAAACCTAATATAATATGGACTGTTTTATATGAAATATGGAAAATATATGGAAATTAACGAAAATATGTACTAAACTCTAAAATATGGAAAAATATGGAAAATAAAAGTAGGATTTTTCAACCCTACACATTGTGAAACATAAAGATAATGCAAAATATAAATTATATTAGCTTTATAAGTAAATATGTATTTACATATAAATCCTTTCCCTGGTTATAATATACGTAGAGTACTGATACGAGTGTACAGTAGAGCTAGCTTTCGACCTATGTATGTTATAAACAAAAGCGAGAGCGGTTGCCAAGGGAAAAAGTAGGCCTATGTACTTTCGTAAATAGTTACACCATATTTGGTGTTAAAAAGTTTAGTTGAATTTATATTGTGACTCTTTTAATTGTCAAGTAAATTATCATGGTAAATAGGGTGCGATATTTAAGGGTGGAAGTACGGACATTAAAAGGTTAACACCATGTTGGAAGACCTGGTCACCTGACCACATCAGAAAATATCGAAGCTATGCATGACAATATTTTAGCTTCCCATAATAATTGGGTTCAAACATATATCAGAGTCTGAACATTGCCTATAATGCATTTAAGAAGGTAACATTTCAATGCATAAATGTGATCGGTTGGTAAGCAAGTGACGTCAGAATAGTGTGACCTAAGTCGCCGTTGCAAGTGACGTCTAATGTTGAAATTTTCTTACGTTTCATAGGAACCAATGTTATGTATCTTTACTAATTTTAAAACCAGAGAGAAAAAAAGAATGAGAATTAGTAATTGTCTTCATATAAGATAAAATCTCAGTTTCTATTTTTAATTCAGGTTAGGTTTATCCGTTGCGCCAAATAAGAAATTATTTAAATTTTAATAATCTTGAAGTTATGCGTTACAGAGTGCCTAACTTAACTACCGTAGTTTACCATAGTTTAGGTATAATCAACAGGAAATCTCCAGATGAAAACTTTGAGCTTTGTGGTGAAGAGAATTTCCATCTCAAGCCATTTTGACATTAATAATGCACGAAGTACAGGGTGTCTTCATTGTTGTAGCTTATTCCGAGTTCATTGTTTCAGTGTACACACACATAGACGACTGCAAAATCTCGTCGATGTGTCTGCTGGTAAGTTAGTACATCATTTGAGGTTCGATATTTCGTTTCGATTTGTTACGGATATCTGTTTCCAGATAGGCGATATGATGACTAAATTTATTTTTACACTCCAGGAGTATATTACCGAAATATTCAGTGCAATTAGTCATTTTAAATTAAGTTATGGTACTTCAAATTGAATAGGCTACAAATGATTGAAATTATTTTTATGGTTTATTCATTCTCATTCCAGTACCAAACAACACTAACTGTCAATGTGGAACATTTTCTCTCTAATTCTGAAATGCCGAGCCTCTAGTTAGGTCTATTCTATCCACCGCCTGCTCGAACGCATTCGATGGCTGCTTATAAGTTACTGTCTGCCCATTCAATGGTCAAATATTATGTAGGCTAACATGAATAGGAAAAAAAATGCCGCTAGATGGCAGCTCCTAACGGCCTTTGAAGTCGCTTGTCAATATAGATCTTATTCTTTATGTTTATATTATGTAATTAAAATATTACGATACTACTTTGTTTCGCGATTCTAATAGCTTCGTTAATCCATTATATTTATTGATCCCGAAACAAAAGGAAATACAACTTGGCATACATAAACAAAGTGTAAAATATGAAAGCCAATAAATTGCTCTGTTATTAAAACTACTATGTGACAGAAATAAAAACAGTTTTCCGCTATACTGGAGAATTACCACGGTAGCTTTGAACCGTGCTGTTACGTTTACCACCAACATACACAATGTTGCCAACATAAGAACATGATTTTGGTCTGTGGTGTCGTTAGAAGGAGAAATTTGTTTCTCTTTCTCTCTACCTCCTTCGTTCTGAACATTACTGAGAGATAGCACCACTATTACTCTCATCTATTGCAATGATTTATCCCTGGACCACCAATTTGCTTGGACGACATTTCTACATAGAAGATTAAGACAGATCTTACAAGCGATCTCCAGTTACTAACAGTACATGGTCATCAAAATTGTATGTCCATTTCATCTCTAACTAAAATCGCATTTTCTTATGCTTCATCACGGTCAAATGGATTTATCTCTTCGGTATCGAAGTTTCTAGTTGTCATGGCCTTTATGGCAGTTTTTGTTTCGTAATATTGATAGACGGTAATATAATTAAAGCGGTGAATAATTTCATGGCCCCTAAAAGTTTTTTTTTTTTTTTTTTTCGTAAAAGACTGGGTATTTTGTCTAGGCCACAAATAAAACTGCAAGGCGGCTATAATTACGTACTTAATGCTTTGGCAAACATTAACCGGAAATTTACTTTCAGTCATTTAAATGATATTCCATTAACCACACCTTTTTCCTCTTTATTTCGTTATCATAATCTACTTTAAGATCTTACTACATAAGCATTTTCTTTTATTGCATTGAAAACATCGTCGCAGTACGGCATAAATCTTGCACTTGACTAATAGAGTGATTTATTTAAGAATATAGTCGCGAATTTTACTACCACCATTTCGATTGTCTTCTGTTTGACACGGCCCGGTACGGCCCGGTGACTAGTGGCCAGCGAGTAACGTCGACTATCGACATTGCTCTGCCGTGGGTATTATCCAGTTGTTCCATTTTTTCTTAAATAATTGCAACAATTATGCGTTCATATGCTACCAGTCTTGGTGATTAAAAAAATTACGAAATTTTCAGAAAAGTATTATGGAACTAGGAAATTCAATTAAAAAATGAACTAGTGCTCAAAGAACTTAAGAGCTTCACTACTTTCCCAGGAAGGGGTTTCTTATAACAAGAAAACCGGTAAATTTTTTCTGTGTGGTACTTACCTACATTACGAAGTAGAGGTTTCACGAATTTTTCCACAATAGTTTCTGACACAAGTTTTTGATAAGTATTATTCGTAACACACTTCTATATGTCAAACTGGCACAAAGTAGTAGAACAACTTTTTCATAGTTTGAAGGAGACATATAGATGAGCTGGTTGGTGCTGCACCTAAAGCTGGAATTTGGAAATACACTGTTTCAGTAAAATGGTCTTATGATCAGGCAGTATAAGCAGCCATCGGATGCGTTCGAGCAGGCGGTGTTTCTATCATAACGGATAAATCTCTCCGAGCTACTATGTTAAAAATGACTACATCCACATGATTCCCAATTAGGATTGTAACGTTTTTTCGTGTTAGTACAATGTAAAGACATCTATGGAACTGATGGAGTAGTTTTAACTGAAAATTTATACATAATTGATTAAATGGCGATCTTACTCGTGTTAATTATGTAAGCATTTGCGGCTTACAGCTGTTTCGGTGCTATTCGACACCATCCTCAGAGCCTACTAGATCTCGGCGTCATCTCGAACTTCGCTGCCTGTTGTGTGGGTGCGTTCGTGTGATGAAAAGTTGTGTCAAATAGTGTGTGTGTTCTGAAATTGATCTGTGTGTTGAGAATTTGATCAGGGTGTGTTTTAGTGTGTCTGTATATTTAATATTGTTCTAGTGTGTTGAGTTTTTGGTTTTTGGGTTGTATGTGTAGGATTTCCATGTCTGTATTTATGTTATTGTATATGTGGTTAGCATTGGTTATGTGCTCGGCATATGTAGATGTATTGTGTCCTCTGGTTATTGCTTTAATATGTTCTTTGTATCGAGTTTGGAATGATCTGCCTGTCTGTCCAATGTAGAAACTGTTGCAACTATTGCATGTGAGTTTGTATACTCCTGTGTTGTATTTATTTGTTTGTGTTGTTTGTGTGTTGAGATGTCTTTGTAGTGTGTTTTCTGTTCTGTACGCTATGTTGTATTTCTGTTTTCTGAGTGAGGATGCGATCTTGTGTGTGTTTTTGTTTTCATATGTTAGTGTGATGTATTTCTTGTGTTCTTGTGTTTGTGTTGTGTTTTGTGTGCTTTTGTGTTTGTTGAGTTTTTGTTTTGTCTTCCTTATGATGTTGTATATTATGTTTGGGTTGTAACCATTTTCTTGTGGTATGCATTTGATTGTGTTCACTTCTTCATTGTAGTGTTGTTGGCTCCTGGGTATGTTGAGTAATCTGTGTACCATTGTCCTGAATGCAGCATGTTTGTGTTGTGTGGGGTGATTAGGTGTGTTGTGTATGTGTGTGGTGGTGGTGGTTGGTTTTCTGTATATTTTGAAGGTAAGATCGTCGTTTAATCAATTATTTATATTCAAGTGTTAAGAGTAGTGTACGAAAGATTCAACATGAAAATTTATAATCTTTATTCCAGACATACTTGTGGATCCTACATGGAGTTTACGGCAATATCAAACTGCCCGAAAGTGAACCAGACCTGTCTCAAGCTGTGCTATCAGTAAGCGAGCGGATGTTTGTCAGTGGACACCCTGTGGTCATCTATGGGCCGGTGAAATATAACATAAATTTTACTGTGACACGTCGTGAAGTTTCATTGCTTGATACGCCAAGTATTAAAATGGTACATTTGGTGCAGAATTCCTTTTGCAACAACAATCAGTCCGTTATTCCCATCGTGAGATATTCATCAACATATTTATTACACAGCCTCACAAACTCATATGATATTTCTTTCTCCTTTAACTGGAGTGAAGATGTGAGTGGTTTACTTGAGACTTTGCACGAGTTCGGGCGTTGGCCTCTTCTAGTGTCACCAAGAGTCTATAATAATATAACTTCATGGAGGAATGACATATACCAGAATTTCATCCTTTTCCTCAACTACAACAGCAATGATCTGGGAAAGCTGGTATATGATATCCATAACATGATAGAATTCCAGGTTCTTATCATGTTACGTAACTTTCGTGGACACTTCATTGTGGTGGTGATGGGAGACTCAGGAACCGAGCAAGTTGCACGCAGAATATTATATAGTCTCTTACGAAGAAACTTTTTCGATTCTACAGTGATCATGCGTGCACCAAATGGTACATCCATCAACATATTCTACCCAAGCAGTTTTTGTAATGTCAACCAAGAACCAATATTACTCAGCACGTGGGCCCCTGATGAAGAAGGGGGAAAGTTACACAAAAATAAGAATTTCAACAAGGAACACATTGAACGAAATTTAACAGGATGCTGTTTCATGATATGGCCATTACATACTGATCCGTTTGTGATTCAGAGCTCAGGGTATTCACCGAGAGAGAGACCAGGAGGACTAGACGAGAGGTTACTTGAAATTGTTGAAAATGAACTAAAAACTTCGGATAAGAAATGCAGTGCAGATTCTGTGTGGATTAGAGTAACAAACAAAATGTCTGATATGAACATAGAAAGAATCTATGAGTTGACAAAGACTTATTTCACTCGGAGTTACAAATTCTTTGTCCCAACTGCACAAATGTATCCTCGATGGGCAAGTTTGGGCAGAGTGTTCACTCCACTCACCTGGGCGTCTCTATTCGTGTCCATTGTACTCTGTTCTCTGGCTGTACGCCTCTTGACAACATGCATGATCAAGAAAGACCCCAACAGCTACGATGGAATAATGCATTGCTTCTTGAACATCTGGTGTTCGTTCCTAGGCGTGCCAGTTGACAAGTTGCCTCTGAGCACTCCTCTCGGGAAGTTATTCTTGTCCTGGATTCTGTATTCTCTGTCCGTTACTACAGTTTTTCAAGCGTTTGTGATCAGCTACCTTGTGGATCCTGGGAAGCAGCATCAGATTGACACAATTGAAGAAATTCTAGAGAAGAATTACACCTTGCTTTTTGATGACTTCCTTGCTTTTTTGGCGTATTCCTCAAGTTACGATATAGAAGACAAGTCGTATGTGGCTAGACGTTCCATCGATGCACTAAACGTTGCATTTCACACTGAACATTCAGCTGTGTTGGTCAATGAAGATTTCTTCACCTACTATTCCAAAAAACTGTGCGGCACAGGATTCCTTCCTTCATACCACAAGTTCAGTGGAGAAGCGATCCAAATGCACGTTCAAATGGTGGTTACGGGCGGTCGATACGTGTTCTGGAAATGGAATCAAATTTTAGGACGCTTAGTACAGGCAGGAATTCCCCGAAAAATCATGGGTGACATCACAGATCCTCTGGGGCACCTTGCCATCCACCGACTTGCTCTGGATCTCAGCTACGAATACGTTCCTATGTCGTTGGGGATAATGCAATCAGTGTTCATTTTCCTGCTTCTTGGCTTATTCGTGAGTTTAATAGTTTTCCTTTGTGAGATAACAATTCACTATGCGGGAGATTTGGAATTTGTTCCTTAACTCAGGCCATGGTATGGATGATGATGAATATGAATTAATGATGACAAAATGAGTCCGAGATCCAACGCCGAAAGTTCAATTCTGTTTCAATTGGTTGAGGGAAACCCCCGGAAAAAAACTCAACCAGGATTTGAACCTAGGCCTGTTCGTTTCATGGTCAGACGTGCTAACTGTTACTCCACAATGGTGGACTTTCTGCAATACTTGGAAATCATTGCTTTTGTCTATAAAAGAATATAAATTTTATTTTTCACATTTAACTATTTTTAGTACTCTTCGTTATTTGATCTGGTTTCCTATACATTAATTTTTCTATGTCATTCTATTGCTGTAGGCCTAATTATTGTAATGCTATTGTATATTATATATCACTGTCACCAGGAGTATACCCAATTGCAGTGCTAATACATACATACATACATACTGTCCACACCTGTGGAGTAATGGTCAGGGCGTCTGGCCGCAAAACCAGGTGGCCCGGGTTCTAATCCTGGTCGGGGCAAGTTACCTGGTTGAGGTTTTTTCCGGGGTTTTCCCTCAACTCGATATGAGCAAATGCTGGGTAACTTTCGGTGTTGGACCCCAGACTCATTTCACCAGCATTATCACCTTCATTTCATTCAGACGCTAAATAACCTTGATGTTGATACAGCGTCATAAAATAACCCAATAAAATAAAATACATACATACATACACATTCACACATATTATAACCATTCTGTGGATAAAAATCAATATATTCTGATTTTATAAAATATTCAAGAGATGTATAATAATAATAATAATAATAATAATAATAATAATAATAATAATAATAATACAATAATTAATAATCACTTTGTCCATGTCGCAGCCCTTTAATAAGGGAAGTTTCGTAAATAAATAAAATAACACTATATCTTATAAACAAGTCGTTAAATAAATTACTAGTCAATTATGACAAAGTTGACATAGGAACATTGACAACTACCAGTCAGATACTAAGCAATGACGTCACATCTGCCACTCACAATGTTATTTATAAACAGAAATTAGAGATAGGCTTAATATAGCCTAGAGTAGAAATGAATTGACTGCTAGATTGACGGATCATGACTCAAGATGGAGTACATGAGCAGTGTAAATGCCAACATACACTTGATCACGAAACCTTAACCCTAACAGCCAATAACTCCAACACATTCCAATCTTCAACAGAGGAAATTCTCTTAAAAATATGTGACTGGTTCTCAGTCAATAAATTGGTATTAAATTGTAACAAAACTAACATAATTCAATTTAAATCCTGTGCAAATTCAACCTCGCAAATTTCTAGCGCATTAATTAACAACAGACCCCTATTAGAAACAACGACAACCAAATTTCTTGGCTTAAAAATAGATAATGTGTTAAATTGGAAAAATCATATTAAAGAAATTACTCCCAAACTAAATTCAGCTTGTTTTGCTATTAGATCTATGCAAAAGATAGTAAATATCAATACCTTAAAAACAATATACTTTGCATACTTCCACTCGGTAATGAGTTCTGGAATAATATTCTGGGGAAATTCCACAGATAGTAACAGTATATTTCTATTACAAAAAAGAGTAATTAGAATAATAGTAGGTGCCAAATCTAGGGAATCTTGTAGGACTATTTTCAAAAAACTACAAATAATGCCCATGGCTTGTCAGTATATCTTTTCATTAATAATCTTCCTCGTATGTAATCGTGAAAACTTTGTAACTAATTCAACAGTTCATAGCATAAATACACGTCAAAAAAATGACTTTCATACTCCACCGGCAAGTCTATTGTGCTATCAAAAAGGAGTGCGTTATATGGCAGTAAAAATTTTTAATAGCCTCCCTATCGATATAAAAAATGAAACTCAAAACATAAGATTATTTAGGGCCAAATTAAAGAAGTACCTAATTTCTCACGCCTTCTATTCTGTAGGTGAATTCATGACATTCAATAACGCTTCATGAAATTGATACTAAAACTATGTGTTGTACCAGTAGACTATATTGTAAATCTCGTCTGTATATATTTCATCTAGACTGTGACTATAAATTAAGACTTTATAATAGTATTAAGTTTTTTGACTTGTTCCATATTCTAGCTGTAAAGCAATGTATGAATACCATGGAATGTTAATAAATACAATACAATACATATGCAGGAGGTTGGCAGTAGTAGAATATAACGTAATCCAAGTATACTAAGTAGGACATGGTCCCCACCTTCGTTGTAGTCTCGCCAGGTGCGAGCATGCTCAGGAACATGCACAGTATGCTGTTCTGCAGGTCGCTGCCCACCACGCTCTGCTGGAAGGCTCGCATGTAGGGTGGGGAGCTGTCCAGCAGGAACAGCTGGCCCTGTCGGCCCTCCTGCTCCAGAGCATGCATCAGCTCCAAGGCCAGCAGCCCCCCGAATGAGTAGCCCAGCAGGTTGACCGGCGCCCCGGGTGGGAGATGGCTGCGGATGTGCTGCCAACACAACAACTACATAAAAACCACATAACAGGTCTGTGGCTTCAATTAGGCCTTTAAAGAGAATTAGAGCAACATCTAGGATCTGGACTTAATAACATTATACAGTAAAATCTCTCCTTACGGGCACCTCCAAGATACGGACACTCCTCATATACGGACAGATTTTTATGTCCCAACTGAAATAATATAGAAATAATGATAAATTTAACTCTCGTTTACGGACACTCTCAGACACGGACACGGACAGCTGTTTCACAGTCCTAAAGCTTGCTTTACCTCCTGACTGCGGACAGAACTTGGATTTCAAGACCTCGTGTGTTACAAAAATGGAAAATTTAGTACAGAAATTCCTTAACATGAAAGAAGACAATAAGGGTCTCGTAGGCTACCACTAGCCCAGCCGGCTACCCCTTTTAGCTGGAAGCGGGTGGATAAACAAAGTCATAAAATTTAACCTGTTTGATGGGTCCAACGTTTCCGCGATCGTGAAATTGTATTCAACACATGATAGGGTTAGTAGGATTATTCTCCTTACTTCAATCAGTTGTTCTGTTTCGAGAGACATGGCACCTGAACGTAAAGGTTAAGTTGAAAATTGTAAATTACAGTACTGCATAACTGTAGACGTAGAATAAAATTGCATGGCACAGTACTGTATTTTCCTTTTTCGGTCTTATCTACTGTAGTTCAAAGTTGCAAAGAATTTACTGTAGTGTACTATATTTGTAGAATTAAACTATAGTAATACATTTCATTTAAAGCGTGAAGGGATACAAAATGCATATTATAAATTTACTGTTAGATTGGGGAGGCTCTCTTCCAATAAAGGACACCTCCCAGATGCGGACAGATTTTTACGTCCCTTCGATGTCCGTAAATGAGAGGTTTCACTGTAATACACCATAATGTAAAATAATACCCGCACTAGACTTCGTAATCTAATATCAAAACCGACTCACACATGAGCAACCAATGTTGAACTAGATAAGTAAGAACATGATACCAAGCAGTAAAGCAGCCACAGTGCTGTTAAGTACTTGACGTACAGGCAGCAGGGAGCGTGCCATGTCCTGCACCGTCTGCTGCTCACTGACGTAGCCCAGCTGCAGGCACCACACCTGGCAGTCCAGGTTCTGAGCCAGGGACTGCAGGCCAACCGCCATACCATCCACACCCGGCAACATGAACAGTGTTGGCCGTGTGTCCTCCACGCCCTCCACACCCCCGTCCATTCGCATCATGGTCTGGGCTGCAGTCTGCTCGTCTCCGATCTCTCGTATCAGCAGACGCATATTTTGAAACAGGTCTGGACTGTCGCTCAATGCTGCATCTGTAATCACCAATCACCACCATCTACCTTGTAGAGGATCTGGACTGTCACTCAGTGCTGCATCATGCACCATGCTTGGTTCTGAGCGCAAGTTAAAATCTGAACAGAGACAATAGATTTTAGAGGAAGAATCTTTTGAAAGGTAAAAGACAGAATTTTGTAGTGTAGGCTTTCACGGCCAGAGTCTATAGATCTAGATTCATTTTCCGGGCTGAGAGGCCGTGGTCTATTGGTTGGTTTCATACCAGACGTTTCGTCTGCAACTGCGGCAGACATCGCAAGGAAGAAGGCGTAAAGCTAAACAAGTGTTGGTACCCGGTCCTAAACAGAACAGATAAGAAGCCACTACAACAAAAGGACGAAACCCAGAACGGGAGCAGCGAACAAAGCAGTGCGGACCGCAGCGACAACAGGCCTCGGCCCGCGAGCCGCACTATAAATACGCCCGCACAACCAGCCACAGGATCAGTTGCTTCAGGTATGCCGAGAAGAGTCTTGCGACCTCGGATACCACTCCACTGAAGATGTCTGCCGCAGTTGCAGACGAAACGTCTGGTATAAAACCAACCAATAGACCACGGCCTCTCAGCCCGGAAAATGAATCTAGATCTAAAAGACAGAATTTTAAATTTTTCAATAGATTTTACTTGTAAAGAAGTCAATTATTTTTCAAAATTCATTCTAAACAACACAAAATGAAAGTGTTAAAACGATTAACAGGAACAAAATGAGGAAGTCCACAGTTGATAGTAAGCATCACATACCACATGTTACATACTCGTATACTGTGTTGACCACATGAGCTAGTAATAAACACATACTACAACGTACAGAAATCCAAGCTTTATGTTTCGAAATTGGTGCAATCAAAACAACTACGATTAAAGCTATGCAAGTAATCTTACTTAGGCCTACTTACTTACAAATGGCTTTTACGGAACCCAGAGGTTCATTGCCGCCCTCACATAAGCCTGACCATTCCGAGGCTTATATTGAGGTTCTGCAACAAGCTCTCTTTTTCGGTGATGGGTTTTACAATAAATAAATTATGGTAGATGTTGAAACGCAAGCCCTCTTAACTTGTGAACAATTAATTAGGATTCAAAATTCCGATAAATGGAACAGATATAGAAACATTAAAAACTAAAAATGAATGAATAAAAGGAGGTAATAAAACATACATACAGTAGAACCCCTATTAACCGTGGTAATGAAGGGGCTGGGCTGAATGGTTAATCGAAAAAATCGGATAATCCATACCATAAAAGATTTTCGTAAATTTAGTGAATAATACTTGCACTTTCGTAACTCCCTTCGTGGTTTTGATGGTGTTGCGCTTAATATGCTAGATAGTGAGTGGATCAGAAGTTCACTAATTTAAATCTGGTTATCAACGACGGGTTTTTAAGGGCCAAGGGAACTCCTTGTAATGGCTGTCTGTGGAAAGATATCAGTATTGGAAGTCTCGTGTTGTAGATTTATGTACTTTCTACACTCCAATCTCGTATTTTGATGCAAGATGAGCCACGGTTTATCTTTCTCCAAACCACTCAATTATTTACACTTTATTTTTCGATTCTTAGCACAATGAGTGTTTGTTTGATACCCAAAGAAAATATTTCATATAGAAGTTATACACTACGACAGTTCGAACAATAGACCTAAGGGAAAAGGCTTGTAATAACCCTCTCTAGAAAAAAAAATAACGTGCTAATACAATGTGCAATACTTCATATATTTCTGCAGAAAAAAAAAGAAAAAATAAAAAAGAAAAGAAAAAGCGAGAGAAAGACAGACGGTTAATCCAGCAATCAATTAATAGGGTGACGGAAAATTGAGGATCTACTGTAATACCTAAAGGTAAAGGTAAAGGTATGCCCTTAACATTCCATGAAGGCACTTGGGGGGCATGGAGGTAGAGCCCCATGCTTTCCATGACCTCGGCACTAGAATGAGGTGGTGTGGTCGGCACCACGCTCTGACCGCCTTTTACCCCCGGGAAAGACCCGGTACTCAATTTTATAGGAGGCTGAGTGAACCTCGGGGCCGTTCTGAAAGTTTGGCAACGAGAAAAAATCTTGTCACCACCTGGGATCCCCGGACCTTCCAGCCCGTAGCCAGCTGCTCTACCAACTGAGCTACCTGGCCGCCATCTACTGTAATAATGATGGTGATAATGATGATGATGATGATGATGATGATGATAATAATAATACTAATAATAATAATAGCGAAATGACAGCAACAAACCATCTATTTTGGAAATAATCAACATTTTCATTAACAATGGCCGCAACACAGTGCAGTGCTTGCAAATCAGCTCCTTTCAGTTCGTGGAATGCCTGTATTCAATATGAGTGCGCTCCAATATCCATAATCATTCATTTAACACTATAATAATTTAGGTTACTTTTTTGGACCATCCTGTACAATGTGTAAAGAGTGAATGCAAATTCAGCAGCAATATTCTTACTCAATTTTTATACATTATTTACGACTACAAACATTCTCATATCTGCTGACAGATGTTGGAATGCACTGTTAGTGTACCTTGAGCCTCCTGTTCTCTCGCACTCTTGGCCTGCTTCCTGTTGGCGGCGATCTTCTCCAGGTGACCAAACGTGAGGCTCCGGATCTCCTGTGCTGTGAGCAGCACTTCAAACTCGCGCTCCAGGGTCTGCTTGATCTCCACGGCCGTCATGGAGTCCATCCCCAGCTCTGCCAGCGTCGTAGTATGGCTGACGGTCTTCAGGTCTCGAATGCCTGCCAGCATACAACTCAAAGTAGAAACTCTTGGCCATCTTTTGATGGAAAGCATCTGTGAATAAAGAAAGGAGACACCTTCTCTGATTTCCTCCCATCCGTCTTTCTACCGTTTTTTAAGGAAAGTATAGATAATATTAATTCTATCAATTGCCGGTAGTTCTTTTACATGTATCTCGAATTGAAAATTCCTTGTGTTCGTGTGCATCATTGCTGCGCAGAAGTTCGAATGAAATGAAGGCACGTTTAATTGGTCCTTTACTACATAGTAATCAAATTGAAAAAATTCAAAAACGGTTCTCTAGATATCTGTATTTTAGAAGATATCATTGTTCAGCCCTCCATAACAAAATTTCGTACAACAATCTACTTGCTGATTTTAATTTAATGTCTCTTGCCAGTCGTAGATTACTTGCTGAACAACTTTTATTATATAAAATATTCAATGGTCTAGTGGATAATAGCGAAATATTATCACAAATCCAGATTAACGCTAGAACATCACATTTAAGAAATCGTCAATTGTTATATTATAAAAAACCAAACACAAAAAAAATGTGTTCAAATTTCAATGAAATATGTAAAACATGGGATCTAGATTTCTGCATTTCTTACATGGAATACAAACATTTTCTTATTAATATACTGAAGGTAGGTGATTTTATATAATATTGCTATTTGTTACTCTGTAATTTGCCAATTATAGCTACATTTTACATTTTTGGCTATTTTGTGGACCTTCCATCAAAATATTGGGAAGCAAGAAGGATGACGGCTTCATTGTTAAATCCAGAGCAAAAAAAAACACACACACACAAACACAAAAAAAATCTTTCTCTCTCTCTCCCTCCCCCTCCCTCCCTCTCTCTCTCTCTCTCTCTCGGTTATGATATTTTGTATTTTTCATTTATATCTATATCTGTATATTTTATTTAGGTAGTATCTATTTGTCTGTTCTTTTTTTTTTCTTTCCTTTTCTCATTTTCCATTTTAATTTGTATTTACACTTTATCTGTTTCATCTCTTTTTTCACACGTTATCGATTTTTTTTTGTAAACGAATATCTGTACTGTAAATAAATAAATAAATAAATAAGTAAGTAAATAAATAAATAAATAAATTAATTATGGTTACATTTAACTCTGCTTTAGGAATGAGGCCTTAAATGTAAATACAAAATTAACTGACATCTAGAAACCACTCCATTAAGTAGGGACATTTGCATAACACTGTAATATTAGAAGCTTGACGATTCCAAGCTATTATAATCAAATTTGCATTGAAGTAAGTAATTCTGGCACTCACAAGGTGGTGGAAGAAAGAGAAGTGAATAGCAGCAAACCTCCTTCCCAGCACCATTTACAGAACTTCATTGATTAAGTATTCTTGCCTGTTCTGGTTCACAAGACTTCGGTTGATTCTGTGAGAGCTTAGATTTACACGTGAAAAAATTTGTTATGCAAGACTTCGCTCTGTTACACCTCTGTTTTCTTTGGTTGTTGTTTTTTCTGTTTGTTCATACTAGTAGATCAGATGTTTTAATAATCTATAACAAAGATATATTCAAGGGATAAATTAGGTACAAAATAACCTAATCGTGTGAACCAGATACTGCTTAAAGTAGACAGACAAATTCGCGTTACAGGTGATAGGTCTTTTTTGTGTCTAAGGCTGTACACACCCAAAATACTGCTGACACACTCCATGATGTCTGCATAGTTGCCACTGCCCGCTCGCTTCTCTGCCACCACCATGCTGCCCACCACAGGATGAGTCTGGGCCAATAGCACGTCTAGCACCTCCAGACACGACGAGATCCTCTGCTGTAGCGTGCCACCTGCAACATCAGTCAGAGATGTTCAGTGCATCTGCTGGACTAAAAAGTGCAACCAAATTCAGCCCGACACAAACCAACCAAATACAACACAACCAAAACTAAATACAAATACAATGTAACTTGGTCCAACCCAGTCGAATCAGATTCAAAACAAAACCTCTGATTGAGGTTCTGGCTGATATGTATATACAGTATCTATTATCAAGCAGCACATCTCACTTGACGATATGTGTCAGAGGAAGAACAAGTGGACGCAGTTATTCAAAAAGAAACTAACCCACAAAAAGAAATTTTTTAGATAATGAGCATTAAAGTTAACATTGTTTTGAAAATTAGGTTGGTAGTATATTCATTTCATACTTACTTCAATATGAAGGCCAGAATCCTCCAGTTTCAAATGATTATTTCATAGATTAACTTTATTTCAAAATAAGTAGAAACATTTTGAAAAATGTAGATTACAAGCAAACATTCTCATGAGGCGAGACAAAAAAGTTAATTTTTTTCTTCCATCATGTTAATAATGTCAAAATAAGTGCTTGTACAAATTTTGGCCACTTGAGAGCAATTACGAGGCCGTCCAGAAAGTGATTTTACCTAGGGCAGTTTACAGAAAGAAAGCACAATTTCGTGGAAAGATTTACTGGAACAGATACAGCAATTGTTGAGCTATTTTTCAACATATTCTCCACCAGAATTGAGAAATTTGTCATGCCGTGGGATCAACAGAGAGGTGCAGACACTGGTTCTGATCCCAGGCTGCAGATTTCTATGACACAGGGATACAAAAATTGATCCCATGATATGACAAATCCCTCAATTTCAGTGGGAAATATCTTGAAAAATAGCGCAACAATTGCTGTATCTGTTTCAATAAATCTTTCCATGAAATTGTGCTTTGTTTCTGGAAACCGCTCCAAGGAAAATTAATTTCTGGATGGCCTTATAATTGCGTTCGAGTGGCCAAAATTTGTACAAGCACCTTTTTTGACATTATTAACATGGTGGAAGAAAAAAATTACATATTGTGATGTTCCAATATTGAACTTTAATGCCGAATAAACCCTACAGTTCGAAGTGTCATTCAATAAACTAGGAACTAAATTATACTACCCCCACTCCCAACACAACCAATCAATACCCATCTTCTTAAATTAATTTAACCTAATCTAATCTGATGTAGTTCAGTCCAATCTCCTATCATGTATTCTAATGAAATATAGTGAAACTGAACTCCAAGCAATGCAATTACAGTTCACTTCAATTCAACTCATGCGAATTGAGTCCAGTCTAGTTTAATACACAGAAATTAACTGCATTCCATTTGTGTTCATGCAATCACAATTGAAGTAATTCTACTTTAAAATATTCCAACCAACCCAGTCCAATGGAGTGCAATTCTTCCTGTTTCAATTCACTTCATATTCATTTGGTTAAAGCATTTCAATGAACACTCAGGCCTATTTCATTTTAGTTCAGTCAATCAATTCTAGACCTACAAAGTTCATTCGATATCAATCTCGTCCAGTTATTTGTAGTACTTGTAGCAGTTTTTGATTTAACAATGCTTTCAACAGTAAACATTGTTGAGAGATACATCACTACAATCCAGTCCAGTCTTCTGATCCAAAAACATGAAACAACATGCTGCAAAGAAATGAGTTCGTTCTCTGTTGTAGTATAACATGAGGTACCTATAACTAGCTCCTTGTGGTCCCCGTGCATCTCTGCCACCAGCCCCACATCTCCCACAGCGCCCCACTGCACAGCCAGCCCTGGTAGGCCGCCCCTGACCCTTGCTTCACACACCCGCTCCATCACTGAGTTGCTCATGCCGTAGTTGGCCTGTCCAGCGTTGCCACGCCCACAGGAGACGCTTGAGAACACCACGAATTTCTGCAGCAGCGGACACAACTGGCGAGAAAACTTGTCCAGCAGGCGAGTGGCAAGCGCCTTGGGACCGGCAGAGGCAGCAAACCTGGCCTCAGTCTGATTCGAAAGCAAGCTATCCTGCAACACCTGTGACAGTAGACACTGTAGATGTTATTACTGTTATTGCTGCTGCTACCCACCACCACCACAACTCTCGTCGCCGCCACCCCCACCCTGATCGCCATCACATCTAAGTATGTTACAATCACACAATTCAATGGGCAATCCCTATCGTGCAGTGAGGGGTTGCTACTTTGTCTCGCCTGGTTCAATAGAATTATTAATAATTGATTAAATGGCGATCTTACTCGTGTTAATTGTGTAAGCATGTGCGGCTTACAGCTGTTTCGGTGCTTCTTCACACCATCCTCAGAGCCTACTAGATCTCGGCGTCATCTCGAACTTCGCTGCCTGTTGTGTGGGTGCTTTCGATTGTTGAAAAGTGTTGAAATGTGGTGTCAAATAGTGTGTGTGTTCTGAAATTGATCTGCGTGTTGAGAATTTGATCAGGGTGTATTTTGGTGTGCCTGTATATTTCATATTGTTCTAGTGTGTTGAATTTTTGGTTTTTGGGTTGTATGTGTAGAATGATAATCGATGTTGAATCTTTCCTACACATACAACCCAAAAACCAAAAACTCAACACACTAGAACAATATGAAATATACAGGCACATTAAAACACACCCTGATCAAATTCTCAACACACAGATCAATTTCAGAACACACACACTTTTTGACACCACATTTCAACACTTTTCAACAATCGAACGTACCCACACAACAGGCAGCGAAGTTCGAGATGACGCCGAGATCTAGTAGGCTCTGAGGATGGTGTGATGAAGCACCGAAACAGCTGTAAGCCGCACATGCTTACACAATTAACACGAGTAAGATCGCCATTTAATCAATTATTTATATTGAAGTGTTAAAAGTAGTGTACGAAAGATTCAACATGGAGAATTATTAAACTCATTAGACATTCTCGGTTATTATACTTTCATCGTAGGCAAACAAATCAAATAACCAAGGGAACACAGGATAGACTAAACGTGAATGGAAATACTTGTCAGTGATGCAACTAACGAAACAAACAAACATTCAATGACTAACTAACCAACTAACAAGTCATGGAAGCAAACAAACAAGCTAACACGGAAGCAAGCATACAAACAAACCAACCAAGATACAAACAAGCAAGCAAACAATGAAGGAATAAACTACAAATAAACCAAATTAAAAATGAAAAATCAAACAAGCAAACAAGAAACAAAGAAATGGACAATGAAAAACACACCACCAGTTAATACACAGAATAACTAAATAACAAAGCAAACAAACAACTTTCAGGTTTCAAATACTATGAACATAATATCCATGAAGGAACAAATGGGAGCGAAATGATTTGAAACCTTTAACTACGCAGTATGCTGATACGTGAAAACTAACCACAGCGAGGTTGAAGATGGCGTCCACTGGTCCGAGTTTATTCGCTTCTGATAGAAGAGTTGTTACGCCCTCCTCGGACGTGATGTCGGCCAAGGAGATGTTTACAGTAATGCCGTAACTACGCCAGATGCGCACCCGGTAGCTCTGATAGCCAGTCCGCAAGCCACTGCGAGATGTCAGCACCAGCTTGCGGGCTCCTCGCAGCACCAGCCAGTCCGCCAGCTCCAGGCCAAAGCCCCCCAAACCACATGCAGTAAGGAAGGGGCTTTACTATTAATACACATGACTGCGTGACACTTGAAAAGTAATTTATTTAAGTACTACAGATAGAAAGATTATTATAAAAAAGTTAATTTTCAAGAATTAAGACAATGGAGACATGAAGAGAATAAAGCTGATATTAAAAAAAGTGTGATCCATTTTGAATCTTGCGTACACTACTTTTAACACTTGAATATAAGTAATTGATTAACTAGCGGACTTACTTGTGTACGCCGATCACATAACCAATGCTAACCATACATACAATAACATAAAAGCGGACATGGAAATCCTACACATACAACCGAAGAACCAAAAACTCAACACACTAGAACAATATGAAATATGAAGAGTCCACTGGAAGAATGATGGATGTCACTTTCTTGTCGAAAATGAACCAAGACTGTCAATGCATAGCTTAAGACATATAGAATGTACATAGCCTAGAGAGTTATATGGCATTAACACTGATAGTCATTGTCCAGTAATGATCGGAAAATCACAGTTAAGCTTTGAGCGCTAAGCATTTCAAACTTTCAATTGCTTCTCCTGCAAAATGTATTCCAGATGACACCCATCATTCTTGCAGTGGACTCTTCATATACAAACACACTAAAACACACCCTGATCAAATTCTCAACACACAGATCAATTTCAGTACACACACACTATTTGACTCCACTTTTCAACACTTTTCAACAATCAAACGCAGCCACACAATAGGCAGAGAAGTTTGAGATGACGCGAGATATAGTAGGCTCTGAGGATGGTGTGATGAAGCACCGAAACAGCTGTAAGCCGCACAGACTTACATAATTAACACGAGTAAGTCCGCTAGTTAATCAATTACTTAAAAAGTGTGAATTTAAGAAGGACAACGACAGAAGGTACAATGCAGAAACTGACTGGAGTTATGAAATGACAAACAAATGTCAAAACAAATTACAACTTCGTTACAAAACATTAGATAAAAATATGAAACTGTCATGTGTATCCTTCACAGAGAGTGAACACAATTGAAAGCAATCAAAATGAACTTAAAGATAAAAAAATTGCACATTTACAGATTCAAAATCAGAAATCCACATAACACTCAAGTGTAAACCTACATTCGGAATCATATTATAGACTAATACAACAAGAAATATTACTAAAACAGATATCAAGAAATTTAAACCCACTGTGTATAAGTTTGGCAAGAAGATGGGAAAACAGGAATCAAGGGAAATACACCATGGAGATGGCTACAAGCCAACACAGTGCGAGAACTGGGGTGTCATATCTGCAAAACATCTGCATCGTATGAATCTCCCTGCAGCAAGGGCGTCAACAGAATATTTTTATGGGGAGGGGTGAGTCTTTAGGATACCAGTATATTATTATTATTAAGGGATTTCTAAGTAAAAAGGTGTAGATTGGACTTTTTCCAGTGCCTATTTTAAGTAATTCAAAATGTTTTGAAGATGATATCTTGGTCTTCAGGTGAAAAAAAAAAAAGTTGAAAGTGTAGCCTCATCTGGAACAGTTGCACTTCCATCACACACATTTTTGTATGTAATGTCATGCTGCTTAAAGTCATCCATTAGAAGCCCTAAAATTGTCTTAATGCGGTGCTTTGTTGTGAATGATTCTCATGCACCATAGCACATGATTAACACGTGGTTTTGGCAGCGTGTTGCATCAGGTATCCCACCTGGGAACGCATGGTAGATAAGGAGAGGGATAGGAACTGTTACTGAAACGACCTGGGACAAGGAAATAAACATTTTGGGCTGAAAAAACGCACAATCGAAGTTAATTTGCTCTGTTGGGACAAAAAATTTGTTTTTTAAATGCTGGTAAAACACTAAATCGAGAAACATTAAATCAGAGTAAAAATAGCATTGCGTATATGGGACTTCTGCCGGGACTGCAAAATAAAGGTACGGTCACACATCGCTACTTTTGCAGCACTGCAGTACAGAAAACTGCGCAACTCTTGTACTGCGACGTGTGAACAACGGTGCAACCCGAAAAGTAGCGGCTGCCAAACCTGCTGCCCGCTACTTTTCCATGCTGCGCGCAGCTTACAAGTAGCGACGTGTGAACAGGGTTCTCAGGGTTGCAGCCGCAGCATTTTTGATATCGGTTTGTTGAAACTTTTGCTGCGGTTGCCACCCAAATGTGCCAATGATACTTTTATTGTTTGGATATATTTTAATGTTAGATGCGATGGAAATAAATTATTTGTAACAGTTATTAAATGCACAACACAGTCTGAGCATAATTGGTGACGATATAATTAAGTTTTTTAATTTTCCATAGTGTAATTTCAAACAGGAGGGTTGCCAACATTGATTACGTGAATATGCTGTTGGTTATCATTTAAGTACATAGGCGTTTTTAAAAGCTTTATAGTAAAAATAATGCCAATTTCTGAATACTAGATACGACAGAAAAGCAAATAATAGATAAGGAAGCTTTCGCATGAGTTTCTTAATAATGCGAACATAACTACAAAAAATGTATATTGAGAAGTCAACACAGAGATGGAAACCTGCAGCTGGACTGCGGCTGCAAAAGTAGCGCCTTGTGTGTGAACAGACTCGCAACCTCCAGTTGCAACTTTTGCTGCACTTGGGTTGCCCAGCACAAAAAGTAGCATGCAGCACGTTAGTTTTGGCTTACGTGTGAACACGACACGCAACTTTTGCAGCTGCAGTACAAAATTTGCGCAGCAAAAGTAGCGACGTGTGACAGTACCTTAAGTACGCAAAATGCGGGTAAATCTCAAATCGAGAAACCGAAAATCGAGGTTCCACTGTATATTTGGCGATACAGTCAAATATCGATTTAACGAACACCAGTTTAACGAATTCACCAGTACAACGGAAAAAATTGTTTTCCCTTTCATTACCTGCATATGGTTGAATGTTAAATTATTTCAATTGTACGAATGTCCATATAACGAAAATAAAAATTTCCCCTTCATGATACATATGAACATTACAACGAAGTGGTTTGTTACTGGGGCACACAGACATATCTTTTGAAAATGTTCACTTCAGCATGGAGAAGCTTGCTCTCAACAGTTATAAGGAACTGCTGGCGGAAGTCTGGAATTTTGTCAGTGATTCAAGAAGAAAAAGGATGACAGTGAAGAGTTGGACTCAGATATGTGAGAAGAATAACACACCTACAGATGTGAAACCAAAAGATTTCATTGATATCGACAATGCAATGACTATTGAAAAGGAGATTACAGGAGAGGGCATTGTCTGTAATGTAATGCAAGAAGAAGGTGGTGTGGGTGGAAGTGATAAGAATCTGTACGTAGTGATAATGATTACTTACTTACTTACAAATGGCTTTTAAGGAACCCGAAGGTTCATTGCCACCCTCACATAAGCCCGCCATCGGTCCCTATCCTGTGCAAGATTAATCCAGTCTCTATCATCATATCCCACCTCCCTCAAATACATTTTAATATTATCCTCCCATCTACGTCTCGGCCTCCCTAAAGGTCTTTTTCCCTCCGGTCTACCAACTAACACTCTATATGCATTTCTGGATTCGCCCATACGTGCTACATGCCCTGCCCATCTCAAATGTCTGGATTTAATGTTCCTAATTATGTCAGGTGAAGAATACAATGCGTGCAGTTCTGCGTTGTGTAACTTTCTCCATTCTCCTGTAACTTCATCCCGCTTAGCTCCAAATATTTTCCTAAGCACCTTATTCTCAAAAACCCTTAACCTATGTTCCTCTCTCAGAGTGAGAGTCCAAGTTTCACAACCATACAGAACAACCGGTAATATAACTGTTTTATAAATTCTAACTTTCAGATTTTTGGACAGCAGACTGGATGATAAAAGCTTCTCAACCGAATAATAACAGGCATTTCCCATATTTAATCTGCGTTTAATTTCCTCCCGAGTGTCATTTATGTTTGTTACTGTTGCTCCAAGATATTTGAATTTTTCCACCTCTTCGAAGGATAAATCTCCAATTTTTATATTTCCATTTCGTACAATATTCTGGTCACGAGACATAATCATATACTTTGTCTTTTCGGGATTTACTTCCAAACCGATCGCTTTACTTGCTTCAAGTAAAATTTCCGTGTTTTCCCTAATCGTTAGTGGATTTTCTCCTAACATGTTAGTGATAATGATAGTGAAAAAAAAAAAAAAAAAAAGGTTTCTTGCCGAAGCTATAAATGTTGCTAATGATTTATGACTATTTTTGACTGGACAAAAAAGTGCAAGTGTTATTGTAAATTATCTTACTTACTTACGTACTTGCTGCTCTCACATCGGTCCCTATTCTGAGCAAAATTAATCCAGTCTCTTCAATCATATCCCACCTCCCTCAAATCCATTTTAATATTATACTCCCATCTACGTCTTGGCCTCTCCAAAGTCTTTTTGCCTCCAGTCTCCCAACTAACACTCTACATGGATTTCTGGATTAGCCTATATGTGCTACATCATAAATTATCTAGAAGAATCAATTGTCAAATCAGAAAGAAATTACAGACGTTTCCTTATAGTAAAACAAACGCAGAGAAAATAATGTACTGGCATCGATATGTAGATGACATAATAGTCCTATATAATGGAAACAAAAGACAAATAGAAAACCTACATCAACAACTCAACAAAATACACCCAAATTAAAGTATACAAAAGAAACAGAACATAACCAAGCTATAAACTTCTTAGACATCACCATAACCAAAACAAATAACAGACACGAATTCAAAATATACAGGAAACCCACTACAACCACAACACATATACACAATTCATCAAACCATCCCATACAACATAAACATGCAGCTTTCCGTACAATGACACACAGATTAATTAATATACCAATGAACAATGACAACCACACTGAAGAATTAAACACAATAAAATATATAGCACAAGACAATGGATACAACCCTAACATAATAGACACACTAATAAAAAAGGCAAAACAAAAACAGAACAAACCAACACAAACACCACGTGAGAATAAATACATAACATTAACATATCACAATACCAATACCCACAAAATTGCAACTTCATTCAGAAAACTAAAATACAAGATAGCATACAAAACAAATAACACAACACAGAAATACCTAAATAATCACATTAAACATTAAACTCTCTGCATCAAAATCCACAGTTCATTCCCGATTTACCACGAAAATCGTCTGTAGCTGCATTTAGATTGGCAACAGGCCATGATTGTTTGGCCAAACACCTGCATAGAATTGGAATATATCAGTCCCCTAACTGCCCATTGTGCAACTCAAACCAAGAAATGGATTCGGAACACCTCAAAATCTGTGCTTCAGTGGCTGACCATGATAATATCTTTGAAAAATATTGCAGTGCAAGAGGTCAAATGAATTTATTGTCAAACGCCTGGCATTAGAAAACAACAACAACAACATTAAACATTCAAATAAATATAATTCAACTGGAGTTCACAAACTAAAATGCAATAATTGCCCACATTTTTACATAGGACAGACAGGACGATCCTTTCACGCAAGATATAATGAACACATTAAAGCTATAACCAAACCCTACATCACATCAAATTATGCAGACCACATTATCAACAATAATCATGACTACAATAATATAGAAACAGATATGGAAATTTTACACATCACACCGAAAAGTTCACAGTTAAACATCTTAGAACAATACGAAATATATAAACATACAATAATATACCCACAACATATACTTAATACACACACATTATTCGACGTCATGATACGTCATAACACACAAACAACCAGCCCCCACCATAAGAGCAACATACCCCCACCCCTACAATCGACAAATGCACATCGCAGAATTCAAGATCACTAGTAGTTCAGGAGACAATGAGGAAGACGTGACATCACGTCGAAACGCGCCGTCTGTCGAAGACATACACCTTTTTAAAAAATTTTAATACTTTTCAATATGTGACTAAGTAATTTGATGTTTTTTAACAAACAAAGTGTTAACGTGAACTTTAATCAATAAAACATACAGTTATGACAGTTGTGTAAAAAGTAGCATTGATCAATATTATAACGAACTTTCATTATAACGAAAATTATAACAGAATCCCTAGAAATTCGTTAAAACGACATTTTCCAGTATAACGAAAATAACAACAAGGTCCATAGAAATTCGTTCAAACAACATTTGACTGTATCAAGAAAACTGGAAAAATCACGTCAACAGAATGAGTAACAACAGATTTCCAAAGACAATTTTAAATTATCGACTGATGGGAAAAAGATCCAATGGCAGACCTCAAAAGAGATACACTTGGCCTAATAATACTTGTCAAGATGATGATGATAATGATGAATAATTATATTTCTAAAACACAGAATCTCAATGCTTAGCACTGGCTCCCTTACTCCCCTTTTACAACAGAGAAGCCAACTGTGGTTCCACGACAGATTTGAATAATTTAAAAAGAATCATTCAAATCGATAATCTCAAAAGCAGTCATATCGTAAATAGCTGTCGAACAGCTCAATGCTGGATACCTGCAATTACATAGGTGCACTCTGGTTTGCAGATGAATCTCGGCTGAGCTTGCATAAGAATTGTGCTTGGAATAACAGCCTTCTCCTCTTCTTCAGGTCGGATCTGCACCAACATCTTGCCTATGTGTTTGCCGTTTGTCATGAACCTGGAACACAGTAACATGGACTGGACCAGTCAAATATCCACAAAATTAAACACTAAAGCCTTTCTTCTTCGGATAAGCACGGGAAATTATATTTGTTGTTGTTTTCTAATGCCAGTGTTTGACAATAAAGTCATTTGACCTCTTGCACTCCAATATTTGAAAATGGCAAGTTGTAGCCGATTTAAGTGAACACCATATTTTAACGTTTTGGTGGCTACTTCATTCACACACAACCCCCAGGACCACACCTGCTGTTGGTCGACAGGTCCATTGGACCTAGCTGGGAGATCTTGTTGATCACCAGCTTTCCCTCCTTGAGCCACTGGAGGACGATTTTAGTGCCATAGCAGGTCAGCACTAGGAACAGAAAAGTAGAAAGAGGAGGAAGGAAAGGGAAATGAACCCCTAGGCCTCGAATGCTCTAATGCCGTCGGGGTCGAAGAAAGTAAGAGTTCAGTCAGAGGACTGGATAGGAAAGGGTAAAGAGGGTGTTAGGTATTGAATAGAGGAAAATTATACCAAATTCAGTCATTAACTCATCAAGCTGACCAGTGCTAATTGATGAGTAGCCCCTCCCTTGTAAAATGATGCTTACTAACAGCTGCATCACGGGAAGGTAGGGATGGGCCATTGGGTATTTGTCCAGGTTGGTTCCTTAAAGCCTTCAACGGGAAGGATTAATGGCTCTCCCCCCTGTACCCGACAGATACCCTTTTGCAGCCGGAAATTATATTTTGTCTGTCATATAGAGAAAAAGAAAAAGTAACAAAACAATATATTTTGTGCTTATTCGAAATTTAAATATGAATAACAGCATTAAAATTTACTAATACAGAAAATGAGTTTAACTATTTAGGAACATTAATTAGGTACCGCATTTTCTCGAATACCCCTCATATAAGCTGCGCACCCCACTTTTGAAAAGGGGAGGGGAGGCAATACAAAAATAAAATTTTCACAAATATATCGACAACAAATTACATGTCACTTGTCTTGCTTAAGCAACCGTTTACACGATATCCTGTAATATTAATAGCATGTGTCAGTAAATTAACTACTTTTATCTTGAATGTTACTACGTGGCTTGTTATAATAAATTAACTTCATTCTGGGCTGTTTTCGTCATCACGGTCATTGTCTTCACTCTCACTTCTCCATACAGAATCGTGCTGTTCTGATTACAGACGCTACACTTTTTGAAGCTCTTTCAAGAAGAAGGAGTGTGATATACGTGCCATGCATCATGGACGAAAACTTATGTCATATTATTATATTATTACACATATATTAAAAGGGCACATAAATGTACTATAGTGGTATTATATTGCAAACTCAGCAGCCAAAGCTTTCTTAGCATATAAAAATGATACAGAATATTTTATTGGAAACAAAAATTCTGGTGAAACCCTGTAAGAGTACAACATTACTGAACATTTAATGACTGTGACCTTGCAAATATCATGTGTTCATTCCAAAACTTCCTCCTTGAATAATTTTAGATTGCAGGGGACACGATTTTGACTAACAGACAGACTAAGGCCGTGTTATGACTCTGTTCCTATTGTCATTTGTTATAAATGGTTGTATTCTTGTTTAACTACTGTAATCGTATTATTGTTATTCATTCAGGCTCAAGACGCAAAGACCCAAATACTGAGACTAGCCGTACACACCTGAAGGCTTGCTCCACCTCTTTCGCAGGGAATACAATTCTTGTGAGAGGCTGCACGGCTCCTGACTTCAAACCCTCACACATCAAGTTGTACAAACTTCGCCTCATGTCTATGGGCGCAGTGAAGATATTGTCCAGCATGACCCCGTGGAAGCTAGCACCCTTCAGGAACACCTCCATGCCTGCCACACACACAAATTTTTATAAAATAAGAAAATGAACAAATAGTAAATCATACAAAATGTTACATACATTTCGCATTAATTTAGTTATTTTATGATAAATTTTGTTCTCAATAGATTCAACCTTCAATTCCTCTAGATTCAATTTCTTTTTAGATCCAAAATGGTATTTCACGCTGTTCTTCTGAAAAATTTCATTTCAACTTTCTTAATCTTTGTTTGTCCTTTTGCTACAGAGTCCAAAATTTCACTGCCATATAGAAGTGTAGGAGCGACTAAGCAGTACATATTCTGACTCAAGAGCATTTGTGTACTAAATAAGGTTCCAGAGCATTATTCAATAATCCTGAAACCTGTGTGAACTTTGTACTTTTCTTGTGTATCAGTAGGTGTTTTTCATTTTCATGTGATATATCCCATCCAAGGTACGTACCGGTACTTAAATTTGATACCTGCTCTAAATATTTGTTATTAATTACTATTATGTTTATTATTGGATCCCAGAACCAAGAGTAAGCAAGTGAAGGAATAATATGCATAATTTCGTTACCCAATATCATTCGACTCTTTCAAATTCATTACTTTCGTTACTGGTAGATGACCTGATTTTGTTGGTAGTGTATTTTTTATTGTGTTGTAGTAGTAAATTTGGTATATTCTTTTGCTGTAATATATAAAATATACCTGAAATCTTGATTTGCATAATACACGTCACTGTTCGTTAACAGAAAACCACAATTTAAGTCACACAGAGTTAGTGTGCACTCAGTGTTGGTTGCTTGACAGTTGTCAGCCCATTTTGAGGTCTGTGGATATAGAGGGAAAAGTTGGATCGGTGTCGGTTAGAGTTCCCGGATAGCTCAGTTGGTATAACGTTGGTACGTTTAACCAAAGGTCCGGAGTTCGATACCCGGCCCCGGAACAATTTTCCCTCAAAATTATTCGAATCAACTTTACAGGGAGTTATACCTGAAAGCTTGATTTGTATCAAATAAAAAGTCCATACATCTATACATATAAAACAAATTTACCACATCTTTAGAAATGAAGAGTCTCTTTTAACTTTGTTCAAAGTTTTCACATAATCAAGAAATACAAAATGGGTCTCCAAATTAAATTCTCGTAGTTTTTCTAAAATTCTCGTAGTTTTGATACTGAACAATGGTTAAATGCAGGATCTACCTTCTTAAATTAATTCCGACACTCTAACAGGAAACTGTTGGTTGAGTTTTTAATTATTTCATTTAAAATCTTAATGAATATTTTATAATGTATACTATTAATATAAGGAGACTGAAGCCTCTATAATTTTCTACGTTTTTGTTTATCTTTTTTCTTTGTATATGGGGATGATTACACTGCTTTTCCATTCTTCAGGTAAAATCGTAGATTGATATGTACGTTTATTGTTGAAAAAACGTCTGGTAACAATCGTCCATGAAAGAAATCTCGTGCATATCTATATCATTAAGAATTGACACCATCTTCTCCTGGTGTTTTACCATTTTTTGTTTTTCTTCAGAGGTTCTTTCAATTCTACTGTGATAAATTATTATCTTTAAGTTCTGTCTTCTAAATATTTTCTTGGAAAGAAGAGTTCTGCCATAAAGACTTATAATAACCTAAGACAGTTTCCTTTTTGGGGCAAGGATTTATATATACAGATTATGTTTCGTCTTTATTCATGTTGTGTATAGTCAACTGTGTGAAGACAGGTTTGAATCTCACAAGTGACACCAGTAAGACAACACCCATGAGGCAACTAGCCAGGAGATAACAGGATAAGGTGACCAGTTCCTTTCCTCTGATACATATCGTCAAGTGAGATGTAGCTACTTCCTGATATGTTTTAATATTTTATAATAATAATAATAATAATAATAATAATAATAATAATAATAATAATAATAATAATAATAATAATAATGGTTTTATTCAACCTGGCAGAGTTAAGGCCGTAAGGCTTTCTCTTACACTCAACCAGGATTACAACTTGCTTACATAGTTGAACATACAACTGGATCGGAATTAAGTAATTACATACTGATACAATTAAGGTACATAATGAGATCAAAAGAGGTAGTTACATAGGGCCGTATTAATAGACATTTTTAGCGCGGGTTTCCGGTGGATGATCAGCGTTTTTCGTATTCATAAACCAGTGTTAGCGATAGGATATGATTTGAATTCTGTACAAGTAACCAGTGGATAGCTGGGGCTAGCTTAGTATGCTCGTAGCGCGTGCTGAGAAATGTCTATGAATAGCACCCATAAAAATTTACCTCATAAAATAAAAATAAACATAGTGGAATACATATTAATGTTGTTAGAATCAAATACGAATCACATAAAAACAGAAGCCGATAATTCAATAAAAAATGTACACAGTAAAAATAAAAATACACAGATTAGTATACATATTAGTATTAGATTACAATTAAGTAGGATTCACATAATTAAACCAGAAACCGACAATTGAATAAAATGTACACACAAAAAAAAATTAATAATAAAAAAACAGCACAGTGGGATACATATTGTAAAGCAAGTCACACAGAGATTGTGTGCACTCGATGTGGGTCTCTGGCGTTTCGTCAGCGCATGCGAGTTGTGTGGATATAAAGGGAAAAGTTGGGACGGCGTCGGGGGAGTTCCCGGGTAGCTCAGTTGGCAGAGCACTGGTACGTTCAACCAGAGGTCCCAGGATCGATACCCGGCCCCGGAACAATTTTTCCCTTGAAATTATTCAAATCTGCTTTATAGGGAGCTTTACCTGAAAGACTAGATTTGCATAATATATACGTCACTGTGTACATTAACACAAAACCACAATTCCAAGTCACACATGTGCACTCGATGTGGGTCTCTGGCGTTTCGTCAGCCCACGCGAGTTGTGTGGATATAAAGGGAAAAGTTGGGACGGTGTCGGGTGAGGTTCCCGGGTAGCT
Source organism: Periplaneta americana (assembly GCF_040183065.1). Lineage (NCBI taxonomy): Eukaryota > Metazoa > Arthropoda > Insecta > Blattodea > Blattidae > Periplaneta > Periplaneta americana. The sequence continues at coordinate 9,735,982 of NC_091128.1, read as the reverse complement.
CAGTTGGCAGAGCACTGGTACGTTCAACCAGAGGTCCCAGGATCGATACCCAGCTCTGGAACAATTTTTCCCTTGAAATTATTTAAAATACATTTGACAGTACAGTATACATAAAAATTATGTGGAGATAAAGAGGCAGTATACATTTCAATAAGTAATAAATAACACAACTACATACAACAATAAAAATTTAAATAAATAAATAATAAAATAAGAACACTGAAAAATAAAGTAAGAAAAGAGACAATGACAAAGTTGTACTAAGACCACACCAATATGCTCGGGTATCTAGTTTAACTGAAAGAGTAGACAACTACAGACAAAAATGGCTAGACCACAAACATCGAATGCCAGCTGAGAGATTACCGAAAAGAGCATTAAATTACAAACCGAAAGGACACAGAAACATAGAGGTAACTAAGTAACCCTAAGTATAGAGTTTGTTGATGGTCTGGCCTTTTAGTCAATGTAACTATTATACATTCAAGGAAATATTATTCTGCTAAAAAGATTAGTAAAAGTTGGTGTTCTAATACATCCTAGCAGCTAAGATGATTAAAAGCAATGATTCTGAACATAAGTATTGAAGAGTTATGGAAAGTTCTGTTGTGAGCTGCAACAATCTGTTCTTCTGGTGACCAGTCAGTGTGTCAACAAAAACATGATCGTGCAAAAAAATTGTAATGCAATTCAGACAGAAATTTTAAAGCTCTAACTTCTTAGTCTGAAAAAGTTTTAAGTTGGAAACATGGTACATAAATACATACACATGTACAAAAACCACTTTTTCGATAAAAGGGATGCTCAAAACGTGTATTTCACAAAATCAATTTGTTTATGGTGTCACAACACATTTTCTTCCTTCACACTTCGTGTAATGATAATGTTGGGATTGTAATCGCCCCACACAGACTGTCCTGTTAGTACCTGACATGGTCGCAGCCCGGCTCCTTGCTGACGCAGTTGACCAGACCCAGGATGCCACTCAGGGGGTCGCCCTGCGACACCAGCACGATCTGACTGTCCGACGAGCTGGACAGCGTGGTCTGCAGCTGTGGCAGCCAGCTGTAGTCGTCCGAGCTGATGCTGATCACGGCTCTGTCACTCACAACCCGCCTCTGTGACAACAACCACATCGTGAGGGCTGGGCTTGGTATGGAGTTCTGCACTCCCGTGAAAGAAAGTACTTTCACGTACAGTATTTTGCAACAATTCAGTTCCTTTAGCTGGTTTAGCATGTTCCGACTGTGCACAGTTTTCTTCCGTCAACTGTCATTCAACAGCACACTGTGAACATAAGCCTCTGCTTCCTGAATCTCACTATAACCCCTAAAGTTAGACATCCGACTAAGCATCTACATTATATTTGACCTCACAGAGGACCCAGCCTGTAGGAAATGTGGGATGGATGTTGAGTCATCACGTCACACTTTGCTGGATTATCCAGGTTTAAGCCACATCTGGCATCGATACCTCAGGAGAGCCATGTTGTCTCCAGAAATGAAACTCAGCAGAATTGTATACTGGGTTGATATCCATATAGTCTGTGGGGCGCAAAATGGGTCATTCCTGCCTAAATGATTCAGTAAATGTCCACGCTCTTATGGAGGAAGCTGAAGGAGAAGAAGTTGCGTTCAATAAGTCTGATATAAGAATAGAAGTGCTGTACTTAGTTATAGAAGCTGCAATTCAATCACACAGAAAAGCCATCAGAAAGGGGGAAGATATTATGTAGTGGCAGTGGCAGTAGCAGCAGTAATGGCAATAATAATAATAATAATAATAATAATAATACTTACTTACCGAAAAGACAAACTATATGATTATGTTTCGTGACGATAATATTGTACGAACAGGAAATTTATCCTTTGAAGAGGTGGAAAAATTCAAATATCTTGGAGCAACAGTAACAAATATAAATGATACTCGGGAGGAAATTAAACACAGAATAAATATGGGAAATGCCTGTTATTATTCGGTTGAGAAGCTTTTATCATCCAGTCTGCTGTCAAAAAATCTGAAAGTTAGAATTTATAAAACAGTTATATTACCGGTTGTTCTGTATGGTTGTGAAACTTGGACTCTCACTTTGAGAGAGGAACAGAGAATAAGGGTGTTTGAGAATAAGGTGCTTAGGAAAATATTTGGGGCTAAGAGGGATGAAGTTACAGGAGAATGGAGAAAGTTACGCAACGCAGAACTGCATGCATTGTATTCTTCACCTGACATAATTAGGAACATTAAATCCAGACGTTTGAGATGGGCAGGGCATGTAGCACGTATGGGCGAATCCAGAAATGACTATAGAGTGTTAGTTGGGAGGCCGGAGGGAAAAAGACCTTTGGGGAGGTCGAGACATAGATGGGAGGATAATATTAAAATCTATTTGAGGGAGGTGGGATATGATGATAGGGACTGGATTAGTCTTGCTCAGGATAGGGACTGATGGCGGGCTTATGTGAGGGCGGCAATGAACGTCCGGGTTCCTTAAAAGTCAGTAAGTAAGTAATACTTACTTAAGGAACCCGGAGGTTCATTAGCACACTCACATAAACCCGCCATCAGTCCCTATCCTGAGCAAGACTAATTCAGTCCCTAGCATTTTATCTCATCTCTCTCAAATTTATTTCAATATTATCCTCTCATCTACGTCTCGGCCTCCCCAAAGGTGTTTTTCCCTCCGGCCTCCCAACTAATCTTAACACTCTAAATTCATTTCTATATTTGCCCATGTGTACTACATGCCCTGATCATCTCAAATGTTTGAATATAATGTTACTAATTATGTTAGGTGAAGAAGTAATTATGTTAGGCTATGATAGCAAATATAGGCTTAATGAAATTATTTTCCTTTTTCCTGAAACATGAGTTACAGTTATGTTGGTTACACCTTTATTCCAGGGAGGTCTTCCATTGTAAATTACAGCAACAAAACAATAAAGAACATTCAAGAAATAAGAAATCTAATAAAAATAAACAACAGAGAAGTCATGTTGGAATGAATACCTGCCCACGTGAGAATTATGGGTAATGAATATCCTGATCAATTGGCTAAGAAAGGTGCCATGATGAAAAGGAAACCAGCAGGACATCTGGAGATGCACAAGCAAATGAAAAAAATCAAACACCAAGGCGTAGCTCAGCAAAGACTTGTTGTGGAAGAATTGTTAAAAGACAAAGCATGCCAGAACATTAGGAACAGAGTCGACCTCTTCAGCATGCCAAGAAAGACTGCAGTGGTTCTATTGAGGTTGCAAAGTGGTAACGATCATCTGTGCAAGATAAACTGTCTACCTAATCTGCGTGCAGCCAACTTGGAGAATGCAAGGACCTGACCAGCAGCAGCCCATCAGCATTGTATTGGGAAGCCAGAGGGAAAATGATGCAGATCAACCAATCTCCAGTGCCTTTGAACTGTTGCACTACTCATATGTAATAATTATTGGGACTGTCAAAATTTAACATTAAATGAAGAAGAACCTTAATTGGAGGTCACCTAAAATCGGGGTTCTACTCTACCTACAGATAATAGTCAATTAAGAAACATACCTGTAATTTCCTCATTGTTGGTTATTATTGCTTGAATAACACAATAGTATGTTCGGTGTGGCTACTTGTTCCCAGTATGTGTTTTGGTTCTTCTTCATAACAGATCATACAAACTGCATTCCAAACCAATAACTTTAAAGTAGTTTGTAACTGCACCTGCCTTCCTCAACAGCAGCAACTTGTGGTTCTCCAAGGTCTTCTCGAAGACGACGTCAAGGTCTGCTTTAACACTCTTGTCTGCATCAGTCTCTCGTGTCAAGATGAACGCCCCATCAGCCAGTGCTTTCACTGCTGTGTCCAGCAGTTTAGTGTCCGACAGAATGTTGGCAGCAATGATGAGTCTGCAGTCCTCTTCTCTTTCCATCTTGCGATATTCCACCTTGATTTGAGAAGACTCCAGATCGGCCACCGAAGGATTGTCTGCACTGGCCATAACTGTTACATCAGCCTGTTGGAAATTTTTAAATCGTGAGATAAATCTGCTTTAAAAACATTTAAGGCAATACTGATCAAGAACTAAATACCTGGTAACTTATTATCCATTATCCCAATGACAGGCCATGTTATCACGTGAAAAAGTTGCCACCACTAACTTCAGTTTTTCGTAAAAGTAGTGTGAATAATGTGGCAACACTGCAGAGTAATGAATTTCTTTAAGAGAGTAGTACGACAAAAAGCGTGAGAAGGTTGCACACTTTTAACCGAACTTGGAGATTGCATTTTGGTAAAAAAAGACGATTTTTTTTTTTCAGTTTACTGAGGATTTTATAAATAACGTTACTGCAAGAGTGAATTTAACAGAATATGCCAATGTAATTCATGTCTATTAATTCGAGAAAACAAATTCTACGAAAATCCTCCAGGTATGGCAATATTACTTGGTCGGCACTAATTCACACTTCTAGGGCTTATGTTCAATTTTGATGATCAGTGATTCACAGTTGTTCAGTGTTTAAATCTTTCATGTTATAAAGTGATACAAGAGAGCTCACATTACGTTCTCAAATGGTGGCAATGTACACTCAATTCCTTCATTTTCATATTTCTTACACATGACTTTACTCAAAATGCTACTCCTTCTCCAAATTTTGTATTATATGCATGATTTTTTGTACGTCTTCTTAAAATTGTGCTTAAGAAAACTTGCCACCAGTATTTCCCTTACACTTCAAGATTTTTCGGGAAAATATAGCATTCGAGGCCTAGGGGTTCATTTCCCTTTCCTTCCTCCTCTTTCTACTTTTCTGTTCCTCGTGCTGACCTGCTATGGCACTAAAATCGTCCTCCAGTGGCTTAAGGAGGGAAAGCTGGTGATCAACAAGATCTCCCAGCTAGGTCCAATGGACCCATCGACCAACAGCAGGTGTGGTCCTGGGGGTTGTGTGTGAATGAAGTAGCCACCAAAACGTTAAAATATGGTGTTCACTTAAATCGGTTACAACTTGCCATTTTCACATGATAATATTTTTGAAAAATATTGGAGTGCAAGAGGTCAAATGACTTTATTGTCAAATGCCTGGCATTAGAAAACAACAACAACATATATTTTGTTTTGCTATACATCACAATTTTTACCGGTTTTTATATTTGACTGCAAAAAAAATGTATATATTTTGTTTCTTAGCTCTTGCAGAATAATCTGAAAATAGTAAGTAGCAAGTTATGTTTCAGGGAGTCTGAAAAGTGTGTGAGGCAAAATTTTGGAATTTGTAGAGGGAATAGTGATTTTTCAAAATACAATTTAAATTTACAAAAATATTAATTGAATAATTCATAAACTGTTGTTCTGTATCAAATGAGATGAAATTTTCTGGAGACGCTATTTACATGCAGCATGATATGTGTACGAATTTTCAAAGATCTAGCTGAAACAGTTGAGAAAATTCAAATTTCACCTCAGTGTATCCTTAAGACTTGCAGTTACACGAATGGTGATGGTGGTGAATTTGTAGACGTTGATAGTAATGATTAAAGTTAATAACGAAAATCGTGATGGTGGTAGAAGTGTTAGTAGTGGTGGTTCACGTTGGTGGTATTTATAGTAGTAGTGGTGGTGGCGCTAATGAAAGTAGCAGCAATGTTGCATGTTGAAAGTGGTGCTCCTGACGTGTCACGTGGTAGTACTGGCCTGTACGAGGGGCAGATCCCCCAGAATGTCCACCACGTGGCCCGCTAGCGGCTCTGTGCCCTGCCCCAGCAGCTCCACCACCTTCACCCTGCTGCCGCTGCTGCCGCTCTGGTTCTCCAGCACCAGGTGCACGCACACACGCACACAGGCCAACAGTTCGAGCCCCGGGGGCTCCGAGTATTCCACGAAGCCGTGGGTCTCCAGCACGGGCTCGCCCTGCGGCCTACGCATGTTGATGGGACTGGCCCTCAGACCACGCACCTCCACGCCCCCCGACTTGACCACGTTCAGCTGTTCGTAGAAGTGCACGGGGAGCACTGCAATGACATGGACGTGCAGAAATATTACCACACAAACAACAAAGTTACTCACGAAATATTCTGCTGAGGGCAATGTGCTGTGTAGTAATAGACTAACTGAACTTGCAAAGTTACTTTGTCCTCTACACTCATTTAATACTATGAACTACCTGTGCTTTGCAGAATTGGGCTGCTTTACTGAGATCACTTGGTATTAAAATTAATTATCTTGATGTGTGACAAATGGTTGAACTTTCCATAAAGTCCTGAGCTTACTCCATGCAGGCACAAGAATATTGTTTTGGTACACAGCATGACAAGGAGTTAAGAAAGAATGTACCAGTACCGGTACGGACGTGACTGAATATAACTGGCAAATGATAGACTGCAAAGCCCATTCCTTCATTTCATAAGAGTGATGCGGCAATTCAGGTGTGACTGCATGGAATTCAAATGATAAATACGTCTTGGACTTCACAGAATGACAAAAGTTTTTGGAAAGATAATCATTTCTTATAATAGGATGCCTGATATTTTTAATTGCTGGTGTACTTTCTGATTCCTTTATATTTTGTAATAAATCTGTTCTATAGTCAATAATTTTGTAGGTAGTTTAAGGGTGAGACAGGTAGTAGTCATTTTTCGGATTTCATTCTCCACAGACAGAAGAAGAAAATGGATACAACCCCAACATAATAGAGAACATAATACGTAAGACAAAACAAAACCACAAAAAACAGAAGAATACAACACAAACACAAGAACACAAAAAATACATCACACTAACATACGAAAACAAAAACACACATAAAATTGCAACCTCATTCAAGAAATTAAACTACAACATCGCATACAGAACAAATAACACTCTACAAAAACATCTCAACACACAAACAAACAAATACAACCACACAGGCGTATACAAACTCAAATGTAACACCTGCAACAACTTCTACATAGGACAGACAGGCACATCGTTCCAAACACGTTACAAAAAACACATCACAGCCATAACAAAATTACAAAACAACTCCACATATGCAGAACACATCACAAATGCCAACCACACCCACAGAGACAACAACACAGACATGGAAATACTGCACATCCAACCAAAAAGCTAGAAACTCAACACACTAGAACAATATGAAATATACAGACACACGAAAACATACCCCAACGAAATTCTCAACACACAGCTCAATTTCAAAACACACACACTCATTGACTCTACACTACGAACGCACCCACACAGGAAACAAGAGGCGCCAAGACCAACAACGACCAGTTCCGAAGATGACCGAAAATAGGTCGAAACATGTTAACAAGGTACGTTAATAATATTTAACACAAGAAAGTTCTTATCATACATATTCCGAAGTGATACAGTGTTAAAAGTTGTGTAATCAAAATCTATAGAAGAAAAAAATTCAGTTATTATGAATGGAGACCATCTGACAAAATTCTCTGCATCTGAAAACTTTCGGCATGAATCTTTGTCAAAATTGTACTGGGAAGCAAGAAGGAGAATGGAGATCATCCAAGATCCTGGACATTAGACTAGTACTTTTCAAATCTTTGCCATTTCAAGTGTTGGGTCAGATATGAAACCTCTACTATCTTCGGCTGCAAACACAGGGGTCATGGTGAAATTAATAACAGAAGAAACAGCAGCCTCACACTTATAATGATGTCCTAAAATGATCACTGTTCTACATCCGGGTGAGAAAATTTTATACTGATAACTTTCGAAGTATAGTTGGGTTTCTCTATTCTTGCAATGGACAAAGTACACAGGGTTTTGAATGAGGTAACTGATTCTTCTCACATATGTCCTTCTCCTCGTCGTTGTTCTGGTCAATCATGGTCCTGATCATAGCTGAGTGCTTCTTGCCGTCGATGGAAATCTTCTTGATGAAGGTTGGCACCGCCAGGGTGCGGGTGTCCTTGTGTAGCAGCTGCATCTGCAAGAGGTTGTCCATGAACGCCACCCAGTTGTTATTCCAGCGAATCTTTCCTACTCGTCCTGTAGAATAGAAAACCAACACCAATCAGAAATGATGATGATGATGATGATGATGATGATGATGATGATGATGATGTTCAGGGTGTGTTGGAGGGGGATTACAAGGGCTCATGCAAGCGTTTTCTTATTTGTTCCGAGCTCTTTATTAAAACATCTCACGAGAAAAAATCAATAAAATAAAAGTATTTTTCTGTGTAACTTAACTATCTCCTAGTCTACATCCTGCTTAAGCAATCGATTGAAAATACAGGGATTTAGTAGCTTTTCCACTGCTTGTTGGAGACCTATAATTTATTACGAATTCCGAGTATTCTTGAAGGATAACTTAATATGAAAGAACAATGCCCTTTGCTATTAGCTATAGCATAAAGAGAATAGCAATTTCTATCACCATAAGCAGCACGGAAGCTGAAATGGACTTTAGTGTAATGAATGACATTGTCACTGGTGAGAGAAATAAGCTTACAGTCTCCCATTTGTTCAGTTTAATGACTATTAAAATTATCGGCAAACCTATGAAAGAATGGGAGCTGGTCCAGTTTGTGCTATCCTATCATCGCCTCACTACTGACACTCGAGTGCGTCCCACAGCTGAGCTGAACCCATTGGTGAATGAAATGGCAATTTGGAGCTTATTCCAGAGGTAAATTGCCACTACCACTACCAGTACTACTAGTACTACTTGTATCAAATGGGGGGAAGCTATATCTTCCGAGTTGAGGACATCTAAAGGGCTGAGACAAGGATGTGGAATGTCGCCATATTTATTTAAGATTTACTTGCTAATGTCTCTTGTAGGTATATGGGAATTCGGATAGAAAATAGTGCTATTCAGTCAATACTCTTTGCAGACGGCCAAGCGATTATCGCACAAGATCAGGTTGACGTGAAATTCATGATGAGAAGTAAATTGATTGTTATATCTCAGGGGATTAAATATAAATTTCAAGAAGACAGAATATCTAGTCATTGGTAGCGAGGGTAGGGGTCTGAATTTCTTGGAAGGCACAGCCAAGGCAGTAGATAATTTCAAATATCTGGGATCCATTCTTCACCAATCAGGGACAGTGAGAAAGAGGTTAAGTTGTGTAATTCAAGCCCGCATCACTACTAAACAACTCAGTGGAGTACTATGGAGCAGTAACATCAGACAAGAAATGAAAAAAATACTTAACCTAACTGTGGAGAATAGCTTGGGCACTAACAGCAATGGAAATGGGTGGTCTGCGCTGGCCCCTCCTTCAGAAAGTACGAAACGACTCCATTATGGAGAAACTTAACATCCAAGAAAACGTGGCTGATAATCTGGAATGTCGAAAGCTTTGATGGTTTAGGAATGTCCAAAATACGATGGCTCAAAAATATATTAAATTGGTCTCCTCCAGGAAGAAGGAAGAAAGGACGCCCATGGTTTATGTGGAGAAGAGGACTTGTTGAGGGCATGCGAGCCAGATGACTTGAAGATGGTTCCTGGGATGATAGAGATAAATGGAAGAGAGGAATCAAGGGCGTCAACTGAAAGTGGAAAGCTGTTCAAAGTAAAGTATTATTATTATTATTATTATTATTATTATTATTATTATTATTATTGTGTATGATTGTGAAACTTGAACTCTCACTTTGAGAGGGGAACAGAGATTAGGGGTGTTTGAGAATAAGGTGCTTAGGAAAATATTTGGGGCTAAGAGGGATGAAGTTACAGGAGAATGGAGAAAGTTACACAACACAGAACTGCAAGCATTGTATTCTTCACCTGACATAATTAGGAACATTAAATCCAGACGTTTGAGATGGGCAGGGCATGTAGCACGTATGGGCGAATCCAGAAATGCATATAGAGTGTTAGTTGGGAGGCCGGAGGGAAAAAGACCTTTAGGGAGGTCGAGACTTGATGGGAGGATAATATTAAAATGGATTTGAGGGAGGTGGGATAGGATGATAGAGAATGGATTAATCTTGCTCAGGATAGGGACCAATGGCGGCCTTATGTGAGGGCGGCAATGAATCTCCAGGTTCCTGAAAAGCCAGTAAGTAAGTAAGTAAGTATTATTATTATTATTATTATTATTGATGTTGTTGTTGTAAAGTAACCATTGTGTTCCCCTTCCCCTGCTCCGTATCTCTGTGCTGGCAATTAAATCTCACTCTTTTCTTCTTTCTTTTTTTTGCGATTCTTTTGTTAAATTATTTCCAGCACATCCATGATGATGATGATGATGATGATGATGATGATAATCATGATGAAGATGAAAGATGCATGGGAAGGTGGACGGAAGGACGTGTGCATGGATAGACTGAGTGGGTAGTTTGATGGATGGATGGGTGAACAGCAAAAACTGTGAGTAGATGGATTGGTGGATGGTTAGGTCCATGCGTGGATAGAAGAAAGCATAAGTGGATAAAAAATGAGTAACCGTTGTTGCCCCCTTCTTCTCCTCCGTATCTCTGTGTTGGCCAACCCACTCTGAATTAACGGGTGAAAAGGGCAAAAGGATAACCGAGTGCACAGGTGGCTGACGAGATGGACAGGCAGGCAGATAGGTGGGTAGATTTGAGTAGACAGTCAGACAGAGAGAGATAAGGTTACTTTAGATTGTATAGATTATATTGGTTAGGATAGCATAGGACAGATAGATAGGCGAGCAGGCAGACAGACAGACTTACAGATCAACAGACAGACAGAGAAAAAGATAGCTGGATAGATGGGTACCGTTTGTGGGTGAGGATATTCATATTAATATTAGGTACCCTCCACAAAACTGGCTTCATTTATACACTGACGGATCCTTGATCTCCGGAGAACAAGGTACCGGTGCAGGTGTTACGTGCTGTCTCTTCTCACTTTATAGATCTCTTGGGTATGGAACAACAAGTTTTGATGGAGAAATCATTGCAATAAGCGAAAGTGTCAGGAATCTTCTATGCCACATCAATAAATTTAGGAATGCAGTTATATTGTCAGACTCCAAAGCAGCTATTCTCTCAATAGTCTCTAAACACACACCTTCATCTCAAACAGCAGAAATAACTAAAATGCTCTCTCAATTAATAGCACTCAATAAAAGAATTGTATTCCAATGGATACCATCCCATTGTGGAATCCTGGGAAACGAGAATGCGGATGCTTTAGCAAAGAAGGGCAGCACTGCTACTTACAGACCTGTTACTAAATCTACGTATTACTCTGTGAAGAGATTTATTAAATCTACATACTTAGACTTAATGTTTAGGTGAGGTGTTTGGACTTTTTCCATTGCTGGTTGTCACAATCAAAAAATTAAGATACAACGTTTCGAAGGGTGGTTCTCCCTTCATCTTCAGGTGGAAGGAAGGAGAGAAGAGAAAAAACCTATTGTTGGGATCGTTATGTACAGCTATTCTGTATGACTGATCGTCGATTCCTGGCTTCGGTGGAGATTATAATTAAGAAAGACCCGAAGTCATTTGCAGTATGTTGTCACTAAAACCAAACGGGATAAAGAAGATGGGCGTGAAATGGCTAACAATTGATGAAAGACACACAAAAGGAGGGGTGGGGAACTGAAAAAATGAATAAGTGTTATGATACCTTCCACCTGAAGACGAAGGGAGAACCACCTTCGAAACGTTGTGTCTTAATTTTTTGATTGTGACAACCAGCAATGGAAAAAGTCCAAACCCCTCACCTAAATATTAACAATCCACCATTGCTTTCCAACCCCTCATTTAGATCATACTTAGACTTCAACAAACAAAATTTGATAACACAATCTCAAGGGAAAAAATGGAACTCTCTGCATCATAATCCACAGTTAATTCCCGATTTACCACGAAAATCGTCTGTAGCTGCATTTAGATTGGCAACAGGCCATGACTGTTTGGCCAAACACCTGCATAGAATTGGAATATATCAGTCCCCTAACTGCCCATTGTGCAACTCAAACCAAGAAATGGATTCGGAACACCTCAAAATCTGTGCTTCAGTGGCTGACCCTGATAATATCTTTGAAAAATATTGGAGTGCAAGAGTCAAATGACTTTATTGTCAAACGCCTGGCATTAGAAAACAACAACGACATATTCACGGATGTTCAAAGCCTCATCTCACCTGAGCAGTCTGCGGACACGATGCTGCGGAAGACGCCTTTGTAGTGGTAGCCCCGCAGCCTCAGCTCCTTGTAAATGTCTCGTGACGTCAGCTGCAGCTCGTCGTCACAGCAGGCCGGTGCCGGGGGCTCCAGCTCCACCATGTCTTCAGAGATGTTGTCACTCAAGTAGAAGGAGCCAGTCACCACAGCTGTCTTGCCTTCCACCACTTCGAAGTTGCCGCTGACCTTCTGCACCATCACCACCAGTTCAACAGCCCCTGCGTCAAAGTTTACAATCAAAGTGATTCTGAACTCAGTGTACGAATTCCGTGTACAAACTGTATGGCATGTTTTCTGCAAAACGTAGTCGGAACAGATCAACTACTTCATTAATGTTTACAAGAAATATAATTTTGGTCTCATGGACAATGGGCCTTCGTACCTAAAATGCTTTGCTTCAGCAACTGTCTACACCCGTATATGGGAAGAAGATGAAGAAGGTTGCAGCGAACTAAAGGTACGGTCACACGTCGCTACTTTTGCTGCGCAACTTTTGTACTGCAGCTGCAAAAGTTGCGTGTCGTGTTCACACGTAAGCCAAAAGTAGCGCACTGCACGCTACTTTTCGTGCTGCGCAACCCGAGTGCTGCAAAAGTTGCAACTGGAGGTTGCGAGTCTGTTCACACGCAAGGCACTACTTTTGCAGCCGCAGTCATGCTGCAGGTTTCCATCTCTGTGTTGACTTCTCAATATACAATTTGTGGTTATGTTCACATTATTAAGAAACTCATGCGAAAGCTTTTCAGAAATTGACATTATTTTTACTATAAAGCTTTTAAAAACGCCTATATACTTAAATGATAACCAACAGCATATTCACGTAATCAATGTTGACAACCCTCCTGTTTGGAACTACGCTACGGAAAATTAAAAAAATGAATTATATCGTCAGCAATTATGCTCAGACTGTGTTGTGTATTTAATAACTGTTACAAATAATTTATTTTCATCACATCTAACATTAAAATATATCCAAACAATAAAAAGTATCATTGGCACATTTGGGTGGTAACACTGGTCGCAACCGCAGCAAAAGTTTCAACAAAACCGATATCAAAATTGCTGCGGCTGCTACCGTGAGAACCCTGTTCACACGTCGCTACTTTTAAGTTGCGCGCAGCATGGAAAAGTAGCGGGCAGCAGGTTCGGCAGCCGCTACTTTTCGGGTTGCACCGTTGTTCACACGTCGCAGTACGAGAGTTGTACAGTTTTTTGTACTGCAGCGCTGCAAAAGTAGCGATGTGTGACCGCACCTTAATCCCTTCATAAGCTGTTGTGAAGAGTGATGATGACGATGACGGAGCGTTCGTGACAAGTGCTAACGCACTGGTCGGTTCTTACATTCAGGTGGCTTGGATTCGATTCCCAGCCAGATTGTGATGGAATCTGTAGTGGACAAAGGAGACAATGCAGAGGGTTTTTTCTCGGAATACTCCCGTTTCCCTCTATCATATCACCACCACTCTCCACTCCATTTACACTTCCCTTCTTTCATTAACATCATTTTCATTTCTTTTTCTTTCCCCCATTTCGGGCTTGCAACAATCAATGCAGAGTCGGCTGCAGGCCGCCACTGATCTTGAACTCCGTGGTAAGTGGTCATTAGTTGCTAGTGGTAGTGCTATGTATAGTGGACTCTCCTCTGGGCTCATTTAAAGTTTGTGTGACTGCAAACTGTATATATTTTTGTGCGGCTTTACTTTGTTTATAGTGTTTCTCTCTCTCTCTCTCTCTCTATTTCTTGTGTAGCTTTACTTTGTATAGTGTATTTTTTTTTCTGTTTATTTCTATTATTGTATTTGTATTCCTGGTGTTGTGGAAGAGAAGGCCTGATGGCCTTAACTACACCAGAATAAATAAATAAATAAATAATAATAATAAGTAATAAATAAATATGATATCCAGTGGGACTGTGGATAAGGAACAGCGGCGATGCCTATGTGGGAAGATAAAGAGATTCTACAGGTTATAGAGGAGTTTGGGGGTAGCGAGGGCAGCCCCAAGCTGTGCCCTCCCCTTAAGAGGACTAGTATAGTAGAGTATAGTTTAACGACGATGATGAAAACAGTCACACTCTGCCCTACCGTCTTTGGGGATGGTGGTGGCCCTCTGGAAGCACACGTTCTCGAAGCAGATGCACATCTCAGTGTGCACCATGCCCAGCAGCATTTTGATAGTCATCCACACCAGCTCCTGCACACAAAGATCGCGAATCAGAGAATGGACAACACGATACAAAATGAATAGGAGAGAGCGGCATGTAAGAAAAGTATGAAACAAATAACATATATTATATATATGATGTATGTATGTATGTAGTATGCCTTTGTATCTCAGCTTGCAGAGTGGTGGCTTACAATGGCTGCAGAAAATCATACTTGTGGTGTGTGAAGACTATGCTCTGGAGAGTGTTCTCAGGGCTCACCCATTTCCCGTGATCATTCTTATTTCACTATTTATCATCATCATTTCAATAGTATCTACCAAAGATGGCACGGTGTGATGTAGTATTATGACTGGTGCACATATGACATCAGCCTGAGGAGGCATAGTACACTCTCAGGGCACTCTAGAAGGACTTCCCCATAGTCTTAAGCCTAGCCTACATAGCTGATATGATGAAAGAGTAATGGAATGGAGAAAAATTCTCTCCGGCGCCGGGATTTGAACCCGGGTTTTCAGCTCTACATGCTGACGCTTTATCCACTACGCCACACCGGATTCCACCCCAGCGTCGGAAGAATCGTCTCAGTTTTTAGTTCCAACTCTTGGGTTCCCTCTGGTGGCCGCCCTCTGCACTACATCATGGATATCTATGAACCTAGGACCGAAGTCCACACATGTGCTGAGGTGCACTCGTAATGAGTGACTAGTTGGCCGGGATCCAACGGAATAAGCGCCGTCTTAAATCACGAAGTGATTTACGCATATCATATATTATTTCAATGTACCGAAGTAATATGATATTTCCATGCAGATATTCTGCGTCATCATACGATGAAAGAGTAATGGAACGGAGAAAAATTCTCTCTGGCGCCGGGAAATATCATATGTACTTCGAGTATATTATAATAATATATATGATATGCGTAAATCACTCGGATCCCGGCCAACTAGTCACTCATTACGAGTGCATCTCAGCACATGTGTGGACTTCGGTCCTAGGTTCATAGATATCTATGACGTAGTGCAGAGGGCGGCCACCAGAGGGAACCCAAGAGTTGGAACTAAAAACTGAGACGATTCTTCCGATGCCGGGGTGGAATCCAGTGTGGCTTAGTGGATAAAGCATCAGCACGTAGAGCTGAAAACCCGGGTTCAAATCCCGGTGCCGGAGAGAATTTTTCTCCGTTCCATTACTCTTTCATCGTATGATGACGCAGAATATCTGCATGGAACTACATAGCTGAGTCACGATATGTATAGACCTCTTCCTCCTATACCACTGTATAGCTCTCTGAATAACTGTGTGAGGTACTAGGAGAGTTCTTGTAACATATTGCTGTTTACGTTCATTCTCAATCAGTGCCTCTAACCTACAGTGACTATATTACAAAATTTGAGAGATGATAGAAGTCATCGATATGAACAACTTTCATATAGGAACCTATGTCCGGAAACGTTCTGTTTCGTAGTTACAAGCGTAGATATGTTAGTCAGTGTAGCCAGCTAGAATGGAACTCAGGGCCATCCTTTCGAAATTTGGTTACAGACGACCTGTTCCTGCAAATGTTGGTGATTTCTCAAAAACATGATATAAGTTAGTTGGCATAGTAAATGATATTTTGACCGATGAAATCTTGCAAATTTCCTCTCATTTCCTTTTGCTCTTCCATAAATGAAATGCATATCAGCAAGTTTCAAGGTTTAATCAATCAAAATATAATTTACGATGAGAACTAACTTATACTATGTTTATGAGAAACCGCCAATGTTCACAGGAACAAGTCGTCTGCAACCAAACTTCAAAAGGATGGTCTTCAGTTCGAATCTAGCTGTTACATTGACTAACACATCTTTCCTTTTTAGTAGGTACCAAATGAAACGTTTCCGGACATAGGTTCCTATATGAAAGTTGTTCATAATTGTCTCCTCTATCATCCCTAAAAGTTTGTAACATAGTCACTGAATCACCCTGTATATGGATGTAAGGAGCAGAAGTAAACAGTCGACTAGCCAAATACCAATGTAACCTGTCTTTTCATTGGTGTATTGTATCAGCTGGTGCATGATTTAGAATCATGGTAATTGTTTTAAGAACAGCAAGACGCGACTAAAAATAACATGAAATATAAACACAAAAATCAAATCTTACTAGAATTTTAAAATAATGAAAAATAACGTTAATCTTCATGTATGAATGTAATAATGACTGGACAATCAACAACAATGTAAATCATTCGAACTGGATAAAAAATGTTTCATTGAAATTAATGGGTAGTTCTACAAAAACTCGAGGTTGCCTTAATTAAGTGAATTGCATATAGAATTACTGGTATATCTCAGTAATGTATGCGCTAGAAGAGTTTCAACAGGACCGTGTTGCACTCACAATGTAGCCCATGGCGGGGAACAGGACCCTGCCATCGATGACGTGTCCAGACAAGAACTCTGTCATGTCATCATACAGGTCAATGTCCCAAGATTTCTCGCCATACCTCAATGTAGTCTGGAATAAATTATTACATTAGTTTTACGGTACAATTTAATACAGAAAATTGTCCACGAAGGAACAACATGTCATTTTACATTTACCTCTCATACATGAAAATAAATTTGTTTTCTTTCCGCACTATATAAGTGCAAAAACAAGAGAAAGAAGATGCTCTAAATCTTTAAGAAAACTACCCTAATAATAGTAAATGTTCGTCTTGAAAAACGTATCAATACTTTTCTTGTGGGGTGCCTATTCATTCAGCAGCAGACATGTTGTGACACTCACCTGCGCCTTGTATGACATGACGTACCAATCCTGTGAGTGCTCCCAGCGGATCAGAGGGGATATCATGGGGGTGCCACTGCTCACGGGGTACTGGACTGGAGGGTACAATTTCGCTAGCTGTGGCTGCAGTCCTAGCTCGAACAACCTGCAAGTCATGGCTGGTTGACTGTTTGTCATTCACTCATATGAAGTCAGTTGTGTAGACCAATTTACCGACAGAGTCATTGCCCAGGCTGCGCCATAGGAGGCTGGTGAGATGAGAAGAGGATGATGGAGATTTGTTGGAATGCCACAGGGGAACCAGAACTACTGGACAAAACCCCTGTGTTACCTGCTCCACGGGCTAGCCCAATACAAGTTATAAATCAGGGGTACGGGGGGGATCGAACCCGGATCCACAGGATTATAAGTCCAGCGCTCTAGCCACTAGACCACCATAGCGGCTAAATCTGTAAGTCACAAGCCCAGTTCATCAGAAGGTATATGATTATTTTATTTAATGTATTAACCTTTCTCAGTTAAGTTATGTTAAGATAGCTAATTGATTTTCTTATGTTAGCTTGTTGGCTTGTTCGATTAGGTTACTTGATATTTTTAACTACCTCATTATTTCTTTGCTTAATATAGGTAGTCAATTCAATTAGGTTGGTTAGTTACTTAGATGCCACATTTGCAGACCCATAAAATGTAGTTCTCTCATCTAACAATCAACAGATGCATAGCTTTACTATGCTGCATGTCTTTACAAAAACTACGTGCAAGAACTGAAACAAGGAGAATACAAGGAGAACAAGCAAGATGCAAGGATAGCAGAAAGACGAAGAGAAAGAGGGAATAGAAGGACAACAGGAAAATAAGAGAATACGTAGAATATAAGGAGTATAAATAGAAGATGAGGAGAACAAGGGTAGTACTAGTAGGGTACGGGAATACAAAGAGAACAGGAATATAAGCAGAACAAGGAGAATACAAGGGAAACAAGGAAAACAATGGAAATACAAGGAGAACACAAGAACAAGAGGAACATAAGTACTGGGTGTTCATTTCAAAGTGTGTCATGACGTCACTGTTGTGAGTCAGCGATTTGAAGCGAGTTTCAGCTTTTATGTCAGAGAAGTCGCCTATTAATCAAGGCATTCAATCTGAACTTGGGAACGTGTACGGTATAACTTGAACGTCGTAGTAACAGATGGTGGTCTGTACTGTCTGTGTGCTACCATAACCTCTTTCGAACTGTGTTTTACGGCGGCAAGTCGTACGCAGGGTATTTGTTATCATCGGTTGCAACATTGCACAACACAAATCAAATGCTTCGTGTCCATGTTGACCTTCGAAGTTAATGTCAACGAATACGTAAGTAATCATCTTGACCCTCTCCCCATATCCCGACAGTAAGAAAAAAACTCACCTCAGTACGTGTTTCCAAACAGTTCACATTCCTGCCACTACAGGTGTTACAGTACGTATCGGTAAGTACTCTTCAGAATTAACGCCGTACTTGCTAGGCAACTTCTCTAGCACACGGGTAAAATGCCTCTGCGGAAGTGCAGGAAGATTGAATTCTCTAGGCTCATCGGCTAGCCATATGACAGCATACAGCGAGCCATGACACACTTTGAACTGAACACGCAGTAGAATATTGGGAACACAAGGGTAAGAAGATGGATACAATAAGAACAAGGGGAAGACAAGGAGAACAAGGGGAAGACAAGGAGAACAAGGGTAAGACAAGGAGAACAAGGGAAAGACAAGGAGAACAAGGGGAGTACAAGGAGAACGACGGAAATACAAGAATACAACGAGAATGATGGGAATACAAGAAGAACAAGGAAATACAATGAGAATAAGGGGAATACAAGGAGAACAAGGGGAATGTAAGGATAACAATGGCAAATACAAGAAGAACAATGGCAAGACAACGATAATTACAGGAGCACAAGGAGAACAAGAGGAATACAAGCAGAACACTGGGAACACAAGAGAATAAGGGGAATAGAAGTGCAAGGAAGGAAATACATGGAGAGCAAGGAAACGAAAAGGACAACTAGGAAAAGAAGGTGACCACAGTTTAGCAACAAACGTGTTATTACAAGAGGCACGTACTTGCCCAGGCCAGTGAGCAGCAGGTGAGTGCCGTCAGGCTGCATTCTCTGCGTGAGGGCGAGGCACACCGCAGCCTTGTGGAGGACACGCCCCAGGGCAGCCTGCAGCACGCCGTGTGGCGCCACCTCCATGACGACGGCAGTGGGTGGGATGCGCTTCGCTGCATCTGCAAACTGCACCGGGCCCAGCAGGCACTGTGTGTGGAACTCAGCAGATGAGAATGAGTTCCCTGGTGCTGAGGAACTCACCCAGTGGGCAGACCGGCACTTCGGCTGTGGGATCAGCTGCAGCAGCACAGAGAAGTGACGTGAATGAATATCAGAGACGTGGTTGGGTAATATAAAGAAAATATCTGACTGCAGGTTAAAAGAATACCCGTTTGTACGAGCATAAGGAGGATAGGTCTCATGGACGACCACCCAGATGGTAGGGAGAATATTAATTTATTCCTGTAATGTAAACATTAACAAGAACTATGCAGACTTTATCATTTTTCAGTCTTTTTTCTCTACCTTAAATACTCTTGTTTGTAAATTAATTAATTCTTGATTTTATGACTGGTATGAGTAATAATTGAATTTTAAATCCAAGTTATGTGTGTTCAAATTTAGATAAAAGAGAAGGACATTGGTGGAAATTAATTGAACACACACATATGCATAGTGTTAGCTAATATGAGGAAATTCTTTGGGGAATGGATAGAGGACCAAAAACAAGCAAAGTTCACGTAAATATATAGAAAAATTCGCTTTGTTTCTAATTACAGGAACTTTTAGTTCAAACATGTTTGCTTATTACAACTTTATTTTAACATACTAATTGTCTGCAAGATCCATATATAAGTCTACAGAATAGCTACCATTAGTTCTAACACAGGCTTCTAAGTGTCGCATCTTGGACTGTCTTACTCTCTCGCTTATCTCTGACATTCTTCTTCAACACACTGGCCAATGTTCTCAATAGGTCTTGAATACACAATTGTTTTTAAATAAAAGTCCAATGGGTTGAGGTCAGGTAACGAGCAACCAGGATGTTGATCCTCTATATCTAGTCATTAGAAAATCGTTGACTAAAAAATTAGAATCATTCTAGCAGCAAGAGGAAATCAGATACCGTCAACCGGGTATACTTTACACAAGGGGGGTATTTTTACACATTTCTAGAAAAATGTTTAGAAGGCAGAACATTACAGACAATGTGTAGCAACTCCGTGGAACTGATTCTATGTGACAAGAGCACATATGTGTGGTAGACTGAAGTGTGTGCTATTATTAAAACTGTCATACAGCATTTTCCTGAAAATGTGTAAAGTTACCCCCCTTGTGTAAAGTATACCCGGTCGACAGTACTACAAATAACAAATGTCGACGCTTTAACAAACCCTTGTTTTCAGTTGTCAGATGATGGTAATGAGTAATTATTTTTTTTACAAGGCCTACTGATTTAATAAACATGACCCAGTGATGTAAGAGCTACTTACTTACTTACAAATGGCTTTTAGAGAACCCGCAGGTTCATTGCCGCCCTCACATAAGCCCGCCATCAGTCCCTATCCTGAGCAAGATTAATCCAGTCTCTATCATCACATCCCACCTCCCTCAAATACATTTGAATATTATCCTCCTATCTACGTGTCGGCCTCCCCAAAGGTTTTTTCCCTCCAGGCTTCCAACTAACACTCTAAATGCATTTCTTGATTCGCCCATATGTGCTACATAACGTGCCCATCTCAAACGTCTGGATTTAATGTTAACGAAAGGGCTAAAGTGCATGAAAAAAAAAGTACGTACCTGTAATTAAAAAAAACAGAGAAATTTGCTATATTTATGTGAAATTTTCTTGCTTGTTTTAGATCCCCTATCCATTCCCCAAAGCTTTCCCCAAAGCTTTCCCCACACCTTATATATGTGAATAGTGATAAACATAGGACTGTAGTAAGGAAAAAACACTGACAAAAAGAGACTTAGGACATTTGAGGAAGAAACCAGAAAGTATCAGCCTGATCTTTGAAATGTGTTGATGGTAACCTGCATTTAATAATAATAATAATAATAATAATAATAATAATAATAATAATAATAATAATAATGACCATGACAATGATAATGGTAATAATGAAAATAATGATGATGATGATGGTGGTAATATATACAAATGCCTTTTAAGGAACCCGGAGGTTCATTGCCGCCCTCACATAAGCCCGCCAGCGGTCCCTATCCTGTGCAAGATTAATCCAGTCTCTATCATCATACCCCACCTCCCTCAAATCCATTTTAATATTATCCTCCCATCTACGTCTCGGCCTCCCTAAAGGTCTTTTTCCCTCCGGTCCCCCAACTAACACTCTATATACATTTCTGGATTCGCCCATACGTGCTACATGCCCTGCCCATCTCAAACGTCTGGATTTAATGTCCCTAATTATGTCAGGTGAAGAATACAATGCGTGCAGTTCTGTGTTGTGTAACTTTCTCCATTCTCCTGTAACTTCATCCCTCTTAGCCCCAAATATTTTCCTAAGCACCTTATTCTCAAACACCCTTAACCTATGTTCCTCTCTCTGAGTGAGAGTCCAAGTTTCACAACCATACAGAAGAACCGGTAATATATAATGATGGTAATAATAATAATAATAATAATAATAATAATAATAATAATAATAATAATAGTAATAATAATGACCATGACAATGCCAACGATAATGTTAATAATAAAAATGATGATGATGATGGTAATAATAATAATAATAATAATAATAATAATAATAATAGTAACGACCACGACAATGACAACGATAATGGTAATAATAAAAATAATGATGATGATAGTAGTAATAATAATAATAATAATAATAATAATAATAAGAATAATAATAGTAGTAGTAATAATAATAACAGTAACGACCATGACAATGACAACGATAATGGTAATAATAAAAATAATGATGATGATAGTAGTAATAATAATATCCACAAACAATTAGGGAAAACGCGGAAATTCTTGTTGAAGCAAGTAGAGCGATAGGGTTGGAAGTAAATCCCGAAAAGACTAAGTATATGATTATGTCTCGTGACCAGAATATTGTACGAAAAGGAACTATAAAAATTGGAGATTTATCCTTCGAAGAGGTGGAAAAATTCAAATATCTTGGAGCAATAGTAACAAAGCTAAATGACACTTGGGAGGAAATTAAACGTAGAATAAATATTATTCAGTTGAGAAGCTTTTGTCATCTAGTCTTCTGTCAAAAAGTCTGAAAGTTACAATTTATAAAACAGTTATATTACCTGTTGTTCTGTATGGTTGTGAAACTTGGACTCTCACTTTGAGAGAGGAACATAGGTTAAGGGTGTTTGAGAATAAGGTGCTTAGGAAAATATTTGGGGCTAAGAGGGATGAAGTTACAGGAGAATGGAGAAAGTTATACAACGCAGAGCTGCACGCATTGTATACTTTACCTGACATAATTAGGAACATAAAATCCAGACGTTTGAGATGGGCAGGACATGTAGCACGTATGGGCGAATCCAGAAATGCATATAGAGTGTTAGTTGGGAGGCCGGAGGGAAAAAGACCTTTGGGGAGGCCGAGACGTAGATGGGAAGATAATATTAAAATGGATTTTAGGAAGGTAGGATATGATGGTAGAGATTGGATTAATCTTGCACAGGATAGGGACCGATGGCGGGCTTATATGAGGGCGGCAATGAACCTCCGGGTTCCTTAAAAGCCAGTAAGTAAGTAGTAATAATAATAACAGTAATGACCATGAAAATGACAACGATAATGGTAATAATAAAAATAATGATGATGATGATGGTAATAATAATAATAATAATAATAATAATAATAATAATAATAATAATAGTAACGACCATGACAATGACAACGATAATGGTAATAATGAAAATAATGATGATGATAGTAATAATAATAATAGTAATGACCATGACAATGGCAACGATAATGGTAATAATGAAAATAATGATGATGACGATGATGATGATGATGATGATAGTAATAATAATAATAGTAATAATAATAGTAATGACCATGACAATGACAACGATAATGGTAATAATGAAAATAATGATGATGACGATGATGATGATGATGATGATAGTAATAATAATAATAATAATAATAATAATAATAATAATAATAGTAATGACCATGACAATGACAACGATAATGGTAATAATGAAAATAATGATGATGACGATGATGATAGTAATAATAATAATAATAATAATAATAATAATAATAATAATAATAATAATAATAATAGTAATGACCATGACAATGATAACGATAATGGTAATACTGAAAATAATGATGACGATGGTAATAATAATAATAATAATAATAATAATAATTTTTAGCATTTAGTTATTTACGAGAACAGAAATTATGGTACACCTACTTGAAAAGGAACAGATCACTATATCTAACATTTAATATAGATGATGATGGTGCTGCACTCTACCTTCCATAGGTTCTTGAGCAGCACCGGTGCGACGCTGGCCAGCTGCTTGCTGTGCAATGTCACGCCTGCACAGTGCAGCTCTCTCACACTCACGCCCTTCTGTTGCAGCAGCTTCGTTAATTTCTTCAGTGATTCGGCTGGCCCGGACAGGAGTTCGGGGCATCATGGCAGACCACCTCGATGTCAGGGGGGCACACCTTCTTCATGTGCTGCGCTCCAATACCTGTAACCACATTACAATGTATCACCATACACAGCTGAACCCGTGTCACATGTAAATGAGTTTTAAGGAAGTTTAAAAAGAAATTAATTATTTCTGAAGCTACGAATATAGAAAAATAACCTTCACCAACCATTCAAATTCATTGATAGCACGTTAGTTCACTTACAGTTAAACCTCTCTTGATCAACAATTCATAGAAAATATATTTTCTCTATAGCACAGAAGTGTCCATTTGCGAAGGACATGGTTCTCTGGAATTAGTTCATGCAATGCAATATAAATTAATAAACATTATAAAAGATACTTGATCTGGTCCAGAGTTTTTATTTGATTTCAGTTGATTGACAACTTAAATTCTTGCATGATTGAACACTTGGGTAAAACAGACTTTAAAGTCTGCTTAGAAATACAAAGTGGAAGGTAACCTTTTACAATCCTTCTGGTATATGATGTCTCGAATTATAACAACCAAGAAATCT
The DNA here is from genome assembly GCF_040183065.1 of Periplaneta americana. Taxonomy (NCBI): domain Eukaryota; kingdom Metazoa; phylum Arthropoda; class Insecta; order Blattodea; family Blattidae; genus Periplaneta; species Periplaneta americana. Next base: position 9,711,620 of record NC_091128.1, on the reverse strand, counting down.
AATAATAATTTTGTTTCCAGAATGACGATTTTCGAAAAAAAAACGGTTTTTTGTAACTTGAAATTATGATTAAGTTTTTCATGAAACTGCTCAAAATTGGATTTTTATCTCTTGTAGGATGACAGAGTAAGCTATGTATGGCCATCTTACAGTAGTATTTGGAACACATTCCGAATAAATCGCGTTAATAGTCGTGTATACAATGCATGGGAACAGTGTTGGGAACCAATCAAATTCGTCCGAGCTAAACTGGGCCTATCTTCCATATAACCTGTCTGTGTGATAATATTATTTTAGTCTTGAGAGGTTTATAGCACAGGTCTGTATTATATTCGTACTTTTTTTTGTGTGGATTTTAGGATAAAAAATTGAGGAGCATATTATATTTGAGCAAAAATGTTACATGTCACTCAATCAAGGATTACAGATCTAATGGCAAGAATAGAGAGAACACAAAATAGCAAAGGTTACAAATCTGACAAGCTAGGATGAAACAGATACAGGGATCAGTTTAGATAGAGAAGCCAGCGAATAGGGATTATAAAGAATGGACACTGAGCGAATTTGCCTGTGTTTTGTTTCTCTGTGCGCCAGCAGTTAGTTCCACTTTCAAGCGCTAGAGGTAGTGTAATCGAGCATATGCTAAGATAATAATTGAGAATAGAGTTGAGGCACAGGATCCAAACATCGCCTACCTATTGCATAATCCAGTAACATTTTGCTTCAAATAAATTCAAGTTAACAGCTTTTCCTTATTTCTCAGTGACAAACTAGTTGTAATAATAATATTTTATATTTCAGATATACAGTAATACATTATATTATAAAATAATATAATACATTATAAAATTAAGTATCGAATTCGTTTAATATTTGTATATAATATAATATAGGTATATGGTTTTACTTCTCGTAAGAGTTTTGTTTTTCCATTTTCAGCGCTATCAAATCATTACATATTTTAATTGTTGTTGGGGTCAACGTTTGAACTCTCATTATAAAGGAACTCTAGAGTCTAGACATTACAGTTAATGACGGATTTATTATTTTATGGATCCAATTTATTTTATTTGAGTACATAATGTGCCTAGATGTATTAATTGTATGTGTTATATTTCCGCTGTGTCGACTGCTAGCTGGTGTGATGTCAGCGCCAACTCTAGGGAGAAAGCAGAATCTCACGCTTTAGCTGGCTTGAAGGTCATTGAAATCAGTCCGGCTACATCAAAGGTACCGACGCGAAGTGTCCATTCTTTATAATCCCTATTCGCTGGAGAAGCAACTAACCCACAGTCACCATGCAGCCTTTAGCAAGGTTGGCTTCCAGACATGGCCGCCCCTGGAAGTAGGCAGCCAGCACCGTCTGCTCGGCTGTGAGGCAGCCGTCCATGTAGCCGCAGCCCAGCTCGCCCACCGAGTGGCCCACGATGCCGTCCACTTGGATGCCCACGGCCTTGATGACGTCCACGAGGCCTATCTGTGAACAAGGGGGCGTCACTGCAGCACATTACAGTCCAGGCACACTTCAGTGCTCTTGTAGAGTGCTTGCGAATGAAATTCTTCCGATGTAAGAACAAGTCTGACTTTTGTGTCTGTGTGTGTGTGATAGGAGAAGGAAAGATGAAAGGAAAAGAGAAAGAGATTGAGAAACAAGAAAGTATGAGAGACAGAGCAATAGCAAGAAAAACAGAAAAGAAATGAGAGAAAGAATCAAGGAAGAGCAAGAAGAAAAAAGGAAGAAAACAGAATTCAAAGAAGAAACAAACAAAGGCTATGCATACTAACCTGGCAGGCTGCGATGCCCACCAAGCAGTTGACGATGCTGCTGAAGGTGCCGGGGTCCTCGGACGTGAGTATGTGCAGCACGTCCACGCCGTGGGGTTGCAGGGCCGCCCGGCACCTGTCGACGGCTGCAGCGAACGTCGGCACCTGCAGCAGGGACCGTCCCATGCAGGGCCACTGCGACCCCAGCCCACTGAACACCAGCCACACGGGGCGCTTGCAGCCGGGCCAGAACTGGACAGAGCAGACAGATTTATGGAAGTACATAGTTTGGCTTCACTTGCTAAATAGCTACACTAAGTTACCAGCTCTTCTTAAACTGTCTCAGATTAATTATGCACGTTTTAAATATCTGCCAAGGAATATCACTGCACTTGGTGTTGCACATGTACCAGGGTCAGAAGGCTAGCCCTCAATGATAATGATGAATGAACAGGTGTGTGAACTATTTTTACTAGGTGTCTGCAGTACATTATTAATCGGTTCAGAAGCTTTTATCATCCAGTCTGCTGTCAAAAAATCTGAAAGTTAGAACTTATAAAACAGTTATATTACCGGTTGTTCTGTATGGTTGTGAAACTTGGACTCTCACTCTGAGAGAGGAACAGAGGTTAAGGGTGTTTGAGAATAAGGTTCTTAGGAAAATATTTGGGGCTAAGTGGGATGAAGTTACAGGAGAATGGAGAAAGTTACACAACACAGAACTGCACGCATTGTATTCTTCACCTGACATAATTAGGAACATTAAATCCAGACGTTTGCGATGGGCAGGGCATGTAGCACGTATGGACGAATCCAGAAATGCATATAGAGTGTTAGTTGGGAGACCGGAGGGAAAAAGACCTTTGGGGAGGCCGAGACGTAGATGGGAGGATAATATTAAAATGTATTTGAGGGAGGTGGGATATGATGATAGGGACTGGATTAATCTTGCACAGGATAGGGACCGCTGGCGGGCTTATGTGAGGGCGGCAATGAACCTCCGGGTTCCTTAAAAGCCAGTAAGTAAATAAGTAAGTAAGTCTGCAGTACATGGTATTCACAGACGATGTCGTCCTACTCCGAAGGAACTTCTAAAACTTGAGTGAGGTGCTGGAACAATTAATGAACGCATGAAGAACTTGGGGCTATGAAGTAGCACCGAGAAGATTTAAAATTACATGGTAGTTATGAGAGAGTAAAGAAATTTATAAAATATTTCAGATGAAGAAAGAAGCCTTGCTTAGTACACTGAGGAAGCTCTGTGGAAGGTAGGCGTTTCTATGGCAACTGTCATTTCATGGAATAGCTTCATATGCGCTATGGTTCTTACTTAACCTGGAATCTTCTATAAATATCTGGGAGCATTGGTGACTGACAACAACGAAGTCAGTGCCAAGAAGAAGGCACGGATTGCGGCTGGCAGCATTACATGAGGAATGATGAAATTATACCGAAATCAGCTTTGAAAATCACGTGAATTAAAAGTGACAATGGTTTTCTCTTTCTCCTGTAAAATCTTGTTAAAAACACAGAGCGGATTTTGGAAGTGCAATGACGATATGCTACACTTGCACGAAGAAAAAATTCACAAACAGGGTCTTCCACTCCAACTGAGATGAAGACGAGGTGACAATGGATTTAATTCAGTAGGTACCTAATTACTGAAATGATGATGATAGTGATTATGTTGACTCGGCCTCGCTTATCACACATGCTTCCTCGTACTGTACCTTGATGCTCCTTTGTTTGGGGCCCCCTTTGGACAGCAGTGTGTAGCCTCGGTAGCAGTGTCCCGGGATGTTGACAGCCTGGAAGTCGTGCAGGAGGGACACATACTCCGCGTCCAGAGGCCTGCTCTCCAACTGCAAGCATTGCCACAGCTGATCTGATTTGTTTGTACAATGAACTCAAGGATTTCTTTATTACTATTACATATAATTATTGTTATTATTTTGTTTTTATTATTATTACTATTATTCATAATCGTTATTATGTAATTGCCATGCTGTTATACAGAAAGCAAAGAAAGCATATGGCAGAAAAAAAAGAAAAAGAGGGGAAAAAAGGGACAAAGAGGAAAAAGAAGAGCGAAAAAAGGAAAGAGATCAAGTAGAAGAGGGTTGAAAAGAAGAAAGTTAAGAGATATAAGAGAATACACAAAATACACAAAGATGCAAATGGGAGGAAGAGAGAAGAAGAAGCAAAGCAGGCAAACAGCAAGAAAAGAAAGAGAGAAGGACAGAAGAAAATAACAGAAGGGAACATTAAAGAATGGAAGAAATTCCAAGGAAAGAAATGAGCAAAGACAGAAACGAGAATGAAAGCAAAAAGAAGAAAGGGAGATAGAAAAAGAAATAAGATAAAAAGAAACATGAAGAGGAAAGAATAACTGAATACTGAAAAGAATGAAAGGATAAAACGAAATAAGAAAGAAAGCAAACCAGATTTCATATTTTATTTTTTCATTTCATTTATTGTATTCCACAGATCTTACATTACCATTGAAGCTTTAAGATGTGGAACAAGGAAAAATTTTACAAAACTATATTTTTTTGGCGAGACGAAGTGAGGTAAAATAAATACATTAAGAAAAGATGACGAAGGGACAGATAAATAATTAAGAAAAAAATACTGGTTACTGACGTCGTTGAGGATGACGTCAACGGCTTCTTTCGTACGTCCAGACGCCACCACTAGGCGGGGGATGTGGTCTGAGGGGGCGCCTGCATTCACTTTGGTCTTGTGGTTCCAGTCCAGCAGGGTGTGAGCGTTGGCACCGCCGAAGCCGAACGAGTTGATGCCGACAAGCCCGCCTCTCAGAGGACACTTCTCAGTTACCACCTGCAGACAGAGACCACCAGGCCATCAGGTGCAGCAACAAGAGTGATGATGATCATCATCATCATCATCATTGGACAAAAAAAATTATGCATAGTTATGAAAACTGGACTCTCCTCATACTTTGTTTAATGTGAAAGTAAAATCAAAGAGTGGACATTCCTGAAGAAGCAGTGTCACCTCTGACCTTGAGTCGTCCTTCTTTCAGAGCCTCCACCCCTTCCCGGGGATTATTGTAGTGCAGGTTGGGGGGGATAAAGCCAGTCACCATGGCGATGACCACTTTGGCGATAGAGCACATCCCCGATGCTGGCTCGGTGTGGCCAATGTTGGACTTGACAGAGCCGATGAGCAGAGGTTTGTCTCGACCAGTGCAGTACACCTCATCCAGCGTGACCAGCTCCTCAGTGTCGCCAACCTAGGCAAATATTTCACAGCTCTGCAATTCCTAGTCTTACTATTCTTTACTTCTAAGGAAGTCTCATGTCTCACAAGCTTTTTTATTTTTTATTTAATCATTCGCCCTGAGGCATTAAACGCAAAATATATATATATTATTCCGCAAAATAAAGTCCATTATTTTCAATGACTTTCATCCATCTGTCACAATCCAAATTAGCCGACAATATCAATCCTTGAATTTCGATGTGGAAACTCAATGGCATTAAAAGTAGAGCTATTATCTCTCTGTTTAATCTTGATTGCACTCCCTTATTTGTCACAAATTGATGTTAATTTAATCACACCATGATTCTTTAGTAGCCTTTAATACAGCAATCTTATCATATAAATACAGTATGGTATTTAAGACAATTAAGTTCTTTAATCTTGCACATCAAACAGTGTGCCAACAACAAACATTCGTTTTTACTAGTATGAAGATTGCTGACATTGGTACATACAGTACACTATGAGTTTATTTTCCATTTGCCAATATCTGACGGTCATTTTCAAGAATAAATTCAAACTGAATACTAGCACAGTCTACTATATACAGTCACGAAGCTTAAGTTTTGAGGGTGCTAGAAACAATAGACTGTGACGGTTCTATTTTTCATTGCCTGTAATGAGGCAATATTAGCGATCCAAGTGGTGAGCAACTATCTAATGTTTGCATATTTACTACGTATTGAGCTTCGCGACTGTATATACTAGACTGTGATACTAGGAAAACACAGTAGCTATAACACGAAATTCTGAAGTATGGTAGATCAGAAAATAAGAGAAGTGGAAGTCCATGTGCACCTTAAATTTATATGTTTAATTAATTTAGAATATTTAGGATAAGAGAAAAGACAATAAATTGCTTGTTCTAACCTTCTTCTTAAAAATGAAATGCTGAAGACAAGAAATAACAGGTAAATTTGACCAGAAGTTCGTTCACTCATGTGATCAATAAAATATGTGATTCTTTTCCATGTAATTCTCTAATTATCTGCAGGATCCAAAAGTGGTGTAGCTTACAATAATTTCTGAAAAAGTCTAGTTCTATATCCAGACTATGCTTGATAAGGCACAAAGCCTGGAGTTCACAATAATATCACTACCTTGGTGGCAGTGCCGTGGGCCTCCATAAAGCTGACTGTCGTGGGATTAATGCCGCACTCCTGGTAGAATTCGTCCTGCAAGACTCGCTGTAACTCCTTGCTGGGGAAAGTGATGCCGCGCTCCTTGTAGCCATCACAGTTGGTCTTGGCGTGCACCACACGTGCATACACACGCTTGGCGTCACGTGCCTTCTGCAGGTACATCACGGCGACCGCCTCACTTCGCACGTAGCCATTGGCTGGACACACAGACACACAAGAGTGCAGGCCTTCCTGCTTCAGAGGATAAAGTCTGCCAGTATATGGTGAGATACAGGATGGATCAGGTAACAGTTCCTGTTAACATTCTCTTCTTTCATTTTTATGCACAAATGCATTTTTTTTTTTTCAATTAAAGAGGCTTCTTCCATCACTGTTTACCCCTTTCCTTTACCCTGCTATCCCCAGTATTGTCGAGCTGACAAGGTGTAGTGACTTGATTCTATAGAGCAGACCTCTAATTTTCGACAAAAGCTTCTAAAGATATAAAATCCGTTTTCCCAGCTACCTTCTAACTATTCACTACGAAATTCAATATTGTATGAGCTCTCGCATTATTTCATAGAATTAAAATCCTTAAATGTTTCCTTGAGGCATTTCTACCCTATTCCTCACTTCACTCTTACTTACGATGAAAGAGTAATGGAACAGAGAAAAATTCTCTCCGGCACCGGGATTTAAACCCAGGTTTTCAGCTCTACGTGCTGATGCTTTATCCACTAAGCCACACCGGATACCCATCCCGGTGTCTGACAGATTCGTCTCAGTTTAAGTTCCAACTCTTGGGTTCCCTCTAGTGGCTCTTTCATCATATGATGACGCAGAATATCTGCATGGAAATATCATATGTACTTTGGTACATTAAAATAATATATATGATATCCGTAAATCACTTCGTGATTTAAGACGGCGCTTATTCCGTCGGATCCCGGCCAACTAGTCACTCATAACGAGTGCACCTCCGCACATGTGTAGACTTCAGTCCTACGTTCATAGACATCTATGACATAGTGCAGAGGGCGGCCACTAGAGGGAACCCAAGAGTTGGAACTTAAACTGAGACGATTCTGTCCGACACCGGGATGGATATCCGGTGTGGCTTAGTAGATAAAGCATCAGCACGTAGAGCTGAAAACCCGGATTCAAATTCCGGTGTTGGAGAGAATTTTTCTCTGTTCCATTACTCTTTCATCATATGATGACGCAGAATATCTGCATGGAAATATCATATGTACTTCGGTACATTAAAATAATACAGGGTAAACTGGGGTCTGTTGGACAGTCGGGCATGTTGGACACTCTGTACTTTAACGTGTTACCTCGCCACTTGTGGGCACAACATTCTACTAGAAGTCAATGACGGAAGTGGCCCCACTCGTGGCTACTTCCGTCATTGACTTCTAGCAGAATGTTGTGCCCACAAGTGGCGAGCTAACACGTTAAAGTACAGAGTGTCCAACATGCCCGACTGTCCAACTGACCCTAGTTTACCCTATATCACTCTTACTTGTTACCAATCCAATTACAGTCAAATATACTAAATTCTTAGGTACCTGAATCGACTCTGCTGTATCCTGGAACTCACATGCTAGGAAAATTATAGAAAAGTGGCCAGTTCCTTTTCCCCTCCATTGCATGCATCGCCAATTAGCTATACATTACACTAATCAGACTTCAGATGTACACAAACAATTGTTCTTCCTCTGACATATCGTCAAGTGAGATGTACAGTCTTAGAAAAAA